>NW_024100461.1:0-305614 GCF_016545835.1 Crotalus tigris
CAGTTCTGGAAAGAACAACTTCCAGAATCAGAAATAACAGCATAGAGACTAGCAGATCAACACAGATTTATAACACGAAATAAAGTATTCACAGAAACAGAATTGGACGAACTGCAAATTCACAGAAAGAGAATTGGACGAACTGCAAAGGTTTACCCAGGGCAAAGAAATCAAAGCCTTACCAGACGTAATTCAGAATGTAGAGGCAAACCAGGGGGAGTTGGCAGTGAAGGAATCCAGCAGAGATATACAACTGTTCTCATTTGGAAACCAGGCACCTCTTCCTCAGGAAGAACAAAACCCTCTAACTAAAGAAATAAAAGAATTGAAACAAAGAATAATTGAGCATCTAGAACAGCACAAAAACAACAAAATAAGGCTGCCTGCATTGAAGCTTGTTCCAAAGAAACAGCTAGCACAAGCATTAAAAGATGCAAATACTGCAATATCAAGTATAAGCACCAATTCACTGCAAGAAACAAACCAACTAATGTACAGCACAGCTGCAGTTATAACCGAATACCTGGGATGCAAAATCAACAAAGAAGAAAAACAAACAAACAGTGCACCAAAAAAATGGAAGGTTAGACTAGAAAATAAGATCAGCAAGTTAAGATCACATGCAAGCAAGCTAGAACAGATGAAAGAAAAGAAGCTGAAGAACAAGAAGACCAAAGAATACCTAATCAAGAAATACCACTTAGAAACAGGAATATCAAGGAAGCACTGGAAATAAATAAAGCAACAAATAACAGCTTACGCCAGGAAAATCAGTATATTATGAAGCATCGATTGCAACTAATAGGCAAAACCCTCCAATTTCATCAAATCGAAACGTTTCTTCTACCGATCCATCAATGGAAAACTGCAGATGAATCAGTCCAGTACCTGACAAGGAAGAAACAGTGCAGTTCTGGAAGCAGATATGGGATAACCCAAAGAAATAACACGAAGTTGGGCTTTGGTTAAAAGAGGTGGATGCAAATTACACCCTAAGTTTGAAATGAAAGAACTAGTAATACAACCAATGGTAGAAAAAAGAGCAAGAAAATCAAAAATTGTCAGCAACCAGTTGAAGATGAACTGCATGGGTTTTGGTTGAAACATCTAACTGTTATACACCCACTCATTGCCAAGCAGTTCAACAATATACTACAGGGAGGAGAAATTGAAAAGTGGCTAACAACTGGGAAAACCTACCTAATAATGAAAAATCCAGCAACAGGGGCAACACCATGTAACTACAGGCCAATTACCTGCTTACCAACAACTTTCAAATTACTAACTGGTGTGGTAGCTGATGCAGTGCAACAGCATCTAGTTGAAAACAATCTCTTTCCACCTGAGCAGAAAGGAAACCGCCCCATAGCAGAGGAACAAAAGATCAACTCCTAATAGACAAAATGATCTTGGAAAACTGCAAGAAAAGGAAGACCAACCTGAATGTGGCATGGATTGACTACAAAAGGCATTTGACTCTCTGCCACATGATTGGATAATAAAGTGCCTAGAAATAACAGGAGTCAGTAGAAACATCAGAAAATTTGTGCAAAGATCGACCGCACAATAGAAGACACAGTTGCAGATCAATGGTGAGAGGCTGGGAGAGGTTAATATCAAGAGAGGAATATTTCAAGGAGATTCATTATCAACATTACTATTTGTTATTGCACTGTTTCCTCTGTCAACAATACTGAATAACTCAGGACATGGCTATCAAACATCAAAAACATCTGCCAGACTATCCCACCTCCTTTATATGGATGATCTGAAGCTGTATGGAAAAACATCATCTGAAATAGAATCGCTGCTCAACACTGTCCGTATATATAGCCAAGATATTGTAATGGAGTTTGGCTTGGACAAATGTGCCACACTTACTATCAAACAAGGAAAAATCATGAAAACTGAAGGAATCAAGATGCCCCACGAAAATAACATTAAGAGTCTGGATGAGGAAGAGTACTACAAATACTTGGTATCCTTCAAGCTGACAACATCAAGCACACTGAAGTCAAGAAAAAGATTAGAGGTGAATACATCAAGAGAGTGAAGAAGATCTTAAAGTCCAAACTCAATGGAGGACATACCATAAAGGCAATCAACACCTGGGCAATCCCAGTCAGTAGGTACACAGCTGGAATAGTGGACTGGACTCAAGCAGAACTAAAAGCAATGGATAGGCAGACCAGAAAAATAATGACAATGAATCATGCCCTTCATCCACGCAGTGACATTGATAGACTTTATCTACCAAAGCAAATAGGTGGGTGTGGAATGCTACAAGTACATCAGATGGTTGAAGAAGAAAAAATGGCTCTGGAAGAATATCTGAAGAACAATGATGAAGATGCACTGAAATTAGTATATCAGGAAGGCTTACTAACTACTGGAGAGACCCAACTGGCCTACAAGAAAGACCAAATGAAGAACAGAATAGAGGCATGGGAAGACAAAGCACTACATGGCCAATACATTAAAAACATAGCTGGGAAAGCAGATAATAACAAACCTGGCAATGGCTAAGAGCAGGAAAATTGAAGAAAGAGACCGAGGGACTAATTCTGGCTGCACAAGACCAACCTTAAGGACAAATGCATACAAAGTCAAAATTGAGAAGACAGCAACAGACAGTAAGTGCCGCCTATGCAAAGAAGCTGAAGAAACAGTGGACCACTTGGTAAGCTGTTGCAAGAAGATTGCACAAACTGATTACAAGCAGCGACATGACAAAGTAGCAACAATGGTGCATTGGAAGATCTGCAAAAATATCATTTGCCTGTAAGCAAAAACTGGTGGATCATAAAATAGAGAAAGTCATAGAAAATGATAAAATTAAACTGCTCTGGGACTTCAGAATTCAAACAGACAAGCACCTGCAACATAACACTCCAGACTTAACAATTGTCGATAAGAAAGACAAAAAAGTCTGGATAGTGGACGTGGCAGTGCCTGGAGACAGCAGAATAGACGAGAAAGAACTGGAGAAGATAACAAAATACAAAGACCTACAAATAGAAATAGAAAGACTGTGGCAAAAGCAAGCAAGGGTAGTACCAATAGTATAGGCTCCTTGGGTGCAATCCCAAAACAACTGGAGCACCACTTGAACACCATTGGCATTGACAAATTCGCTATTAGTCAATTGCAAAAGGCGGCCTTATTAGGAACTGCTTCCATCCTGCGACGATATCTGTAATACCATCAAACATCCACATCTGCCTATCCCAGGTCCTGGGTAAGGACTCGATAGGTAGACAAAATGCCAAATCCAGTCTGAACATCTGGCTGACTGTGCGATGATCAATAATACTAATAATAAAATATAATAAAATAAGAATAATAATAATAATAATAACCCCCAGTAGGCACTACCTTGACGTGGTTGTGGGGCTTGTGTACTCTGAGGAAGATGAGAGCTATGCCAGAGGTTCAACCATACTGGACAGGTCTCATCAGAGGAGTCAGACAAAGAGTGTCTCTCCCATACAAAATATGGTGAGACGTAAATTCAGAATGCCATACCGGCTCGGATGTCGCCCGGGTTAACAAGGTCCGCGCTAGATATTGGAGTTCCTGGATATCTGGTGAAAAATGGGTTACAGGACTCAGGACTGTTGGCTGAGCAACCAGGGCCAGCAGCTGCAGAACTACTGGAAGAAAAGGTGTTTACCCGTCGCAGATACACAGTGATTGAAAACAAAGAAATAATGATCTGTTACTACAGATCAAGTCCAACAAGAAGAGGATATCTAAAACGAATGCACCAGTTCTGGAAAGAACAACATCCAGAATCAGAAATAACAGAACAGAGACTAGCAGATCAACGCCGATTTATAACACGAAATAAAGTATTCACAGAAACAGAATTGGACGAACTGCAAAGGTTTACCCAGGGCAAAGAAATCAAAGCCTTACCAGAAGTAATTCAGAATGTAGAGGCAAACCAGGGGGAGTTGGCAGTGAAGGAATCCAGCAGAGATATACAACTGTTCTCATTTGGAAACCAGGCACCTCTTCCTCAGGAAGAACAAAACCCTCTAACTAAAGAAATAAAAGAATTGAAACAAAGAATAACTGAGCATCTAGAACAGCACAAAAACAACAGAATAAGGCTACCTGCATTGAAGCTTGTTCCAAAGAAACAGCTAGCACAAGCATTAAAAGATGCAAATACTGCAATATCAAGTATAAGCACCAATTCACTGCAAGAAACAAACCAACTAATGTACAGCACAGCTGCAGTTATAACAGAATACCTGGGATGCAAAATCAACAAAGAAGAAAAACAAACAAACAGTGCACCAGAAAAATGGAAGGTTAGACTAGAAAATAAGATCAGCAAGTTAAGATCACATGCAAGCAAGCTAGAACAGATGAAAGAAAAGAAGCTGAAGAACAAGAAGACCAAAGAATACCTAATCAAGAAATACCACTTAGAAACAAGGAAGATCAAGGAAGCACTGGAAATAATAAAGCAACAAATAACAGCTATAGCCAGGAAAATCAGTAGATATGAAGCTCGAATTGCAAACTATAGGCAGAACCTCCAATTTCAATCCAATCAGAAACGTTTCTACCAATCCATCAATGGAGAAACTGCAAGGAATCAGTCAGTACCTGACAAGGAAGAAACAGTGCAGTTCTGGAAGCAGATATGGGATAACCCAAAGAAATACAACAAGGATGCGGCTTGGTTAAAAGAGGTGGATGCAAATAAAACAGAAGTTGAAATGAAAGAACTAGTAATAACAACAAAAATGGTAGAAAAAAGAGCAAAGAAAATCAAAAATTGGTCAGCACCAGGTGAAGATGAACTGCATGGGTTTTGGTTGAAACATCTAACTGTTATACACCCACTCATTGCCAAGCAGTTCAACAATATACTACAAGGAGGAGAAATTGAAAAGTGGCTAACAACTGGGAAAACCTACCTAATAATGAAAAATCCAGCAAAAGGGGCAACACCAGGTAACTACAGGCCAATTACCTGCTTACCAACAACTTTCAAATTACTAACTGGTGTGGTAGCTGATGCAGTACAACAGCATCTAGTTGAAAACAATCTCTTTCCACCTGAGCAGAAAGGAAACCGCCCCAATAGCAGAGGAACAAAAGATCAACTCCTAATAGACAAAATGATCTTGGAAAACTGCAAGAGAAGGAAGACCAACCTGAATGTGGCATGGATTGACTACAAAAAGGCATTTGACTCTCTGCCACATGATTGGATAATAAAGTGCCTAGAAATAACAGGAGTCAGTAGAAACATCAGAAAATTTGTGCAAAGATCGATGGCACAATGGAAGACACAGTTGCAGATCAATGGTGAGAAGCTGGGAGAGGTTAATATCAATAGAGGGATATTTCAAGGAGATTCATTATCACCATTACTATTTGTTATTGCACTGTTTACTCTGTCAACAATACTGAATAACTCAGGACATGGCTATCAAACATCAAAAACATCTGCCAGACTATCCCACCTCCTTTACATGGATGATCTGAAGCTGTATGGAAAAACATCATCTGAAATAGAATCGCTGCTCAACACTGTCCGTATATATAGCCAAGATATTGTAATGGAGTTTGGCTTGGACAAATGTGCCACACTTACTATCAAACAAGGAAAAATAATGAAAACTGAAGGAATCAAGATGCCCCACGAAAATAACATTAAGAGTCTGGATGAGGAAGAGTACTACAAATACTTGGGTATCCTTCAAGCTGACAACATCAAGCACACTGAAGTCAAGAAAAAGATTAGAGGTGAATACATCAAGAGAGTGAAGAAGATCTTAAAATCCAAACTCAATGGAGGAAATACCATAAAGGCAATCAACACCTGGGCAATCCCAGTCATTAGGTACACAGCTGGAATAGTGGACTGGACTCAAGCAGAACTAAAAGCAATGGATAGGCAGACCAGAAAAATAATGACAATGAATCATGCCCTTCATCCACGCAGTGACATTGATAGACTTTATCTACCAAGGCAAATAGGTGGGCGTGGAATGCTACAAGTACATCAGATGGTTGAAGAAGAAAAAATGGCTTTGGAAGAATATCTGAAGAACAATGATGAAGATGCACTGAAATTAGTATATCAGGAAGGCTTACTAACTACTGGAGAGACCAAACTGGCCTACAAGAAAGACCAAATGAAGAACAGAATAGAGGCATGGGAAGACAAAGCACTACATGGCCAATACATGAAAAAAATAGCTGGGAAAGCAGATAATAATAAAACCTGGCAATGGCTAAGAGCAGGAAAATTGAAGAAAGAGACCGAGGGACTAATTCTGGCTGCACAAGACCAAGCCTTAAGGACAAATGCATACAAAGTCAAAATTGAGAAGACAGCAACAGACAGTAAGTGCCGCCTATGCAAAGAAGCTGAAGAAACAGTGGACCACTTGGTAAGCTGTTGCAAGAAAATTGCACAGACTGATTACAAGCAGCGGCATGACAAAGTAGCAACAATGGTGCATTGGAAGATCTGCAAAAAATATCATTTGCCTGTAAGCAAAAACTGGTGGGATCATAAAATAGAGAAAGTCATAGAAAATGATAAAATTAAACTGCTCTGGGACTTCAGAATTCAAACAGACAAGCACCTGCAACATAACACCCCAGACTTAACAATTGTCGATAAGAAAGACAAAAAAGTCTGGATAGTGGACGTGGCAGTGCCTGGAGATAGCAGAATAGAAGAGAAAGAACTGGAGAAGATAACAAAATACAAAGACCTACAAATAGAAATAGAAAGACTGTGGCAAAAGCAAGCAAGGGTAGTACCAATAGTATAGGCTCCTTGGGTGCAATCCCAAAACAACTGGAGCACCACTTGAACACCATTGGCATTGACAAATTCGCTATTAGTCAATTGCAAAAGGCGGCCTTACTAGGAACTGCTTCCATCCTGCGACGATATCTGTAATACCATCAAACATCCACATCTGCCTATCCCAGGTCCTGGGTAAGGACTCGATAGGTAGACAAAATGCCAAATCCAGTCTGAACATCTGGCTGACTGTGCGATGATCCATAATAATAATAATGTTGGAAGGGACCTTGGAGGTCATCAAGTCCAACCCCCTGCTCAGGCAGGTAACCCTATACCATTTTGGACAAATGGCTGTCTAGTCTCTTCTTAAAAACTTCCAGTTTTGGAGCATTCACAACTTCTAGAGGCAGGTTGTTCCACTGGTTAATTGTTCTAACTGTCAGGAAGTTTCTCCTTAGTTCTAGGTTGCTTTTCTCTTTGGTTAGTTTCCATCTGTTGCTTCTTGTCCTGCCTTCATGTGCTTTGGAGAATAGCTTGATTCCTCTTCTTTGTGGCAGCCCCTAAGATATTGGAACACTGCTATCATGTCCCCCCTCGTTCTTCTCTTCATTAAACTAGACATACCCAATTCCAGCAACCGTTCCTTATATGTTTTAGCCTCCAGTCCCCTAATCATCTTTGTTTTACACTGAGGTATCTTGCTGGGTTAGTTGCCGTACCAGTTCTGTAAAGGGAAATGGCTGTGCAGAGTGTCTTCTATTTCTCCATTTTGACAATCTGCTTGGACATTTTCCAAGGACATAGGTAGAATTTTGGAAGGTGGAAAGGAACAGATTGGCATGGGCTTACATTGCCTAGCACAATAGTTTCATGCTTGACCTGCTGCTGTTGGTTGGTATCACCAAGGTTTTAGAGCTATTGCTTGACTTAAAAGTTGTCTGCTTACCTTTGTATTTCTATAAGGGGTTTCTATCTGAAGAACTGATTTTAGGATCTGGGTTTGGGTTATATGGAAGTTTATGCTAGTATTAGAAATTCTCTCCAACTGTCAGTCTATTTAATATATTTTTATGGTCGCCTATCTTAAAGTATAACTGGGGATGGTTCACAGCAACAATAAAACTGCAGAACCATAAAACCATAAAATGTATACGTGTGTGTGTGTATGTGTGTGTGTCTAGGAAATAAAAATGTTCTCAACTTATAAGTGTCATTTGAAGTTGGGTAGTGTCTAAGTTTAATAAACAAACAAACAAATAAATAAAAAGGCTTTAAGGTAGGGGCAGAATACCAGCCATTCTTCTCATTGATACCTATGCCTTTTTTCATTACTCATTGAAATCAGTGGATTAGTGAATATGAGAAAGTAAGAAAACCCTACCAATGAGGTTATTTCCACATGGGGTATTTCCATATGGGGCCAGTTCATAACCAGTTCCCTTCAATGTACCTGTTGGAGTAGACTGGGAGCCGAGTTGTTTGAGTGCTAACAGAACTGTGATGTGTCTGAAATCATAGGAAACCTCGTATTTTGCTTGAAGTAGTGGAAAACTTGTATCATATTTTGAGTAGAGTTTCTTTCATGTTTGGGGCAGAAAAAAACTTTAATGAATGCAACAGAAGACAAGAGTAATATGGCCTTTCTCACCAATACCCTAGAGTTTTATATGTTGTTGTTGTTGTTAATTGCAAAGTCATGTCCGACCCATCGCGACCCCATGGACAACGTTCCTCCAGGTCTTCCTGTCCTCTACCATCTTCTGGAGTCCATTTAAGTTCACACCTACTGTTTCAGTGACTCCATCCAGCCATCTCATTCTCTGTCATCCCATTCTTCTATTGCCCTCAATCTTTCCCAGAATTAGGCCCTTCTCCAGTGAGTCCTTCCTTCTCATTAGGTGGCCAAAGTATTTGAGTTTCATCTTCAGGATCTGGCCTTCTAAAGAGCAGTCTGGGTTAATCTCTTCTAGGACTGACCAGTTTGAACGCCTTGCAGTCCAAGGGACTCGCAGGAGTCTTCTCCAGCACCATAGTTCAAAGGTTTTATATATCCTTCTATAATTGCTGTCAATGATTTGAACTGGGACATTCAAGAATGAAAAGTGAAATAATATAGCAGCCTTGACGTCCACTCAAGAGCGAAAGGGTTGGGGGTGACTTTGAGAAATAGGAGGTTATTGGAGTTGGAAGGACATGATTTAAGATTTGTGTGGCACGACTGTCTATGATTCAACAAAGTTAAGGTTAATATGGATTTCCAAAATCACATTGTTAGGTGTGCCAAATTGAAGGTTTGGAATAGTTATAAAACAAGATTGACTCCCAAACTACTCCATGGTGGTCACCCCAAGAAACCTTTTTTTAGAAAGGAAATGATAGTTACATAAACCTGGAGACCTGCTGACTTTTCTAAAGGAAAGCCTAAACTAAAAACAAGTGAAGAATTGGAGGATCATATTTGTCAAAGGTTTGCTTATGCTCAATTTTTAGAAAGATTTAAAATGGACAAGAAGAATTTTGATTTCACAAATGAGAAAACTGATTTTGAATTGAATGTATGATGATGAGCATGCTATCGGTAAGATGTATAAATTGTTATTGAAAATAAATATAGAAAGTGAATATGTTAAATACTGTATAACTAAATGGGTAAAATAGTTATAATATGCTTGATCAATGGGAGAATATCTGAAGTGGAGGATTCAAATTCGCATAAAATTATAATTTGAAAGGGAATTTTTATATTATGCTGCATCATTCATATTTAACACATGATAAATTGTCAAAGGTTCACACGGGTATGTCAAATATATGTGGGAAACACTGGTTTGTTTGTTTTTTTGCTCAAAACCAAAAGAAATGAAATTTTAATTTTGGGATTTGATAATTAGAACCTGTTTAAGATGTATACAAACACTGTTGTTAATCTTAGAGTAAAAGTTGCTATATTTTTTATTTGTATCTGTAGTGAAGAAAGTTGGAAGTTACTCCTTTTCCGTTTTTTTCTTCTTTTTTCTTTCCTAGCTCTCCTTTTTCTATTTAGTTATTTTTCTGTTTTCCTATATTAAAGTTTTTGCTGATGTTAATAGTTTTTTTTAAAAAAAATCAAAAGGCTTGAGACTGAGAGTTGTGTGATGATAACAACCTTCCTAGTGACATAGATCATGCCAGACAAATCTTATTGCATTCTTTGACCAAGTGACAAAATTAGTGGATCAGAGGAATGCTGTGGACATAATTTACTTGGACTTCAGTAAGGCATTTCATAGTAGATCACAACCTACTACTTGATAAGATAGAAAAATGTGGGGTAGACAGAATCACCACCAGATGGATCTGTAGCTGGCTGACCGGCCGTACTCAGCGAGTGGTCCTCAATGGAACTGCATCTATATGGAGGGAAGTTTGTAGTGGGGTGCCCCAGGGCTCTGTTTTGGGCCCAGTACTTTTCAACATCTTCATCAACGATTTGGATGAAGGGATAGATGGGGAACTCATCAAATTTGCAGACGACACCAAGCTGGCAGGAATAGCCAACACTCCAGAAGACAGGCTTAAGATACAGAAGGATCTGGACAGACTTGAACACTGGGCACTAACTAACAAAATGAAATTCAATGGTGAAAAAAGCAAGGTTCTACATTTAGGCAAGAAAAACCAAATGCACAAGTACAGCATAGGTGGCACCATGCTCAATAGTAGTAACTGTGAGAGGGACCTCGGAGTCCTAGTAGACAATCACCTAAATATGAGCCAGCAGTGTGCTGCAGCTGCCAAAAAGGCCAACACAGTGCTAGGCTGCATTAACAGAGGGATAGAATCAAGATCACGTGAAGTATTAATACCACTCTTCAATGCCTTGGTAAGGCCACACTTGGAATACTGCATCCAGTTTTGGTCACCACGATGTAAAAAAGATGTTGAGACTCTAGAAAGAGTACAGAGAAGAGCAACAAAGATGATTAGGGGACTGGAGGCTAAAACATATAAGGAACGGTTGCTAGAATTGGGTATGTCTAGTTTAACGAAGAGAAGGACAAGGGGGGACATGATAGCAGTATTCCAATATCTCAGGGGCTGCCATAAAGAAGAGGGAATTAAGCTATTTTCCAAAGCACCTGAAGGCAGGACAAGAAGCAACGGGTGGAAACTGATCAAGGAGAGAAGCAACCTAGAACTAAGGAGAAACTTCCTGACAGTGAGAACAATTAATAGTGGAACAGCCTGCCTCCAGAAGCAGTAAATGCTCCAACACTGGAAGTTTTTAAGAAGAGACTGGACAGCCATTTGTCCGAAATGGTGTAGGGTTTCCTGCCTGAGCAGGGGATTGGACTAGATGACCTCCAAGGTACCTTCCAACTTTACTATTATTACTATTACTATATTAATAGGCATGGCATGAAGGAATTGGAATATTTCCTTTCCCACTTTTAAGGGGAAACTGCATACACTTTCTTAGAAGCTTTACAATATACCTCTAAGGAAGAGCTAGGATGCAGGAAATTTTACGTGTCCAATCTTTGGATTCATTCTTCAAAAGGGGCTTCAGAGTGCAGAGAACATGAATATAATAGCACCTTTGCATCACCTTGTGGCACTACATCCTGGACTCAGGCAGCAGCTGGGGAGGACAATGGCGTCCCAGAAAGAAGTGTGGCTGCTTCAAGCATTGCAGCAAAGTGCTATATGCATGCTCCCTACTCTCCAAGGCTGCTTTTAGGGATTGTCTCGAAAGTGCTGGACATAGCCCTCAGAAGAATATCTTCTTTCTTTCCTTTCTTCCTACGGCAGCTACTTAAGCTGTCTGCCTTGGCATCAAGCAACTGGAAGCAGCTACTTCAAGCAGAAACTTTAGGAAGATCTGCTACTTAAAGTTTTTGAAGGCAAGTCACCTCATGTGTCTCTCTTATTATTTTTTCTTCCCCAACTTTGAAATATGTATGCATACAGACTTCCTCTGGAGGCTAGAAAACCAATAGCTGCTTTATGATATCTGTGTGCCATTGAAAAGAGGGTGTGAAAGATGAAGAAAGGAGCTTTAGTCTGGCAGCCCCAGATGATTAGGCAAGTACACTGTTGCTTTAGTGTAAAAATGTCAGGTGTCAGTACTGGCTACCTCATGTGTCAAATAGCATTTTCCTTGGGCCCAGTTTCTTTGCTGAACCCTCCTCCAGCTGGTTATAGTTCTGTGGAATATATATCCCATCTATGTTTATCCCATCTATGTTTCTCCTTATTCTAATGCAGTGTGACATGCCATAGACGATTTTGGTACAAATTTCAGCTTCTATATGAGATAACCCTTTTTATTTTCCAAATCATGTCAAATTTGCTGAATTTTATGTTCAATGTATCAAAAAAAGGAGAAAGAAACTTCAGTCCTTAATTTGAAAGGGCTACTCTTTTATTGTGTGTTTGTAGACTCCTATTGGACTAAACATATGGTAGCTGTTTATGAATTGTATGGTTGCTTGTTTGTCAAGTTTGATCTAACATTTTGACCTAGAGTAATCCTATGATAATGATGAAAATCTATTTCCCCTTCCCAAATTGCATTAATTTTATTCAGTGTGCTGCATTTCAGGGCCATTTTTAGCTAACCCAAAGCCAACAGGACCAGGATTGGGGAAGTTGAGAATAGGGGAGGTACTGTTTCTGTCATTTTTTAATTCTGTGCAGGGATTAATCTTCAGTGATTTTGGCCTCCCAGTCCTCTCTTATTCTTTACTAATTCAGCAATCAAAGTCCTAGTTGTGAGCCTTTGGTAAAACATTCTGTATGTTTTAAAAGCCCACTTATGATAGAAGTGTGAATGCTGTGGGGATTTAAAGTGCTTTGGTGATTGTTATGAATGCAGTTTGAAGGAATTTCAAGGCCAAAATTTAGCTAGTGTGGATATAATGCCTGGTAGTTTCAATAATACGTCTGAATGGGACAATGCCTGGCCCAGGAAATATTTCTGAACAGCAATACAGGTCTTTCTGCCCCCATCCTCCAAGCTATGTTGGTTGCTAGGGCTACTGAGATTTGGAATTCAGTAACATCTGGAGGGTGTATTCTCACACACTGGGACTAGGTTGATCCTGACACAGAAAATTGCATCTTATATGGCACAGGCTACAACAGGCTGTGCAAAGGCAGTATAATACCAGATCCCAGAGCAAAAGACACTTATCCTTTAGAACAGGGGTCTCCAACCCCTGCTCCGTGAACCAGTTCTGGTCTATGGTATGCCAGCAACCGGTCTGCACAAACAAGCAAAGTTCCATCTGCGGGATGCAGGCAGCACACAAAACCATACACTCTCCAGTCCATGGAAAAACCTCTCTTCACGGAACCGGTCCCTGGTGCTCAAAAGGTTGGGGACCTCAGCTTTAGAACACAGGTCCCCAACCCCGGTCTGTGGACCGGCACTAGTCTGCAGCATAATAGAAACCGGGCCACGTAAACAAGCGAAGCCCCATCTGTGGGATGCAGGCAGCACATGAAACCACACCCCCCTCTGGTCTGCGGAAAAACCTCTCTCCACGAAACCGGTCCGTCGTGCCCTGGGGCCCCTGCTTTAGAAGGCATCTACTCAATCGTTTATATTGTATATTACTTATATAACGTGTTTCTTACATATTGTGGCATAATATTCTTTACAGTGGGGATGGAGTGCTTGATCGAGTCCTTTAGATCATTCATCTGTCTCAGCTTTTCTATCATCAGGTCAAATGGGATCATGAGGAAATAAACCATAATGTGAATGTTGAGATGGCACCCACATTCTGCAGCCAAGAACGGGATTCTTTAGTTAGCTTGTAGTGATGTATTTCAATCTACAATGTTGTATTTGCAACCTTTCAGGATAGACCAGACTAGGAAACCAAAATTATGGATGCTAATGTTACTTTGATGATAGGATTATCATAATTGCATCCTTCAAGCCTGAATGTGCCTTACCCCCCCCAAATTCTTTTTCTTCCAGGGAAATCTAAAGTCTCAGATCTTTTCTCAAATTACATTTCTGCTTTGAATTCAAATTTCTTTTACGTGATCATTGTCTTGATCTTCCTCCTGTTTCTCATGAGTATTCCTTCTGCTCATTAGACTATTCCTGAGACTGGAGTCATTGTGAAATCCACATTCATTCTCAGTCTGTTGAAGGTATTTGCCCTAGGAATGCATTTGGCATATTTCTGCTGAGAGAGGGAACTCCATTCTTCTGTTTAGATCATTGTTTTTACTGTCTGTTCTGTTTCCAGAGTCTAAATGGGATTCCCATAATTTGTCACTCTTGCGCCAAACTGGCTACCCCCATCATCTTTTCCTACCCTCCCAAAAAGAACTGGAGAGAAACTCCATCTGGAATTGATTGATAAATTGTGTTTAGTGCTCAGATTCTTCCAGTTGCATCCTGTGGGAGGAGGAGGAAAAAAGTCACAGCAGAAAAGAGAGATTTCTCAATACATGTGCTATTTTTGTGCATTGGACTCTGAAGTTACAAATTTATGCCAGAGAAATGCTGTTTTCTCCATCCAGACACCTTGCATGTGAATCTATGCTTATCATTTTTTTCTGCCTCTGCAGAAGAGCCAGTGTAAGGAAGAATGATGTAATAGATTAAGAAACCAAAAATAATAGACACATCTTTTACTGGAAATGATTAGGGGATGAGGCAGGAAACACGGGCTAGGAATGCATATTAGGTGTAAGCATCATGTTTAATAGCAGGAACAAGTAAGAATACTTTTATATGATGAAACAAATGTTTAGACTTTTCCAGTATCATCTTGTACTACAAGGATAGGAATTCTGATATCATCTAATTTTTTTTTCAACTTCCATTTAGCCAGTGATGGAATTCAAATAGGTGAACAACCGGTTCTGTGTGGATGCCACTTCCGGAAATCCATTCTGGGCCTGGGCAACAAACTGGTGCGAACTGGCCAAATCCCACCACTGCATTTAGCTCTCACCAGTTTAGTCCATGCAGAGAATTGTAAAAATGGTGATTAAAAACATCTGGAGGCACCATATTGCCTCTCTGTGCTTTGCCATGATTGAGTGCTCACCATTACTTCCTGAGATTTCTTTTCATTCCTGATAAATCTCAGTTTTAGGGACTTACATTTTGGGCATATTGGAAAATGCTGTACCATAGAAGCTAAGCAGGCAAGTATTTGCTACAGATCCATGAATCAGAGACCAGAATGAGAAATGAAAAAATAGGAAAAGAATTTGGGGTAAGTGATGGCTTACCCTGAACAGTTAGGTGAATATTGATTTCTCACACAACATGCAAATAAATAAGATGACAGAGAGAATGCTAATCCTTGTGGCAGATCTTGGAGGGCTTGTTAGCTATAATGCAGGGGTATCAAACTGCCAGTCCACAGGCCGGATGTGTCATCTGGAAGCCGCGCCCACCCCATTGCCGGCAAAACTGTTCCGATACGTTACGTGACATCACGTGATGTCACGAGTTTGACATGTCTGCTATAGTGGAAGGAAGTATAATTCTGAGGGACAAGATTCAAGTGACCTGTAGTGGGAATAAGGCCTGAGAAATGTTGTCTTAGTGCCATTTGTTCTCGTCAGTTTCAGAAAGTGTATAGTGAATGCACAAGTGTAAAATTATATTTCCCAGCTCAAATTTAAAAAGAAGCCTCATTTGCTGCAGTAATGAATTGGAATGGGCAAGATTTCTTGCGTACACGATAACCAGGAATTGATGCTTGAGGAGAAACATTACAGATGATGATACACTGATGATATTACCTAGTTTGGGTAATAAAATATCTGCAAGAAAAAAAAACAAGCTCAGAGGACCCCTCAAAACATTACAGAATTATTCCACTGCAATGTGACTGATGAAGGAACATGATTTTTATGGAACCCTTTTAATATTGCCTTCAGGCCTTACCATTTTTCCAAGGTATAGCAGTTCTACAGGCTTCTGACTGCTTTGCAGCTAGGCTGCTTTGCTCTGCAATCTATGTGTTTCCTTTGATTGTCAGCATATGTTTCTAAAGTGCTCTGAGATCTTTGGGCACAGCACTACCCAAGTGTTAATTATTATGATTTATTATGGTGTCTCACTGCATGTAGGATAGCTGGCAGAGCTTTTACAATTCTGAAAGGGATTAAGCAATGGGGGATTAAGCAATGGGCACATGTATCCAAAGGGAAGTGTGTTGTATCATATGTTCTGTACTTCCATGCTTTTTTCTTGTTGCTTTGATCATGCCTTTGTACATCATATTCATATTGATTTTATTACCTGCAAATGTTGAGTCTCTTCACCAAAATGTATAAATGTATCTTATCTAATTAATAAATTGGCCTAGGATCCAGTCCTGCTGCTTTAGTCTTCATCGCTCAACACTTATTGTTTCTGATTATTGGCAAGGTAGTGGAGATAATGTATTGCTCAGGGATAACTATTTTTGCACTAGCAAAGAAGTTATTTTATTTATTGATTTATTTAAAACATTTGTATTGCTGTCTATCTTAAAACCAAACTCTGGTTGATTTACAACCAATAAAAGTAATATATACAACCATAAAGGCAAAAAATCCATTAAAAATAAAAAAGACAATAAAAACTGCTGCCACAACCACACTGTTTTGGGGCAAAAGAAACCCTTTGAAAAGGATAACTTGATATCTATGTAAGACACTGGAGTGTGTGTGTGTGTGTGTGTGTGTGTGTGTGTGTGTGTGTGAGAGAGAGAGAGAGAGAGAGAGAGAGAGAGGAGGAGAGGGAGAGATGGAAGCAGAAAGAGAAGGGGGAAGGAAGGAAGGAAGGAAGGAAGGAAGGAAGGAAGGAAGGAAGGAAGGAAGGAAGGAAGGAAGGAAGGAAGAGAAGGTGGGAGGATTAAGGAGGAGGAGGAGAAGTAGAAGGAGAAGAAGAGGAGGAGAAGGATTGTGGAGGTCATAATATGCAAGCACTTGGTTGGATCAAACACCATGTATTGTAGGACATATTACATCCTAGAATATTTACTAGAATGTACATTTTCCTTCCAACTTTCCACTGTACTGTATATACAGTATTCAACCCAGCTTTCTATATAGAGAAAATGACTTTCAAAGGAAAAAGAAACTCCATGCTTGATATAAAGAATAACAGTAAATGTAATTGAAGTATATGAGGTTTGAAACAAATGATTCTTTAGCATCATGGTTTAAGTGATTTCGTCCTCTGAATAATGAGCAGTTATTGCAAACTGAATTGCCCAGAAACATCCCGAAACCAAAGATATGAAGAGACAAGGGAAGAGCAAAGGTGAAGGGATAATGTTGAGTTTGCACATTTTGATGGCCCTGTTGTCCATTGTTACTCAAGTGAAGAAATCTTACAGCGAGTAGTAAACAAGCTGGATTGAGTTTAAATTGCTGAGGGGTTGCTGTATGTCAACTCTTCAGAGAGAAACGGGCACAGTAGCCTTTTAGTGGGGTGAATAGGAAATCAGCCGGCCCTAGAACAAGGAACACAGATCTGAGAACTATGTCTGGGGAAATTACAGAGGTATTTATTATAGAATGCTGAATTGTGAATGAGAAAGTGTAAAAGTATTTTTAATGGTAAGCAAGGTTTGCTCTGCTGATTATAACCTTTTGACAGAATAGAATTGTATCATTAGTGAGAAACATCCTCTTCCTTCTAAGCAAAATCTGCTGTACGGAATAATATGCCCTGCTGAGAATCAGTCATATGTAGGGATGAAACTGTGAGAATAGGGATGAAGAGATCAAGATCCAGATCCATGTGCAGCCAGGGAAATTCATTGAGTGACTCTGGCTAGTCACTCTCTCTTAGTGAAATCCAGCTCACCGGGTTATGCTCCTATGAGGGTAATATGGAAATCCCCATAGAAGCCACCTTGAATTCCTGAAGGTGGGATATAAACTTAATAAACAGAATAAAAAAAGAATCATAACTTTCCATTGTAAAAGTCTGAAGTGGAATTATTCCATGCCTAGCAATGAGACATTAAAAAAATCCTGTAGAAATTTCAAGTGGCAGAATGAGCTTTAGTGGCAGGATTTAACCCTATCACACTACATTTTATTAATTTGGTACAGGTATGAGAGATAAATCTCACCCTTTCCCCTCTTTTCAGTGCCTGATTTTGTTACACCAGGAACATCACCATGGGCATTTCCGAACAAGTAGTCTGAATCCCATGAATTAAGAACTTGTCAAACATTATTTAGTTCATGAGTAAAACACATTTAATAGATCAAAATAGTTTTTTCAAAGCCCTCGCTATAGAAAGTAGACTAGCAGGTCAACTTCATGCAGAATAAAAGCAGCATGTGTATTAACTTTATATTAAGGACAGGAAATTGGAATCAGGTTAATGAGGTTCATTCTTGCATTATGTCTGCTTCCAATGTTTCCCCTTGCATCAGTCAGAGTGGAAGAACACTCTACTTCCCTGACTAACAGATGGAGAAAATACTTCCTTTAGTTGTGCAGGGCAAAGGGAAGTATAGGAGAAGGACTGGCAGAGCAGTGGAGTTAAGAGAGGAATCAGCCTGAAATCATTATGTTCTCACAAGCAGTTTAAGTAATCCTTCTTGAATTCCGTTAACCCTTATCTAGTGCCAGTTTAGTGCTGATCATTAAGTTGATTAGATTGTTCTATACATCTTAACTGGAGCATAACATGTGGTCCTGATTCTTCATGCCTGATAGGAATGCTACCAGCCCTCTGCTTTTCCCTAATGAAGCAATGCCAGCCACCTCCAGCTTTTCCCTGCTAAGGAGAATGTAAATTCCAGCTGCCTGGAAAGGATTTCACTTGAAACACCAGTAAGAGGAGCTCTGAAAATCATAGTCAGCCCCTTGTCTTTGAAAAAGATACTAGGTTGCTATGACAAAACCATGAGAGATGCTCCAGAGATGTAAAATAGACTTTATTTCAAGTCCTGCAGAGTGGGGATTATCCATCTGTGTTACACATGGATGAAGCTTAGCATACTGTCTAGATCCACCCACTTCTTAAACAACATATACACAGTTTTAATTAGGTCTGGTGAGATTCTCTGCTTTTGTTTGTGCTTCCAACAGCTGTTTGTTTGATAAAAATGGCTATGGCACACATTTCTAGTACTTATCTTTGATGGAGGCAATTCAGTTTTTCTGGCTGTTTTGAACCACTGGTATTTTGGTTACAACAGCCTTCCGTCTCTCCCTTTTCAATTAACATCTACTAGGTATCTTATGCAAATCCAAACTTACCAGCAAACAGGCTTTAAATGAGACAAAAGTCCTATCCAGGGGACCATGAACACAGGTTTTTGGTTCCTATGTATTACTCTACTCATCTCTGCCCTCTCACATTTTTTGAATGCTTTAAAAATATTAAGTGGCTGTGTTTATAGAGTTCTACTTACATTCATTTGAACAGAGCATAAGTCTATGTTGTGTGACTACAGATCCAGTTAAAGCTGAGAAAGACAAGATTGGCATATATATCCCATCCCTCTATGTGAGAACTGCTCCATTTCAAGTGTGTGTACATTTATATGTAAGTGCAGGAGTATATGATCTACTATTTCTTCTGCTTCTTTGTACAATCTGCACTTTGAATCATTTGATGATTTTTCAATTCTGGCTGTTATTACATTCATTCAGGTAGCTTGCTCTTCCACAGCCAAACTCAAGCCTTCAGTTTCTTTTTTTTAATATTTCAGTTGTAAAATATTGCCAGTTTTATCTTTATCCTCTTTTCCTTTATTTTTATTATTATCAATTATCAATCTATTATTATATTTCAAATTAGAGGCTGCCCAATTTCAGGAGACTTAGAGGTTTATGTAAAAAATGCCTCATTTATTTTTTTATTTTATTTTTTTATTTGTGTGAGCTGTATCAAGTATGTGAAATAGGCAGCTATATAAATTGAATGAATGAATGAATGAATGAATGAATGAATGAATGAATGAATGAATGAGTGAGTGAGTGAGTGAATGAGTGAATGAGATCTCCCATTCTCAAAAATGATTTTGGGCAGTGTATAAGGGTTAAAAACAACAAAAGTGTAACAAAAACCAAGTGTTCAAGGCCATAAACATAATCCAAATCATAAAGAATAAAGTTAATTCACATATACTTGGGAGAACAGCCAGGTCATTTGATCAAATATGGTCTTTGTACCACACTTTGTATCTTCTTGAAGGAAGGATGCTACCTTCTCTCATCCTGGAAGTTCTTGAGAATTAGCATCCTTTCTGATGTGGCTCCAAACATTCTGTGTTCACTGATTTAGAGACTACATGTTGGACTCAACCCTTTAGTAATAAGATTTAGAACTCTCAAATCTGAATCAGTGCCTTTCTTGGGATATACATTTACAGAGATTGATCTACAACAGTGGTTCTCAACCTGTGGGTCGGGACCCCATTTGGGGTCAAATGACCATTTCACGGGGGTCGCCAAACAACGCAGTCCGCCATTTTTTCCCCCTTTTCCTTAGCTGTGCTACTCCCTTTTATTCTATTGGCTTTTGAAAGCCAATAGAATAGACTCTCTTGACTAGAGTCTAATTCTATTGGCTTTCAAAAGCCAATAGGAATTGTCCAGGCTGTCTCTGCCCTGCTGAGCCCGCCAAAAGTCCCATTCTGCAAACGGTGCTGCACCAGTTGAGTAGTCCTCGACTTACGACCAGTTGAGTAGTCCTCGACTTATGACCGGTTGGGGGTCGCGGCATCAAAAGAACCACTGATCTACAAGGAAACCCATGCAGGGACTGGAAGAAGTTTGTTATTTGGGGATGCGAAGGAGTCTCTCTGTATGATTAGTATTGCATGTTAATATTATTTAAATATTTATCTTACTTATGTTTGACCTGCTTTTTATGCTTTATATTGCAATCTGCCACAGGGCCTCTTGATAGTGGATGGGGCTACAAATATTTTGAGTAAATAATAGTGTCAGGTTTGGGGGTGTCTATGCAGATTCTTAGGGACACTGCCATGTTTGTGTATTCTCTCTTATCATCTCCTTATGGGTCCTGCAAATAGATTGGGGATATTGTTTGTTTTTGAATCCTTTTGTAAGAAAAGCAGCAGATACAGGCTTCTGACACTGGCTGAGGCTTCCTGCCCCAATTTGTTTTTTGTAGAAGGCTTGGTGATATAACCTAATGTTAGCTGTTTTTTTTAACAACAAATAAGAGTTAAATCCAGCATGATAAATGGATGTCTTGCATAAGCTTTGGGATTTACACACATATTTCACATCCATCCTTCTGAGGAAAAGGAAGCTCCCTCTGATAATGGGATGGGTGCTGATTCTAGTTGCAATCTGACTTAGGAAGTATCTGGAAGTATAAGTTAATGAAAAGCAAATTATTTCTCTTCTTTGAGCTTCAGAAGCAGGTCCCCCACTTCATTCCAGAAAATAAGCTACTTTTTCTCTGATTCTGCAAAGAAGAAATGTTCTGGAATGACTCTTTATGTAAAGGGGTAATAAATAAAGGATATAAACCATAACTGGCAACTCTAAAAAAATCTCTAGAGAGAAATGAATGATGAGAAAGGAGGTCAGCGGGCAAGGGGAACACCTTTTGATTTTCCTCTCTGTGTGTTCTCACAGAGTTACGCACAAAACCACTCATGCTTCCAAGTGACAAACAGTGACTGGGAAGTTCATGAATATGCAGTTCCTCTACTAAGCTTCTGCCCTTTGCTCCCCATCTGGCAAGTGTCTTTCTCAAAGTGTAACATAAAATCCTTTTCAAATAAAGCCTTCATTTGTCATGTTGTCTACTGCTCCTCCTCCTCTGCCTCCTCTTCTCCTCCCATATTTAATATCATGAGCATGACATGAGTTTCCTTAAAATGAAACTTGAATTTCATTTATTTATGTGTTTCTAACACCATACCTCTAACGTTAAGTGTCTATGCAGCCGGTCTACTTACATTGCATTAACTCTAAGAAAATGGTAGTGTGGCGATCAATAGGGAGTAGAAGAATGGGGTCTGCAGATGAGAGAGTGAAGGTAAGCAGAAATGAGGCAAGGTCGAGGAGCAAAATCTTCTAAGACCTTCATTGGCTTTCTCTTTCCTACTTCAGTTCTTTGAAACACACACCCATCCCCCCATTTACTACCTACTAACACTACCATGCTCTAAATCAGGAGTATCAAACTGCTGGCCCGCGAGCCGGATGCATTATAGTGAAACCATGCCGGGTGACACGTCACGTGATGTTGCGAGTTTGACACCCCTGCTATAAATGTACAAAGCAATTTTGACTATTTTTAGGTGTTCAATCTTCTCCTCAGGACGAAAATATTTCAGGGAAGCAGGGGTCAGAATCTCAGTGAGCATAGAAGGGCCAATATTTGAATATTGCCACAACAAAAAAAGCCATGCATTGGTTGCAATCCCTTTTTCGGCTTGGCAAATGAAGGATTTGTTCCTGAAATTGGAGCTGGCCTCAGTTTTCTTTGCTAAAAATGTTCTGTTTTGGTGATGACAATCCCTTGTGATGGACTTGTGAATGTAGAAAATAGCTAGATTCAGGCTATGTTGCATTTAACTACAATAGATCTGTTCAGGCATGCTAGTTAGGGTTCTTCTGAATGTGCAGACCAGAAGAGGTAGCTCTGTCCCTCACCCTGCAGGCCACATATGCTGTTTAGTGGGTGAAAAATAGCACACATTTTTGCAGGAAGAAGTAGGAGCTTGGTATGCAGAGTGGAGACAATGAAACTCCCATGTCATGTATAATCATTCGCTATCAGATGCCATTAAGGTTGCATGTGATGGGCTACACATATGAAGGCTCCTATCCCTAAGAAGTATTCACTACATGGAAGGATGGGAAGGAACATGGTGGGAGAGACTATTTCAGAAGTGGAACTACATGATGTCTCCCTGTCCTTGGCTTGATAGTTCAAATTCACAGTCAGCACAATGCCTGTGGGAAAGGTGCCTTTACATTGAGCTGATGTCTACATGAAACATGTCCATGTAACTTTATTGGCAACCATATGTAATTGACTTGGCCTTCCTTTCTTATGGTATTTTTTAAAAAAAAACAAAAACAAAAATTACTAAGTCTGGTCTATTGCTCTGAAATTTCATATCCAAGGACTACCGGTAATCAGATCCAGGCTGCTTAGCTTTTTCAACTCCGTGACTAGAACTACATCAACATCATTGCTACGCATCAAACTATAATATTTGCCTTTTGTGGTAAAAATCAGATCAATTATTGCTTGTGTATTAAACTGAGTAGGTGAGGGAGTGAACTCTCTAACATCTATTTTGCAAAATGTTGTGTTTCTCTGCTATCAGATTTTATCAAACACTGACTGCTGTTTCTGATTGTCAGATGCTGCTGAATCTGTTGGTTCTTGCCACGAAATCTTTAAATTTCAGGTTGTATTTAGCTGGTGACTTTTTGCATACCTTTTTCATAGTTAAAGAATGTTAACTATCAAATGTAGGGGTAGGCAACCTTGGCTCTTTTATGACTCTTGGACTTCAACTCCCAGAATTCCTGAGCCAGCTGTTGGCTCAGGAATTCTGGGAGTTGAAGTCCAAGAGTCTTAAAAGAGCCAAGGTTGCTTACCCCTGATCAAAGGTTTCTTCTTCTTGTGCCATATCTGTTATTGGACGTTGGCGATCATGTTGGCGATCCTGTTTTTATCAGAGCCGCACAAAAAAGTGCTGCTGAGTTTTGTCTAAACCAATCCCTTAAATTTTGAAGCCACAATGTTCTTCTTCTGCCTGGACCTCGTTTGCCTTCAATCTTTCCTTGGAGAATTAAATGGAGCATGCCGTATTTTTCTGGGTGTCGCATCACATGTCCAAAATATTCTAATTTTCGTTTTTTAATTGTTTTGATGATTTCTCTTAGCTTTCCCAGGTGGCTTATCACCTCCTCATTTCTGATCTTGTCAACCCAGCTTATATGTACAGATCCACATTTCAAATGCTTCTAGTCTCTTCAGGTGGCCTTCTGTCAGAGACCAACTCTCTACTCCAGTGTTTCTCAACCCTGACAATTTTAAGGCATGTGGACTTCAACTCCCAGAATTCCACAGCCAGCAATGCTGTTGGAATTCTGGGAGTTGAAGTCCACATGCCTTAAAATTGTCAAGGTTGAGAAACACTGCTCTACTCCATAGAGCAGGATAGGAAAAATATAGCATCCGACAAGCCTGATTTTCAGTCTTAGGCATGTGGTGACTGCAGAAGACCCTTTTCATTTTGAAGAATGCTGTTTGGGCTTTTTCTATCCTTGTCTTTACTTCAACAGTCATGTCCCAGCTTTCATGTAAATTAGAACCGAGGTGCGTGATCCTTTCAACTTTTTCTAGTGGTATTCCTTCTAAATTTATTGTGAATCAAAGGTTACTGAGGATTTTAAAGCAAATATTTTAGGAAAAATACAGCCCAGGATTAAATTTCTACTTTTTCCCATGTTTCCTTACTCCTACTCTCCTTTAACTGTTCAAAATAATTGTCATCCAACTAAACAGCTAAAACTACAGGTGTTCCTTGAGAGGTCACATGAAGTGAGAACTTCTGCCTGCCTTCTGGTGTGATGTAGCAGTGATTTGAATACTGGATTGCAATGGAGAAAGCCAGATTCAAATTCTGTCTTAGATCTGAAACTCTCTTTGAGACCTTGGGCCAATCACTGAGTATATTCTGACAATACAGCAAGCACTATCTAGCCAAAACAATTAGAATGTTGAAAGTTTGTTCTGCCATCTCCAATGATTTCCATTGTATGCCCTCCAGAAGAACACCACTGAAAGAAGCTATGGGTTATTTTATTTAATTGAGTGTTAAGGGCAGAAATTGCTGACAGAGGGTACTGTACGTTTTGAACACATAAAGGGCAGCCATCAGAGAAATGTGCAAGGGTGTCAGGAAGACACCCTTGCTAAAGGCACCCAGTATCTCTCTGTCTCACCTTTTCTTAAATTTCATTAAGTCTCAGCCCTCATGAATTCCATGGCAGTAAGATGGTTCTGGGATAAAAACATAGCATTAAAAATCAAACAGATTGTAATAAATGTAATTCATTTGCATGTCTGCAACTTTAACATGGACCACCATGGACAAGGGAAACAAATTAAGTTGGCTACAGTATTATAAATGGACCCGTCTTTCTACTGAGTTTATATTTATCCTATACAAATATAAGCCCCCCCAAAACCCACAGTCAGTAGTTTTAAAGCAAGGTCAGTTTTAAAAAATTGACTTTTAGTCATTAATGGAGAGCAATAATTTTCAGTATCAAAGTGTGTGCTGGCAGTGTATGCTTAAGAAGTGCAAGGAAAAGCTGCAACAGTAGACTTTGATTGATTTGCTGAGCTGAGCTGAAATAATATAATTACTACTATTAGAACATCCAAGGGTATAATCCTACAAGATGCTGTACACCAGAGAAATAATCTGGAACCTGAGCATAGCAGATATTGCAGGAGCAGAATTTGCTGACTCCAAAGCTGGCTGATGGATATCTCGGGCATCACACCCTGGGACACTGATGCTAAGTCAATATTTGTACCCAGGGTGGACAAATGGTTGTACTTATGTTCATGTTTATGTTAAAAACCTTTCAAACTCTGCTGCTGTGCTCTCCATTCAGACAGAGATAAGCTATATCTTGCTTATTAGGGGATGTTTGATCCTTTTTTCTGTTTGGTTATGAATATGGCACATATCTGTGGTCTGGAAAAATCGACCTTCTTACTCTTACATACTTATTTTTACATCTTATTCTTATTTCTTACTTATTTCCCATCCTTTCCTGGGACATTTGTGTTACCAAATTCAGCTTCCATCTTAGATAAGATGCAGCCATGCCTCTTGCCCAAAGTCTCATTTTGATGGGAAAAGTGGTCTGCTTGCTCTCTCCCTGTCATGTCTGATCATGATGTTCTGGGACGCCATCTTTACATATTGGACAAAAATGGTTGGCTTTACCCATTACAAGCTTCCTATTAGAGTTACATTTCCAAAACTATGGTGCTCTAGTCACACATTTTTTTCCTCAGAATTTTTTTTTGCCCCAGAGCTTATTTCAGTTCTAATTAAATATTTCACAAAAATCAAGCTTTTGAGAATTCCAGGTGGATAGTAAGGCAGAATAACTGAGTGTAGGATCAGAGATGGAAAGCAATGGAAAACAATCTAAACCTGCATTTTGTAAATCTTAAAATGGATCATGAGAGGTATTAAGGAGAAATTGTTGAATGTAATCCATTTAACGCTAGAAATATTACTGCTGTTTTTTTATCTCTCTTTTTTTTAAAAAAAAAGGGGGGGGGAGGAAGAGGAAGGGAGAACAATTCTTGTTGACCCAGTGGCATTTGAAGCTACTTCACACATTAACATGGTCCAATCTAATTATAGGTGCATACATCCGGCACTAATACTTAAGATTGCTAAATATAGTAGTCTCTGGAGTTTTTTTCTGGTGGCCTTGTTTTGTCATCTCCCCTCACCTGTAACACTGCTGATTTTACATAAGAAGACAAGAACAGAAAAGAGCCAAGAGCCCTGCTGGTTTGGGCTAGTCCAGCATTCTGAATCGCACAGTGGCATCCAGGGAGTTCATAATACTTGTATGGTGGCTTCTCAGAAACCACAGTGTATGGCTTTGTATGAGTCGAGAGATAATAAAACACCCACTGGTATTCCTAGCCAACAATAGCCTGATCCTTCGTAATCCTCTCCTGTTTTTAAAACCATCCAAATGGATTGCCATTACCACAACTGCTGGCAGTGAAGTCTATGGTAAAATATGCACTGAGTGAAAAGTTAACCTTGTGTGAAATGGAGAACTCTCTCAAAATTCTTATCTGTGCCAGGCATGATGTTATGAAATACTTTTAAAAAAAAAAATCAGGCAAGCTCTTACAAACAGTAGATGAGAAGACAAGCTAAAACAGTGGTTCTCAACCTGTGGGTCGGGACCCCATTTGGGGTCGAACAACCATTTTATGGGGTCGCCAAACAACGCAGTCCACCATTTTTTCCCCCTTTTCCTTAGCTGTGCTACTCCCTTTTATTCTATTGGCTTTTGAAAGCCAATAGAATAGACTCTCTTGAATAGAGTCTAATTCTATTGGCTTTCGAAAGCCAACAGGAATTGTCCAGGCTGTCTCTGCCCTGCTGAGCCCGCCAAAAGTCCCATTCTGCAAACGGTGCTGCACCAGTTGAGTAGTCCTCGACTTACGACCGATTGAGTAGTCCTCGACTTACGACCGGTTTGGGGTCGCGGCATTAAAAAGGTTGAGAACCACTGAGCTAGAAGATCTCCTCTGTTCATTTGTCTGCCTGCGCATCCAAGGTCAGACACATCAGATTCAGATTCAAATACAGCATAAAAGAGGAGATGCTCAAATTAACACCAGGGCCATTATTGCTTTAGTGGTAAGGACAGTGCTATTAATATAAGATTTAAAACACTCAGTTCCTAATGGAGTTTCTAATAATAGGGCCTTGTTTGCATCTGCCTTGTGAGAAATTTTACCATTTGGAGTATCACTTGAAAGGTCTCACTGAACATCTCATGTCTCCTGAAGCGGGCTGAGTTTCAGAAGATCATTAGAACATATCTACCAACCAAGGAGGTCTTCTGCTTCTGCAAGCAGTGTTATGCTATAAGAAGGGCTACCCTACTGCTAATGTTGCACTGTGCCCTACTTTACTCAGTACAGCTTTCTATTTGCAGGCATTCTGACTTGACTAATGCATTTGATTGCTCATTTGGTTATGGTACTGTATTCCATCCTACGGTGAAATGGATTTTATGTTTATTTGAGTTACTGTAACTATTTTTGAATTCTGATTTTAAAAAAAAGAGCTTTGCAGATGCAGATTAGAGCTCCTTCTAAGGATTTTTTTTATTATATCTATTCAGTGTATGAGAAGCTCCTTAGCCACATAGTAGAATTCTTAGCAGCAAAACAAAGAAAGGCACTTCAGGCGAAAGTACATGTTTACCCAGGAACAACACGGCAGATTTGAAAAATAAAATTGTCCCTGAAAAACTGTACCTCCTTCAGGGCCCTTTGTTTTGGTTGTTTAAGAAAATATGGTCACAAGCAGACTTAAGAGAAAGTTTAAAAATTAGGGTTGCACAAAAACAATTAAGAGAAAGATTAAAAATTAGGGTTGCACAAAAATAAACATGATTGGCACAATGAAATGCATACTGCCATTTCAGATATCATTGCTGCATGTCTGTCTCCTTCGTTAGATTAATAGCATGTGATGCCTATACCATGTACCATGTACATAACTTGGTGGCTGAATGTATAATTTGACAGAAACAAATTTTTAAGGGACCATGCTGAAAGGAATGTGGATAGGGGAGAAATGACTGGGTTGGGTTGGGGGTGAATAGACTCCTCAAACACATAAAGACATTTGAAATGTGCAGGCGTAATAAAATTCATGCTTTTCAAAATTTGGTGACACAAAGCTCAAAAAATTGTACCAAATGCATAAAATATGCACAAAATTATGTCCACTGGAAAAATGTGTACAACTAGATCAGTGGTTCTCAACCTGTGGGTCGGGACCCCATTTGGGGTCAAACGACCATTTCACGGGAGTCGCCAAACAACGCAGTCCTCCATTTTTTTTCCTCTTTTCCTTAGCTGTGCTACTCCCTTTTATTCTATTGGCTTTTGAAAGCCAATAGAATAGACTCTCTTGAATAGAGTCTAATTCTATTGGCTTTCAAAAGCCAATAGGAATTGCCCAGGCTGTCTCTGTCCTGCTGAGCCCGCCAAAAGTCCCATTCTGCAAACGGTGCTGCGCCAGTTGAGTAGTCCTCGACTTACAACCCGTTGGGTAGTCCTCGACTTACGACCGGTTGGGGGTCGTGGCATTAAAAAGGTTGAGAACCACTGAACTAGATATACAACTATTAATGGTCCTTTTTTTCCCCCTAGTGAGGTTATAAACAGCAGGGGCCAAAGAGAAACTTTTAACAGGCAAAGTGAGAATTAGAATTGGGATGTCTTGCTGCTGGAAGTTCAAAAGAAGCTTCTTTCTCTAGCAGAGAGCTGGGTCACAGGTTCAGTGGTGAATGCTTAGAGAGGTGCACGTTTTAGGAAAACAGTGCAAGGTTATGAAGTGAATGCTGGGAGAGAGGGCAGATTCCACATGATACATTATCTCAGTGGAGATCATGCGAGAGAAAAACCGGGGGAAATCAATTAGTTCCTAGGAAAGAACCCTTGAGCTGGACAATAAGCTCTAATCCAGCTCAGTCCACCTTATTTATAACTGCAGAGAAGGAAGCATCCTGGCGATCTCCTTCCCTCTCTGCTGCTGTGTTCTCACTAATGTATCTTCTGGCAGAGCCCATGTTCCTGAGGGTACAAGCAATACACAATTCAAGCAGCTCTTTTTGGCCAAAAGGAAGTGGGTTAGTTCAGGGGGAAGGGAGAGATGAAGGATTATAAAGGATGAAAAAGAAACCTCCAGTTTAAACAAAGGGAAAAAAATGAAGGAGTTGTGCTGAAGAAGATGGCCTCTGTAGGTTGTGGAAGAATAATAAGTTTGGAGGAAGGAAGATACGTGAGATATCGGTTTTGTGCTGGCTCAGACTTAAAAGGCAGAATTGCCTTGTCCAGAGGCACCTACTGTAGCTGGTGAAGGTTGGTTTCTTACCCTTTTATTGAAACTAGGCATATCTTGGGGACTGCTGCTGAAAAATATCTCAGATTGCCTCTTTCTAGGCAATGAACACTGGCAAGCCAAAGTTTAAGATACATGTCACTCATCAGATAATATTGGTCCCTGATGCAAAGCTGGGTTGAAGGGAAATATATTTATTCCAGAGCTGCTGCAGTTTGAAATAGAAGTGAGGTTATGCTATGCATCCGCTACGGTAGCAACCTAATTTTAGACTAGGCTGCTGCATACACCTGGAAGTAACATTGTCTGTTCTATTCTCCCCTCCCCTGCATTTTTGCCTGGTGGTGCCATAGCTATAGCTACTCTGGGTTTTACAAGATGTATATGTTTAAAACCACATTAATTAGGGTTCTCATGCATATGTCAGTAGAAAAGTAATATAAATGTAATAGATAAAAAGAGAAGTAAAAAGTGAAGTGAAGCCCTATTTTAAATAATGAGCAATTTATAACCACATCCATACCATTTGGAACAGCATTATTCAAAATGCAGTGGCTGGCAAGGCCGTCTCAGCATTTTGATAGTGCCATTTCTCAGCTTGTATTGTGAAAACTGAAGCAGCAACTCTTTAGTCTGTTTTAAAGATGACCATCAATAGATTCTACAAGACTTTATTGCATTTAGTCGTGGGTTATTACAATAGAACAATGACCCTGCATAATAATGGCATGGAAGGAATTTATTCTCCAAGCATCCGTGATCTATTAGGATACATAACAAGAATAAGTGCATGGCACCATTTAAAAATTCCATGTCACCTTGCATTTCTCTATACACCTTGCATTTCTCTATACAAGACTTTTGCCTTTGACTCTGTATTTTATTTGATGTGAGATTGACTCCCTCTCTGCCTATGCATTCTCTCTACTTGCCTGAAACAACCCAGAAATACACTTAATTCCCAAATACAGTCAATCCTAGACATATAACAGCTCATTTAGTGATGGTTCAAAGTTACAGCAGCACTGAAAAATGACCATTTTTCACACTTTGCAGCATCGCCATGGTCACTTGATCAAAATTCAGATGCTTGGCAACTGGTTCATATTTATGACCGTTGCTGTATCCCAAGACCACATGATCCCCTTTTGTGATCCTCTCACAAGCAAAGTCAGTGGGGAAACCAGATTCACTTAACAACTGGGTTACTAACTTATCAACTTCAAGGATTCATTTAACAACTGTGGCAAGAAAGGTCTTAAAAATGGGGAAAACCCGTTTAACAAACGTCTCACTTAAGAACAGAAATGTTGGCTCAATTGTGGTCGTAAGTTGAGGACTACCTGTATTTACTGTTTAGAAAACAACCTAGCTTCCAAGCAAAGCAGTACAGTTTATAACTTTTAAGGCTTTAGACTGGATTATTTTAAGAAAGGGAACTTCTGTGGAATTGGTAATATGGGTTACCGATTCAAAAATGTGGGAAGCCAGATCTGCTGCTGTCATTGAGGGTAGACTTTCTCTTTGTTAGGAAGTTCCTGAACATTTCCCCCAAAAGTGCTGTTCTGATGATGTGTTTTTTAAAATACCGAAATGTGCTCTTGAGAATACAGGTGGATCCTTGTTTAGCAATTGCCTTGTTTAGCAACCATTCACAGTTACCAAAATACAACTTTGCAAGCAATCCTCCCATTTACCACCTTCTCAGTTCTATAAAACAAAGTAAAACTGAAGTCAGATCATCAAATGAAACAGTCATGGTCTATGAAGATTCTCAGTCATCCAGGTCATGGTTGTCCCAAAGGTGCTTTTTCATGAGGCAACTGGGCTTCGTTGTTTTTTTCTTTGAAGATATTTCGCTTCTCATCGAAGAAGCTTCTTTGGCTCTCTGAAAAAGCTTCTTGGATGAGAAGCAAAACGTCTTCAAAGAAAAACAAGAAAGTCCAGTTGCCTCTTGAAAAAGCACTTTTGGATGAAACAATCATGGTTTTACTTAGCAACCATTTCACTTAATAACCGAATTGCTGGTCCCAATTGTGATCACAGAATGAGAATTACTTGTAAGGACTCAGATACGCTTCCTGCATATTAATGCAGTAACTGTTTTAGGGGATAGAAATGGACAATGCCACTGTTTCTTAATCCCCCACTTACTGTCAAAAGCGATATTAGGATGTATTTTTCTGTTCCACGTACAAAATACTATTTTTCCTTTAAGAGTCTTGCCTGCTTCCATGGTGCATTTCAGTTTGTTGCAGGCTAACTCCAACAATTCATTGGTGACTTTGCAGAGGCAACAATATCCCTTAGCACAGTCTCTAATACCTTTTAGAACCGTCTTTACACAGCAAATGTTATAACCCACTGTATTATTACAGGATTAAGGATGAAAGTAGCATTAAATGGCATTAGAAAGCAGCACTGTAGGGCAATAAAATATATTTATGTATGTTGTGCCTGCATGTATGTGCATTTAGATGCTTTGAATAATGTACATAAATTCAGTTTAATTACACGGAGATGCATATGGATACCGATACTTGTACACACACGCATGAAAATATATCTGTCCGATAAGATCTAATCACAGGAAAGAAGGTCATTGGCTGCTGTTTTCCTGGAACAGAAAGGTGGCAGGATACAAAGGTAGAAGGATTGTCCAATGGGAGGTTGTGGCAGCCTGTGGTCTGAACTAAATATTTTACAAAGTGTTGCCATACTGTCTTGGACCTGCAGGATTGTCCTAAACTGGCCTGAGCATAGGACAGGACCAGTTTAAACAGTAATTATGGATAAGCCCCTTTGCTGTCAACAGATTATTATGTGTTATGTTATGTTATTATGGGTTTTTTTTTCCAAATGAGAAGAATCTAGGTGTTTCCAGTCACTTTGGTTTCCCACCTTTCTCCTTACCCTTGGTGGCAATAAACTAGAACCCAGTTGTTTTTTTAAAGGAAGACATGCAGACTGCTTAAAAATATGCACATACAGTACTACTTTGGATTTTATCAGCCAGACTATTTTTTTTTTAAAATAAAAAGACATAAAGACTGCTGGGCAAACTGACTGAACACCTCACTGACAACAGCTTGTTGTGTAGGTGAAGGATGAGGGTCAAGCCAGCTGGTGGCCACCAAAGTAGGCAGCTCAGCAGTACAGCAGAAACAAGGAGTGACAAAGCCACAGAGTACCTTTATGGTGGCTTCTGTGCAGCAGTTTTGAAAAATACTCCAATAGGACTATCACAAATATTAGCATGGCTAGATTTTACAGTCTCTAATCCTTCCTCCCATCTACAGCACTGCCCATGTGACTGAAAGTATTTTGTGACTGGAGGATTCATTACAATCCAATCTCCGGGTTTTGAAGGAATATCAGAACAGTTGCTAATGAAGGGATGGCAGTCCATAGGCCTCATTTCAGAACAGTAATGGGATTAGAAAGAAAACAAGCACAGATCAGGCTTAAGGCAGATGATGTCTTTATTTCCAGGTTCTTTATGTGTTCATGCATGCGTTTTACATTACTCATTAGAAATAAAATAACAGTGTTTTATTAGAAGAAAATTGATGAGATCATGCTGGATTAGAAATAGGCAGTAGTATCTAGTTATGAAGGAATATCCTACCCAATTTTGCTGGTTTGCTTCCTTGCTATTGTTCTCATTTTTTTTTTTTAAAAAAAATCTATTGCAGAGAGAGCTACTGGATACATAAAAAAATGGAGAAGCTAAGGTCATGAGATAGAGATAAAACTAGAGAAGAGATGGTATATACTGGTAGAGACAGAGTTTTCCCCCTTTTTTCCCCTTCCAAACAATTTTAGTTAGTTGTTCAATATATTTCCCTTTCCCATCAAATAGGAAAAGGAAGATTAGTTGCAATCGTCCCTTTGACTTTTGAAGATTTTTGCTACTTGGGAGATGTTGGGCCCTCAAAGAAAAGAAAATGGCTTTATTTCAAGCTAACTTAGGGATTGCTTCATTATGACAACCCAAATTAGACTAGATAATGTGTAGCACAATATTACGAAGAAGGAGAAGGAGAAGGAGAAGGAGAAGGAGAAGGAGAAGGAGAAGGAGAAGGAGAAGAAGAAGAAGAAGAAGAAGAAGAAGAAGAAGAAGAAGAAGAAGAAGAAGAAGAAGAAGAAGAGGAAGAAGAAGATGATGATGATGATATGAGGAAGAATCCCAAAAAGTCAGGCCAGGTATTGCAATCAGGAAATCTATCATTCCAAGTCAGAGGAAGATCAAAGTGTGAATCTCTTAATTAGTCTGCTCTTGATTTTAAAAAATGACAGCTACTATTTTCAGCTCCTAAATCAATAGTAATTATTAAGGGCATTTCTACATAAGTAGCTACAAAGAGCTTTGCAATAGTTCAGAAGCAAATCCAGACCTACTTGAAGTTACATAGAGGATGAGGGGAGCTAAGTTGACTTATTTCTGGATTTGTATTACTCTATTTGAAATCAGAATGAAGGTGTTTTTTTTCTTTACAAAGCAGTATTTCTATAAAGTTTGTGTGGAGATTTTATTTTTCCCTGTTGCTGTGATCTACTAACTCATCCTGTCTCTTAATTCAAAGTGATTTCTAGAGCTGCCATATTCTATCCTTGATTGCCTTTGCAGTCATTGCAGCACCATGCAACTCTGATTATACCTGTCATTACAGCCAGTTTCCCCAATAGCAATTGGTCATTTTTTAAAAGCAAATGAGCTAAGAAATGCAAATAACATGAACTGAAATTGTTGGAGGGAATTGGTTAGCAGTTTAATTTCCCTTATGGTGGAGAGAGGTTGAGAGGATTTCTGTTCCTCCTGAATCTGTAGTAACCCAGAAGATTATGGATTGGATAACTTGTTTTTGCCATCTCTTTTGTGTCAACTGTGGAGTGAGTGCTGACTGGTTTATGGTATTTCTGGTAAGTTCTCAGTATTTTGAGGTCTGCAGAAATGAGAATAATGATAAGCCAGATTCAGACAAAAAAAAAGAGTTGATAGTGCAGTTCTTTAGAATTTGCACAGCTGCTTTCTTCTGTCACTTTCCTTGGTTTTGTGATAGACTAACCTGTACAATTGACTCCCCTTATTTGACTCTGCCCTACATAGCTCTCATTGCAGAAATCTGGGGCATTTTCAAACTTGACTTCGTTTGCTTGCTTATAAGCTCTGGAGAAACTAGGTAAGGTTATTACAAGGTGTTACCCTTTAATCCCTACCACTCCTTGTTCTCCCTCCATTTTAAGAATGTACATTTATAATGAATTTCTACTTTTTGCACCATGGGTTTAAGAGCCAGCCCTTCACAACCAGCAAAGTGCACTCAACTCTGACAAACAGACAAATGGCCTTTAACAAGATTGATGTAACAAAACCATTTTGCACTGTTTGCCTTTCATTTTGTGTTTATCCTGCCATCATTATATATTTTACCTCCTTACGGCCCTTTTAAAATGGTTAAAATTCTGTAGTCCAGCTGCTAGGATAAGAGACAGAAGTGCTCAGCTTTATTTTTACCTTCACAATAGACTGCTGTGAATTTCTACTACTACTTGTTCTCTGCTTCTTTTCCTGTTAATTCTTAATAGTCTGGGCTTGGGATTTGTTTTTGTTTTTTTTGCCTTAACTTTTTTGTGTGTGATTGAAAAGCATTCAGATTAAAAAAAAAATGAGTAAATGTTATTTTTTTCCCCTGAAAACAGTAATGTAACTTTGCCTTAATGAAGCACCTTTTGCAGCACTTGGCATGGATACACCTAGCATTTAATCCTTTTTCAATGGTAGGCACTAGATTTTTGAACCATTTGCTGTCAGAACTGAAGCCAGCCCTCTCATTGTGGCAGTCCAGGAAGAGGGTCAAAGCATATCACTTTACACCAGGACTCTATTATTTTGTTTATAGAGTAGGATATTGTTATTGGGATAAATTATATTTTTAAGCCATTTGGGACTAGGTGACATATACATTGGTTAGAAATAATAATAAATTCTCTTCTTGAGGAATATAGAACAGCAGTACTGTATTTTTCCGTGTATAAGATGCTATTTTTTTCTACAAACACCCTATTCAAAAATCGGGTGCGTCTTATACAAGTGCAGTGTCTTATACACGAAAAAATAATGGTAACCTCCGGAGCCCAGGGGATGCCTGTGTGGGTTCTTTACATGCCACTGCCATGCCGCCTGGTGCACGAGGATATCGCTGGCCCGAGATGCCGCCTGAATGGGGAGAAAGCTGGCCCAAGATGCCACCTGGTGCTGGAGGATTGCGCTGCCCCAAGGATGCCGCTGGTCCCATTGAAGCCACCTTCTATGACCCGTTTTTCACTGGTGCAGCTTGGGCTGAAGCCACAAGAGGCCCTGGGAAGCTGGCTCAGTAGAGTGATTGACAGCTGAGGGGGTGGGTGGGACTAAGCCCCTCAGAGAGCCATCTGATTGGAGGAAGTCGCCTCCCTTGTGTGATGGTACCGAGAAGTACCAGTAATTGGGGGGCATCTTATACAAGGGTGCGTCTTATAGACAAAAAAATACGGTACCTCTGAACTGCTAAAAGGGCTTGAGTTTAGAAAATATTTTGGAACATTTTTATGACTACATGATCAATCCTGAATATGAGCTCAAGGACTGGCTCACTTTTTATACATGATTGGATTAATCTTGGCTTTTCAATACATTTTAAAAAAATATTTATTTCAGTTATTGTTGACATCTGTTTATTTGATAACTAATAAATCAATCCTGAATTTTAATTGATATTTTCCTTATAAAAGTCATCTCAGGAACAATAATTGTTTATTTCTTTTAAGTTGTCTGTTTATACCATGTAGTTTGCCTCTGTTTAACAAATGTCAACATACAAAACTTTAAAAAAATTGGTTAATTATGGCCAAATTTACTGTTAATAATATCAGAATTTTTTTCAACATAAATTATTTTGATAGCACTAATTTTTTAGGTTTCATTGCATTGAAATGATGATGAATGGCTCACTTTAAAAAAAATTGCAGATACAGGTGGAATTACCAGACCTGGACTGCAAAGATCTACTGTAGTTGAGCCCTTAGATGGGAGAAACAAGTAACATTTTCTATGCCTCTTTGTTCTCATCTAGCAGTTGCCTGGATTTTCTGAGTGCAGATCTTGTAGCCACTCAGGAAAACTAGTTTGAAAAAAAGGTTGGGTCTTTGAAATTGGAAGAAAGGTTCAATTTGGGGAGAAAAGAGCTTAAGGTGACATAAAACCATTAGCAGCCCTTCCTTTTGTAGACCAGTGTCCTTAATTTGGAATATTTCCTTCTGAATTTTTTGGCATGCTAAATCTGGACTTGAAAACCTTATAGAACAATTCCAGGGCTTGGTACTAGATGCTTTCTCCTCTAACTGGAATAAAACTGATTTCTTACTCTGTCTTCCTCCTCCCTATATTTCTTTTACTCTTCAAATCCGGAGACAAAGGCATTTTGATGCAGTTAATTGCTCCCTTTTGTGTAGCTTGACATCACTGAGAGATGGTGAGTTTTAGTCTCCCCTTAGCCAGCCAGGTGACCTTGGGCCAGTCACTCTCTCTGAGCCATAGGAAGCAGGCAATGGCAAAACTCTTCTGAAATCTTGTCAAGAAAACTGCAGAGATCTTCCAGGCTGTGCCAGGAATAAGCTATGACTGAAAGGCACATATACATACATATATATTTGTTCCTAATGAGTTCTTTCAGTCTATAATGTGGAGAGGGGTAAAGAGCCATCAATGCTATAAATGGGTCTCAGCCTATGAAAGCAAGTAAGTTAAATTTTACACATAACCCATTCTGTGGATTCATCCAACATGTATATGTGTATCCATTCAATGTGTACATGGACTTTATGGACTGGTACATAAATTGGATGTAGTGCTTGAATTCCTATAAGCAAAACTTTGGTGCCAATAAGTCACTCAAAAATACTGGCAATTATCGAAAAGGTACTGGCAATCCATATAGTAGATAGATCTTGGCTTTGGGAGAGGCTATCCCAAACTTGTCAGCCTGGTGTGAATGTTAAAAGTTTATCTGAGGAGAATCAAACCTGAACAGATCAGGAAATTAAGTTGCTATTACTATTATTATTATTATTATTATTATTATTATTATTATTACTACTACTACTACTACTACTACTACTACTACTACTACTACTACTACTACAATTACTACTCCTTTTTGTCTGTGCATTTTCAAGGCTGATATAATGAGCCATCTTTCCCTGACTTGATTTCTTCCAATTGTATTGGATTCAGCTCCCATCTAACCCTTTACCTAAGCTGATAAAAAATAATGGGATAAGCTATCCAACATATTGGTTTGGGAGCACTACTATAAATGATTGCAATACCCTCTAACAAGTGAATATGTGAGAAGTTAGCATAAGATTGTATTTAACAGATAAATGTCCACATTGGGGTAACCTCCTTTTTTTAATATAGCAAGATGATCAGTTGTCTCTGCAAAATAACAAAATATGCTCTTGCCAAGGCCTTGTATTGCTGTCAACCTGTTGGATTTTTTTCAATTAAGATTAAAAGGAGGTTGTGCATACTAAGGCTTTTCTCTTGAGGGACAATGTTGCTTGAGGCTACTGATCACTGCTTATTGCTCAAAATCTCTGCAAGGTCTTTTTTGCCCTGCAACTGAAATGGGTAAAATCATTACCAACTCAACACATAGACTAAGCTTTTTGTTCCCTAGCTGACAATATGCCTAGGTGGACAAAGATACAGCACAAAGATTGCAATCACTGAAAGAAACAGAAGCAATTATTGTGGTTGTTGAATTCACTGGAAAAGATGCCAGGGTCATGAGAATGGATGCTGAGGTGATTATATGATTATCTATTTCCTCAGTCCACGCCACTGTATGCTCATTCACCTAAGTGGGCATGATTAGGCTTGCTCAGCTGGGTAAGTACATTGGGTGTATGAGGTGCTATGTTCCTCAAATTAAGCTGCTGAGAAAGACAAAGTTTCTTCAGGAAAATTTCACTGTACCTTCTGGTGAGGATGACTCAGTATAATGGGGCACATAAATAAGTAAATCCATCTTCAGTACTAACAGGATGGCTGGTTTTCCACTACTATTCCCTTTTTATAAATGGTGTCAATGAACATGCTTTTTTTAAAAAATAACATATTTCAGGATCTGGGTTGCACCTCCAGCTGCCACTGTGAGCCTCCCTCCCACCATTTTCAAGATTGAGTTATTGTCTGCCTGCTTCTGTTACTTTATGTCAAGCTTGGATATTAATTAAACTGAGTGTTTGTGTTTCATAAATTAACACGTGAGAGGTGGATCCACAGACTGCCTTTCTCTGGGAGGAAAGATTTGTTAATGTGATTAAACCTGAATCTGGTTTGTTGTCAGTGTCTATTAAAGTTAAAACTGCTCATGTGTGTGTTCCCAGTTTTGTCAGGACTTTGGGGCAATCCATGGCCCCATTCAATAGAATAAGTAGAAGAGCTCTTAATCAGTACTGTCTTTTTGCAAAATAATGGCCAACATTGCCATCTAAAGAGGAGGTTGCATAAGACAGTTTTAAATCATTTAACTTCAGGACTGGCTAAGGGAGCTGCTAGGTGTGAAGGATAACATATATGCCTGCAGAAGATAACATTGCTAACGTTGATGGCTGCTTCAGGATTAGGATTCCCTAGTAGAATCAGCAAGGATTTTCTGGGATCATCAGGCACTAAAACCATTCTCAACTCCATGCTGCTACACTCCTGTGTTCATGTCTGAAATCAGGAGAAATTCAGACAGCAATTTCCAAAGTAATCCAAATGCATTTGATATACTTAAGCTTTCCATTCTAGAAAGGCACCTGCTTCACTGTGGCTTAGCATGTTGTGAAAATTGCAAATTGACAGACCTCCCCAGTTTCTGGAAAGTCAAGGCGGGGAAGGGGGAAAGAGAGACGCATGCTTTCAGACTTGTTTCTGTTACTGCAGTGTCTCAAGGTTGAGAAACACTGTGTTACTATAACCTTACAATGAAGGTGACGCTAATATTGGTTTCTTGTCTGGATTACCACAAAGGGCTGACATCAGTCTTGCAAGTCTGAAAATATCTCTCCCCTCCCTTACTTTTACCCTTCCCAAAACTGGGGGATGAGTCCCATCTGAGACACTTAACCATACCCCCATTTCTTTCGTGCACTGAGATGTCTCTTATGTAACCGCTGTGCCCTGGCTGCAGATCTTCATTCTTCTGTCTCTCAAGGATATTCCCACAGACCCTTACAGCCTCCCTCCATAGCTGCTTTATAAAATAGCTAAAAAGATGTCTGCAGTTTCTCTTTCCGGCTTGATCATGAGATCCCTGTGAACTCTTGAATGGATCTTCAAGACCACCAGTTGATTCTCTTTGCTTCCTAGGAAGCTGGCACTGCTGGTTCCATTGGGATTTATTTTGCAAGTAAGCCCGTTCAGGGGTGCAGCCCCAACATATATGACCTCTATTTAAAGATCCTTCATTTTTGAAGCAGCACCTACCTCTTTGGTGCCATGGTGCCATCTGGGGCTCAGAAAAGAGCACAGCAGGTGTGAAATGATTAACTGTGTAACCTGTCAGAATACCTGAAGAATAAGAGAGACCTTCCCACTTAGGAAGCTCCCTTTGTTCTAATCCTACTTTGCTGACATTGGCAGGGGGATGGTGTTAAGGAGATGGGAACATTTTTCTCTGCCAGTGGCACAATGTACAAATCCTTGGAAAATTCTTCATGTATTTATGAGTGGAAGATAAGATACTCACTTACTTCCACTCCCTTTTTTCTCCCTCTTCTTCTTTCCTTTCTCTAACCCCCCCCCCCCCCGAAGATTTGACAAATGCAGGCTAATTCCCATCAACATCTGCATAAACAGTGACAATGAACAATATTGCAAATGTGTCCAGCAGGGCCTTATATAACAGACAGTTATTTAGCTATGAGCAAAGGAGGGGAGAGAATATGGAAGTTCCCCTTCAGTTATATAAGCAGAAAAGCAGGGCTGCTTAAGCAGACAGCCACACAAAGGAGAATAACAGGGAACTAATGAGGGGTTTCTGAGGGGTTTCTGACACTGGCAGTTTTGAACTACAGCTTCCTCTACTTCCTACGATTTATAGGATTAATTTTGTTCTTTCAGCAGCTGATGCCTTTTTTTTGCTGCTGCAGACTTTTAAAACATTCATACTCTACTGACAAAAAAAGATTTTCCAAAAGATGGGAGGCATAAGTGGAGAAGGATTGGAGAAGGTGGGGGGGTGTTGGAGAGGCATGCAGAGAAGAGGCTTTTGATCCAAGAAAGCAGCAAATCAAAAAGTGGGCATTAAAGTATGTTTTTTTTTTAAAGATTGGTATCGATTGAGGCAGAAAAAGAGGGACTTAAATTAAAAGTCTTAATCGGTGGTCAGGATTAATCCACTTTGAATCGGATGTCTTCGGAGAAAGAATATTTTATAAAGGTAGTCCTCAACTTACATCTATTCGTTTAGCAACCATTCAAAGTTACAGTGGCATTGAAAAAAGTGACTTATAACTGGTCCTCCCACTTACAAATAATCACATCATTCGTTTGGTCATGTGATCAAAATTTAGGAGGTTGACAACTGGTGAGCATTTATGACATTTGCAGCATCCCAGATTGCTGCATGTGATTGCCATTTATATCCTTCCCAGCCGGTTTTTGATAAGCAAAATCAATGGGGGGAGCTAGATTTGCTTAACGACCGCACAATCCCTTTAACAACTAGTGATTCACTTAACAACAGTGGCAAAAAAATCAGGTACGACTCACTTAACAACTGCCTTGCTTATCAGTGGAAATTCTGGTTTCAGTTGTGGTTGTAAATCAAGGACTACCTCTGGGTAGCCACAGAATGTGGTACTTTTCATAGAATCTTTCTGCAGGGTTTCATTTACTCAAGCCAAGAGGTGAGTATTTTAGGATTCTTTGCAAGAAACAGGGCCAATCTAGAACATTTTGTCAAAGAACAATGTCCCATTCCACCCTAGTGGTGGGATTCAGCCAGTTCATACCGGTTCAGGAGAACCAGTATCTAAATTTACCTGAATTTGGAGAACTGGCTGGCTTCTGGAAGTCCAGTCTAGGCCTTGGACACCTCCCATGCCTAGAATGGCCCACAGGAAGTGCATGATGCCACTTCCGGAAGTCCATTCTAGGCATCAGAGGCCCAGGCCTGCATCACATAATAGAACCAGTTGTTCAGGTATTTGAATCCCACCACTGCCCCACCCCCTTCTATCTAGGAAACCAAGTTGGGCAGTCTTCCTTAAGCCTGATGTTGGATGCATTGAAGAATCCTCTGGTATCTTCCAGATTTTCTCACCCTCTCCCAGGTTGTATGAAGCAGAGATAAGGGAGACTGTTCACAGAGTCATAGTGGTATTATGTTCATCTTGGTCTTGCTTGTGTATATGTGACCCTGTTTGGAAAGTAGATATCTCAAGATGTACCTGTCAAGGTTCCGATAGACAAGACCAAATAAATCAGAACTCTGAGTCTTGAGATTTCCTCAAATAACATGTTTATTGATTACACAGTATTAGCATGGTCAAAAGTGAAACCAAGTCTGAAGTTCCCTTCAAAGGGAAATAATGTTACAAAGTTAAACTTCCCACCCTAGTGCAATGCAATCAGCTACATTCCCCAATAGAAGAGTTTGGCGGGCTTTCTGACCAAAAACTCACGTCTCCATCTAACTGACAAAAATGACCTAGGTTCCCTAGGTAAAATGTTTAGACTAGTAGAAATCCTCTGCACTGCCCTCCTGTTCTTGCGGCAACCTAGAATGAGCAAAAATGGCTGCATCCAGGTTTGTTGTAGATAGTATCCTTTTAATGCATACTGATTGTGTTTGTGAGTCTATTTCTAGTCACCCATACCTGATAATTTTTCCTGATAATTTTTTTATACTGTTTCCCTTGCCGAGAACCCATCAATCAAATATCTTTTAAGTATCAAAGTGCTGCTTATGGATAAAAGTCACATAGGAACAGTGTGCATGGTATGTCAAGTATCTTTTCCATTGCTTCTCTAGCGGTGGTACAACTTGACATTCATCAAATGACATACTGATGAGGTTGATATTGAAAGTTCTTTAACAAATAAGTCCATGAAGCTAAGGAGAGGTTGATGTCCCTGGGGTAGAAGAAAAATTCCAGCATCTCTGACCAGTTTTTCATTTGTGCTCTCTTCCAAGTCACCTCACAAAAAGGCAGTCTGGCCCTGACAATTGCCTTCAGGGTTTTGCTCTCAGGGGACGTATGATATCTTGTTAAACTGATCAGTCTCCTCCTGATCCTGACAAGGAACCAGTAGGGCAAATCAGCAAGGAATGCTCTAGGGCAGAGGTCCCCAACTCTTGGGGAACAGGGACAAGTTCTGTGGAGAGAGGTTTTTTCACAGACCAGAGGGTGCATGGTTTTGTGTGCTGCCTGCATCCCAATGAGAGGACTTTGTTTGTTTGTGTGGACCAGTTGCTGGCATGCTGCAGCATGGTACTAGTCCATGGACCAGGGGTTGGGGACCCCTACTCTAGGGAAGCAACTTGTTTCGACCAAGTGGCCTGGAGATTTTTCATTTTGCTCAAGTGCTCCCCTAACTCGAATCCCGAAGCTCTCTTTTGATGGATCTGGTTGATCTCGCCATGTCCAAGTGAGAATATCCAGGATATTATTCAATGGAACACAGCAACCATACGGTGGGGAAAGTAGGATATGGAAGAACAGGGACAGTACGCTTCATTTTCACTGAGTAGCAGAAGGTATTATTCACAAGATTGTTGACTAGCTCTGCTTTCCAGCCTGCAATAAGGAGCACATTGGCATAAATGATTGGAACTGTGCTAAGACAGAACGCTATGCTATTTCCAGTGGGACTTTGTCTGGCTTTATCTGGTGTCTGAAATGTTAATTTTAATTTGTTTTTTCTAGCCGGCATTGTCTTTTCCCTCACAATTTTACTTTGTTAATATAGGGTTTTGCAGTGTACTGTATCCACGTTTCTCAGGTACAGCTGCAGTTCTACTTCCTGACCTTCCTTCTTTTCCTCTTCCTCCCCAGCTTGCTCAGCTTCTTCCCAACTGCTCTCTTATCCTTTGGCTTTTCTCAGCATAGAATTCCCTTCTGCTGCAACAGATCCAGTTAGTTCCCGTATGGGCTGCTGACAGCTCAGAATATGTTTCTGACAGCATGTGGCTTCATCTTGTTCCCACATCATTCATTCATTTTCAGTATGTCAGGAAGGGGAAACAGCTCAGGGGCGGAATGAACGCTTGCTGTACCAAAGGTCTCAGGCTTACTCTCCAGCATCTCCAGATGAAAAGATCAGGTATGTCTAGTTTGGTGAAAAGAAGGACTAGGGAAGACATGTTAGCACTGTTCCAATATTTGAGGGGCTCCTACAAAGACGAGGGAGTCAAACTACTTTCCAAAGCACCTGGAGGCAAGAAATAATGGTTGGAAACTAACCACAGAGAGAAGCAACCTAGAACTAAGGAGAAATTTCCTAACAGTGAGAACAATTAACTAGTGGAATAAGCTGGCCTTCAGAAGTTGTGGGTGCTCCATCACTGGAGGCTTTCAAAAAGAGATTGGACTGAAATGGTATAGGGTCTCCTGCTTGACCAGAGGGGTTGGACTAGAAGACCTCCAATGTCCCTTCCAATTCTGCTATTCTTCTTCTACTACTCTAATCAGTAATGGGGAGAGATCTGTTATGACCAGTTGCAGTATACATTTCTGGATTGGACGAATTGGACTAGTCATGGCAGAAGGTAGTTTCTAGCATGCCTCTGGAGCAACAAATGTACACAATCTGTATTGTGAAGCAGCTGGGCTTGCATATAGCTCTGAGTAGAAGAATCGCCTTGTGTATGTTATAGCTATGGGGCAAAACAATGTGAAGAAAAACAAAAGTTGGTTGCTCTGTAGGGCAGTTTATTTGGGACCAAACTGCCCAGCCGCAGACCTAATTGGAGAATGCCCTAAGCAAGATCCTCTTCTGTGCCCATACTGTATTTCTTGATGCTCCATCTGATCTTCCCTTTTCCATATTGCTTGAGCTCATCTCTTGCCCTCTGATGTGCTTCCCCCCCCTTTCCCGGCCAAAGTAGCCCTTTTTTCTTTCTGATTCCATAAAATACTTCTCCAAAACTTCACAGAATGAAACTGGAATCGTGCCTGGCATTATCACTTCTCTGAAAGATGGGGATGAGGGAAGGTGGGAAGGGAAGGTAGAAACTAATTCAAACTTGGGGGGTGGCTCTGGGATGGGGTGCGTGTATTCTGAACCTGCACTAAGGGACTAGATCATTCTCATTTCACCCGGCACTGAGATTTGTAATCTCTTCCCAGCACAGAATACAGAACACTTTTATAACATAAGCGACTCTGTAAATTTTTATGTACTCAGGTGAAGCAGCCAATAGGATCTGCCTAGGCATTCCAAAGACTCTCTTATGTTAATACTTGCTCCAAAAGTTGTGAATGAACAGAATACTGAAAAAGGTGGCTCCTCATTGAGCATTTGCATTTCTCTAATGCTTTTTGGATCCTTTTGTATCTACATAAATTGCTGTTGTTCAGCACCATTTCCTTTCTTCTCTCTTGGCTCACACAGCGCTTGGCCTCATCTGCTCATGTAATCCAACTGGCTGCAGACAATGCATGAGGGTCCATGATATTATTGCATTTATGACAGAATCCCCACCTCCAACTGAACTAGTGTCCAGAGGGGCAGCTATCTGAGAACATATAGTATGTTCAAAGCAGGTTTTGTTCAGAATTAACAAAATACTCATAAAGATATAAAAATCAACAGCACTACCCAAATTCATGGCAGCCTACAGAAAATAGTCTATATTCATCTTTACAGAAATATTAAAGAATCTGAGAAATCAAAATATGACTAAGTAAAAATAAGTGAAGTAGACTGGAAGACATATACATGTGCTCCAGTGAGCATTTTTGGAGCGCATGAACTAGAAGTCAATAGTTCAGAATTCTTAAAATAGCATGTGGCATTCTTTAGTGTCTCTGCTGTAGACACTCACTGTGATACTTGCTGTTGTATGCTGGCCCAGAAGAATCTTTTTCTTTTCTTTTATTTACAGGACTACTGGGTACATGAGAGCTCTGTAAAAATAACTGCATTGTATTCTATATTCCAAAGAATGATTTTGGAGTTCCTTGACATAAGAGGAAACGTTTTACCAATTATACGTAGCCATCAGCAGCCCACTGTTCTAGAAACCCCAAATACTGCAATATCTTTGGCTTTATTTAATAAAGAAGGATTGTTGGCTTCAACAACCCTACAAATGCTGCAAGTTTAAAATCAACTGGGCAATAAATTAAAATGGCACAATTTTTTTTTCAAAGTTCAATGACTATGATTCCCCCCCCCAAATGTCAATTATAACTTCTTAGCATTCTAAGTGGTTTTACATATCTTTTGTGTATGTGCGATTATTCAGCTTCTAGCATTTTGTTAGACATGTCAAATGTCACTGCCCTTTTAAATATTGTGGTTTAATGGGGTATCATGATGCTGATAAGAATATGCTACAATGGGCCTCTGAAAGAATGCTCGGCTTATCAAATGGTACCTTCATTTTAATTTCTGACCGAGGGGAACAATATTAATAGCACTGTTATTAACCTGCCTTTCCTCCTTTTAGAGTGCATGCATTATTGGCAGGATCTTGTGACGTTATCCCATGATATTATGTGTAGATGTACGTAGTTGTTGGCATGTTATATGCTGAAAGATAACAATTGTGAAAATGATCCTCAAAGGGGGAAGATCAAAGAGAGAGGGGAAAAAAGAAGCCTTGAGGAAAGTTTGAAATAACGTAATCCAGGCTATGTAAGAATTTGAAGATGCAGAATTGCCTTTCCAACCTTCCCCATCTCCTGTGTTAGCAGGGCTTAGAAGGGGAAGTATCCCCCTCCAAGCCTGGCCTTGGGTTTGCTTTGTTATTGTTCCTACTGAAAGTTTCCCCTTCATTCCAAGGAGCTCTACAGTTTAAAAAGAAATGCAATTATGTCATGCAGACATCTGCAATGAAAGTCGCTGGAGCCAGAGCGAGAATGCAAGCCCTAAATACTGCTGTACAGCAAGCTGGAATTCCTGGGGAAGGAACAAAGTGATCTTTCCCTCTTCTTAACGCCCAGAACAAGCACAAAAGGACAAATTTGATTCCATGAGAGCTGCCACTTCCTTCTCCAAAAGACTTTCCTAGTTTTTCTCCTTTCCATTGTCCTGGACAGGTTTTGGGGAAGCAGTGTGGCTTTGATTCCTACCTCTTCACCTTCATGCTTCTAGGAGCAATGTGTGATTGTAGCTGTTTCTTCCTTTTAACTGCCAGTGGGGGTATGAACTGATTGGATGAGAGCTTGGCTGTGTTCTGATTGGATGGAGGTGTGTTCTGATTGGTTAGGAGCTTGGCTGTGCTCTGATTGGCTGGGGGGTTGGCTGTGCTCTGATTGGCTGGGGGAGTATTCTGTTTGGGTGGGGGCTTTGTTGTGCTCAGGTTAGTCTGAGTTGCAGGGGGATTTAAGATGGTGGGCTGCCTTGCTATTTTTTGGCTTTGTGTTCGTGGTCGTGCCTCATCTTCATGGAGGGTATCAGTTTGCTTCATGTATGGATTGGAGGGGTTTAAAGTGGCTAATGATGCAGCTGTGGTCTGGCTTCTGGTTTGTGGTCGTGCCTCGTCATCGGTGTGGCTTTGGGTTTGTTTTTTGCGTGGTTGTGTGGTGGTGACCTCCTGTGTGGTTTTGTGAGTGTGGGTCTGGTATCATTTTTTGTGTTAGGGAGTCGTTTATCAATAAGGGCGGGTTTCCAAATGGCTGGTAGGCGGGAGGTATCATCTCGTTTGTTCATGCTGTGTGGGCGTTTTTCTATCTCGATGGCTTCTCTGATTATTCTGTTATTAAAATGTTCAGTTTTGGTGATAGTTCTGGTCTTTTTAAAGTCAATTTAGATATATCCTTAATAGTTGTAAAAATACGAATCCCAGGCATATTTGTTCAATGATGCAATCCTCGATCTCCGGGAAGAGTATAATCTAGTTATTTATTGTTAAAACAATATTTAAAACAATAAAAACAGTTATATATAAGGTTAAAACAACTTAGCTTTCACTGGTCCTCTGCCAGCGTCCTCAGAGTGGGGCTTAGGGGGTGGGGAAGTTCTTTTTATCCCCCTGCTGACCTAACTGCCTGCTTATTGCCCGTGTGACGGGGCCACTCTTCCTGATTGCCTGTAACTGCCCTAACTGTTCCGCCCTCTCTTTCCTGCACTCCAATTTTGCATTTTTCTGCTCTGTCATCCTTGTACAGCCTCCTCCTCTCTGCGCTGTTATTACCAACCCACTATCCAATCCCTCCTCTCTACTCAATGCAGGTCAGGAGAGGAGAAAAACTGGAGGAGGGAGATGGGATAGGAACGGACATTGGAATGCAAAAACGGCAGGCAGAGCAGCAGACTAACAGGGAGAATAAAAAGGAGGAACTCTGTGGCAGGACTCGTGTGGTGCCGGATCGCATGGGGCACTTTGCATTCAATAGAGAGGAGGGATTGGAGAGTGGGTTGGTAATAACAGCGCAGAGAGGAGGAGGCTGTATAAGGATGACAGAGCAGAAAAATGCAAAATTGGAGTGCAGGAAAGAGAGGGTGGAACAGTTAGGGCAGTTACAGGCAATCAGGAAGAGCGGCCCCGTCATGCGGGCAATGAGCAGGCAGGGGGATAAAAAGAACTTCCCCACCCCCTAAGCCCCACTCTGAGGACGCTGGCAGAGGACCAGTGAAAGCTAAGTTGTTTTAACCTTGTATATAACTGTTTTTATTGTTTTAAATATTGTTTTAACAATAAATAACTAGATTATACTCTTCCCGGAGATCGAGGATTGCATCATTGAACACACACACACACACACATATATGTGTGTGTGTGTTTTCTGAGGTTTTCACAGGTATTTGTATATAGGTCTTTGGTATTCAGGTTTTCTCCCATGTCAAATTGGAAGTGTCTTGGCGACGTTTTGACGAAGTCTCATTCGTCATCTTCAGGCTGCTATTTTCGGCTTCGTGCTTCTAGGAGCAATATATATAAATATATATAATATCAGTAAAAACATGATTCCTGGGTATATTCATATCACAAAGATTTAAACAAAACACGAGTACCAGGAAGAATTCAATACTAGAAAAAATTTAATAAATACCGAGCTTTCGTTGGAAACTACCAACATCGTCAGGGTTCAGTGTTAGTCAATGTGAGAAACCTATATAGGATTAATCAAGAAAAACGATTTGTACAACAAATCATCTTCATACAGTCTGCTGCCTCATGTTAATGAGTTCCAAGCTCTGGGGAGTTTTGTGCCTGTGCTTTTTTTTTTTTAAATTGCACCCACAAAAATGATTGAAGCAGGTGACAACAGTAAGACGAATAGCATCTCTCCCAGAAAAAATATTATTACTCTCAGATCCAATTGCTCATACTGCCAGAATTTGCAAGACAGTTTTGATTATCTGCTGGGATCCTCGGGGATATTCCCAGTGTACAAAAGAAATGAACTAGCAACTTCAAAGTGTGTTCATTTTGGAGTAAGAAAATATGATAGTTTGTTTACAAATGATTTAAAAAAAAAATGGTAATTGGCCAAGAGCAAGTTCTCTCATTTGCATATATGTGCTCCTGCACCTTCAAATATCCTGGTAGAAAGCCAGTATAAATACTTAGCAAAAGTAAAGAAAGTGGAGTTTATGAGGAAACTTCACTTCATATATCTGTTCACCGGTAAAAGTTACAAAAAAGGAGTCAAACCAGTGATTGGCTTCATTCTTTCCACACTTAAGCCAGGAATCTTGGTCTATTCACTGTGCATGAACTGTATGCTAGTGTATGCACTGGCTCACTCCTGTTTTGTTTCTGCTGCTTGCACAAGCCAATAAAAAAGACCAAATGTGACCATTTTAAAATTGTATCTGCATCCAGGATTCTGTTCTGTTTCCCTCAGAGAAACTAGGATTTATCAGACTCCAAAAACAATGAAAATGCTCTTTGAAGCCGGCTGAACTGTTCTTTCAATAGAGCAATGCATAATTTCATGTTTGCACATCATGCTATGCTATTTACGGCTGGTTTGTTCACCTGCTCACACAAGCAGAGCAGCAAAACAGAAGGTAAGAAAGGCTGCTTGCGCTAGCACACAGCATGGCCGGCAAGATTTAATAAGCTAGCAGCCATGGCTTAAATTATGAGGAAAACTCAGTCATTGGTTTTCAATCTAAGATCCTTATAGGTTTATTTTAATGTGGAGGGGCACTGATCTAATGCTGTGCTGAACATTTCTTCTGCGTTTTTCCCATTTCTTCTTGTTCAGCTCAGTGAAAAAACAAATGACTTTTTTTTCCTTCTAAGGGAGAAAGTTGGCATGAAATTCCCCTCTTAGTTAAAATCAGTCCATGTCCCATTTCTCTTTCCTCAGTCCTGTCTCTAGCTGTCTGCAACCTCCCAAGAGTTCCATACCTCAAGGGAGGACGTGCAGGAGCGGTGTGTGTGTGTGTGTGTGTGTGTGTGTGTGTGTGTGTGTGTGTGTGTGGAATCATCAAATGATTTTGGATTTCACTGGCCTTTTTCAGAGTGGAAAGCACAAGTCAAATTGGAGCCACTGAGAGGGGGACAACAGAAATTAATAATATTCTCTGCTCAAAAAAACGTGAGTTAAAACTGAAGATGACGTAGAAAAACAGAAGCACCTTCCATACGGGAAGACATCTGGAGCTTATTAGTGGATGATTTCAGCACAAGGTTCCATTGGTTATGAAGACATGAGATATCAGATAGTTCTTGTTTAGCAACTGACCCATTTAACTGCAACCGCAGTTACGATGAGGATGATGAAAAACTAACTTTAGACCAAGCCTCACATTTACAACCTTTGAGAAGGTTTGTACAGCAAAGGAAGCCGAAATAAGACCGTAAGCCTAGTTGCGGTTTTATTTAACAACTGCCTTGCTTAGTGACAGAGTTGCCAGTCTCGATTATGGTTTCTAAACAAAGACTAGCTGTAGTTACATCAGTAACTTTGAACCATAGTAGCTAAATGGAACATCCTGTTACAGGGGATAAATAAATATCATAAATAACATTGGCTGGGTGGGGATTTGATGGAACGACCTGGTTTTCTCCAGGCTGTTGTTTCTGTTGGGTTGCAGTGCCAGGAAGGGTCCCTTCTGACCCCTTCCTCTTTAGCATTTTATTTTTTATTTTTTTTATTTTTTGGGGTCTTATGGGATGGGAAGGAAGTCAGCACAACTGGAATCTCAGACCGCCGAGGAGACTCCACAATTAGTTGGCTACCTCTCAGCTGCTGCCACAAAGTGTACATTTCACCTAATCTAGGATTAAATAGGATACATGATATACTGTAGAAGTATAGGAATATAAGCATACATGTGCAAAGTGGAGAAAAAAATGGGGAAAAGATGGAAAACGGTGGAGTAAGAAGGGGGAACAGCTCATAAATTGTTACTTCCGTCAATCTGAATCTCTTTGCAGGCCAATTGTGCAAAATTTGTACAAAATATCAGGCTTTATAAATTGTAATAAATAAATGTATAAATTTGCTTGAAGGTTAATATTGACTACAGGTGAGCCTAGTTTCACAACCGCAACTGAGACTGGAATTTCAGTCACAAGTGAAAGCGGTTGTAAGTTGTAACTGGACAATTTTTTTGGCTTTTATGGTGGTCATTAAGTGAATCAAATGTTTGTTAAGCGAATGCATTCTCCTGAATAGGCATTTTTTTGCCAGAAACTGGCACCAATGATTGCGGTGAGACACTCAACTGGTCATAAATATGAGCTAATCACCAAGCACCTGAAATACAGTCGCGTGACTGAGGAAAGTGGTGCAAGATTTTAGGATGACCAGAAGTATTTGCATGCCACAAAGAATGTTTTCTGAGACTGTTGTTATTCCAAATGATCATTAAAGACTGACCGTAAGTTGAGAAAGATTGGTAGTCTATCATTTAGTATGCATGGAATAAAAAGAATAACAAGAATTCTGCAAAGTTTCCATAGCCTCTCTCCTAAAAGGGGACTGCAGACAATAAAAGTGTCACCAATGAGATCAAGATCAAGAAGCAACCTAGAACTAAGGAGAAACTTCCTGACAGTTAGAACAATTAACCAGTGGAACAACCTGCCTCCAGAAGCGATGAATGCTCCAACACTGGAGGTTTTTAAGAAGAGACTAGACAGCCATTTGTCCGAAATGGTATAGGGTTACCTGCCTGAGCAGGGGGTTGGACATGATGACCTCCAAGGTCCCTTCCAACTTTATTATTATTAATAAATTATTATTATTATTATTATTATTATTATTATTATTATTATTATTATCGATCATCGCACAGTCAGCCAGATGTTCAGACTGGATTTGGCATTTTGTCTACCTATCGAGCCTTACCCAGGACCTGGGATAGGCAGATGTGGATGTTTGATAGCCATGTCCTGAGTTATTCAGTATTGTTGACAGAGGAAACAGTGCAATAACAAATAGTAATGGTGATAATGAATCTCCTTGAAATATTCCTATCTTGATATTAACCTCTCCCAGCCTCTCACCATTGATCTGCAACTGTGTCTTCCATTGTGCCATCGATCTTTGCACAAATTTTCTGATGTTTCTACTGACTCCTGTTATTTCTAGGCACTTTATTATCCAATCATGTGGCAGAGAGTCAATTGCCTTTTTGTAGTCAATCCATGCTACATTCAGGTTGGTCTTCCTTCTCTTGCAGTTTTCCAAGATCATTTTGTCTATTAGGAGTTGATCTTTTGTTCCTCTGCTGTTGGGCCGGTTTCCTTTCTGCTCAGGTGGAAAGAGATTGTTTTCAACTAGATGCTGTTGCACTGCATCAGCTACTACACCAGTTAGTAATTTGAAAGTTGTTGGTAAGCAGGTAATTGGCCTGTAGTTACCTGGTGTTGCCCGTTTTGCTGGATTTTTCATTATTAGGTAGGTTTTCCCAGTTGTTAGCACTTTTCAATTTCTCCTCATTGTAGTATATTGTTGAACTGCTTGGCAATGAGTGGGTGTAAAACAGTTAGATGTTTCAACCAAAACCCATGCAGTCATTATTATTATTCTTATTATTATTATTATTATTTATAGTATTATTATTATTATTATTATTATCGATCATCGCACAGTCAGCCAGATGTTCAGACTGGATTTGGCATTTTGTCTACCTATCGAGTCCTTACCCAGGACCTGGGATAGGCAGTGTGGATGTTTGATGGTATTACAGATATCGTCGCAGGATGGAAGCAGTTCCTAATAAGGCCGCCTTTTGCAATTGACTAATAGCGAATTTGTCAATGCCAATGGTGTTCAAGTGGTGATCCAGTTGTTTTGGGATTGCACCCAAGGAGCCTATGACTATTGGTACTACCCTTGCTTGCTTTTGCCACAGTCTTTCTATTTCTATTTGTAGGTCTTTGTATTTTGTTATCTGCTCCAGTTCTTTCTCTTCTATTCTGCTATCTCCAGGCACTGCCACATCCACTATCCAGACTTTTTTGTCTTTCTTATCGACAATTGTTAAGTCTGGGGTGTTATGTTGCAGGTGCTTGTCTGTTTGAATTCTGAAGTCCCAGAGCAGTTTATTTTATCATTTTCTATGACTTTCTCTATTTTATGATCCCACCAGTTTTTGCTTACAGGCAAATGATATTTTTTGCAGATCTTCCAATGCACCATTGTTGCTACTTTGTCATGCCGCTGCTTGTAATCAGTTTGTGCAATCTTCTTGCAACAGCTTACAAGTGGTCCACTGTTTCTTCAGCTTCTTTGCATAGGCGGCACTTACTGTCTGTTGCTGTCTTCTCAATTTTGACTGTGTATGCATTTGTCCTTAAGGCTTGGTCTTGTGCAGCCAGAATTAGTCCCTCGGTCTCTTTCTTCAATTTTCCTGCTCTTAGCCCTTGCCAGGTTTTATTATTATCTGCTTTCCCAGCTATTTTTTTCATGTATTGGCCATGTAGTGCTTTGTCTTCCCATGCCTCTATTCTGTTCTTCAGTTGGTCTTTCTTGTAGGCAGTTTGGTCCTAAAGTTAGTAGCTTCTGATATACTAATTAGTGCATCTCATCATGTTCTCAGATATTCTCCAATAAGCCATTTTTTCTTTTCAACCCATCTGATGTACTTGTAAGCATCCACGCCCCAAAAAAACCTATTTGCCTGGTAGATAAAGTCTATCCAATATCACTGCATGGATGAAGGGCGTGATTCATTGTCATTATTTTTCTCGTCTGCCTATCCATTGCTTTTAGTTCTGCTTGAGTCCAGTCCACTATTCCAGCTGTGTACCTAATGACTGGGATTGCCCAGGTGTTGATTGCCTTTATGGTATTTCCTCCATTGAGTTTGGATTTTAAGATCTTCTTCACTCTCTTGATGTATTCACCTCTAATCTTTTTCTTGACTTCAGTGTGCTTGATGGTGTCAGCTTGAAGGATACCCAAGTATTTGTAGTACTCTTCCTCATCCAGATTCTTAATGTTATTTTTGTGGGGCATCTTGATTCCTTCAGTTTTCACTATTTTTCCTTGTTTGATAGTAAGTGTGCACATTTGTCCAAGCCAAACTCCATTACAATATCTTGGCTATATATACGGACAGTGTTGAGCAGCGATTCTATTTCAGATGATGTTTTTCCATACAGCTTCAGATCATCCATGTAAAGGAGGTGGGATAGTCTGGCAGATGTTTTTGATGTTTGATAGCCATGACCTGAGTTATTCAGAATTGTTGACAGAGGAAACAGTGCAATAACAATAGTAATGGTGATAATGAATCTCCTTGAAATATTCCTCTCTTGATATTAACCTCTCCCAGCTTCTCACCATTGATCTGCAACTGTGTCTTCCATTGTGCCATCGATCTTTGCACAAATTTTCTGATGTTTCTACTGACTCCTGTTATTTCTAGGCACTTGATTATCCAATCATGTGGCAGAGAGTCAAATGCCTTTGTGTAGTCAATCCATGCAACATTCAGGTTGGTCTTCCTTCTCTTGCAGTTTTCCAAGATCATTTTGTCTATTAGGAGTTGATCTTTTGTTCCTCTGCTATTGGGCGGTTTCCTTTCTGCTCAGGTGGAAAGAGATTGTTTTCAACTAGATGCTGTTGCACTGCATCAGCTACTACACCAGTTAGTAATTTGAAAGTTGTTGGTAAGCAGGTAATTGGCCTGTAGTTGCCTGGTGTTGCCCCTTTTGCTGGATTTTTTATTATTAGGTAGGTTTTTCCAGTTGTTAGCCACTTTTCAATTTCTCCTCCTTGTAGTATATTGTTGAACTGCTTGGAAATGAGTGGATGTATAACAGTTAGATGTTTCAACCAAAACCCATGCAGTTCATCTTCACCTAGTGCTGACCAATTTTTGATTTTCCTTGCTCTTTTTTCTACCATTTTTGTTGTTATTACTAGTTCTTTCATTTCAACTTCTGTTTTATTTGCATCCACCTCTTTTAACCAAGCCGCATCCTTGTTGTATTTCTTTGTGTTATCCCATATCTGCTTCCAGAACTGCACTGTTTCTTCCTTGTCAGGTACTGACTGATTCTTTGCAGTTTCTCCAGTGATGGATTGGTAGAAACGTTTCTGAGTGGATTGAAATTGGAGGTTCTGCCTATAGTTTGCAATTCGAGCTTCATATCTACTGATTTTCCTGGCTATAGCTGTTATTTGTTGCTTTATTATTTCCAGTGCTTCCTTGATCTTCCTTGTTTCTAAGTGGTATTTCTTGATTAGGTATTCTTTGGTCTTCTCGTTCTTCAGCTTCTTTTCTTTCATCTGTTCTAGCTTGCTTGCATGTGATCTTAACTTGCTGATCTTATTTTCTAGTCTAACCTTCCATTTTTGTGGTGCACTATTTGTTTGTTTTTCTTCTTTGTTGATTTTGCATCCCAGGTATTCAGTTATAACTGCAGCTGTGATGTACATTAGTTGGTTTGTTTCTTGCAGTGAATTGGTGCTTATACTTGCTATTGCAGTATTTGCATCTTTTAATGCTTGTGCTAGCTGTTTCTTTGAAACAAGCTTCAATGCAGGCAGCCTTATTCTGTTGTTTTTGTGCTGTTCTAGATGCTCAGTTATTCTTTGTTTCAATTCTTTTATTTCTTTAGTTAGGAGGTTTTGTTCTTCCTGAGGACTAGGCGCCTGGTTTCCAAATGAGAACAGTTGTATATCTCTACTGGATTCTTTCACTGCCAACTCCCCTTGGTTTGCCTCTACATTCTGAATTACTGCTTGTAAGGCTTTGATTTCTTTGCCCTGGGTAAACCTTTGCAGTTCGTCCAATTCTGTTTCTGTAAATACTTTATTTCGTGTTATAAATCGGCGTTGATCTGCTAGTCTCTGTTCTGTTGTTTCTGATTCTGGATGTTGTTCTTTCCAGAACTGGTGCATTCGTTTTAGATATCCTCGTCTTGTTGGACTTGATCTGTAGTAACAGATCATTATTTCTTTGTTTTCCATCACTGTGTATCTGCGACGGGTAAACACCTTTTCTTCCAGTAGTTCTGCAGCTGCTGGCCCTGGTTGCTCAGCCAACAGTCCTGAGTCCTCTAACCCATTTTTCACCAGATATCCAGGAACTCCAATATCTAGCGCGGACCTTGTTAACCCAGGCGAAGTCCGAGCCGGTATGGCATTCTGCAATTTACGTCTCACCATATTTTTTATGGGAGAGACACTCTTTGTCTGACTCCTCTGATGAGACCTGTCCAGTATGGTTGAACCTCTGGCATAGCTCTCATCTTCCTCAGAGTACACAAGCCCCACAACCACGTCAAGGTAGTGCCTCACTGGGGGATTATTATTATTATTATTATTATTATTATTATTATTATTATTATTATTATTATATAATAGGCTGTAAGAAGCAGAGATTACTTTAAAATCACATAAAAGAGTGAGAGAATAAAGTTGAAGGAATGAATTGCAACAAATCCTTCCAGCCAAGCAATTAAAAAACCCTACCCAACAGTATGGTTGAACCTCTGGCATAGCTCTCATCTTCCTCAGAGTACACAAGCCCCACAACCACGTCAAGGTAGTGCCTCATTATTATTATTATCATTCATCGCACAGTCAGCCAGATGTTCAGACTGGATTTGGCATTTTGTCTACCTATCGAGTCCTTACCCAGGACCTGGGATAGGCAGATGTGGATGTTTGATGGTATTACAGGTATCGTCGCAGGATGGAAGCAGTTCCTAATAAGGCCGCCTTTTGCAATTGACTAATAGCAAATTTGTCAATGCCAATGGTGTTCAAGTGGTGCTCCAGTTGTTTTGGGATTGCGCCCAAGGAGCCTATGACTATTGGTACTACCCTTGCTTGCTTTTGCCACAGTCTTTCTATTTCTATTTGTAGGTCTTTGTATTTTGTTATCTTCTCCAGTTCTTTCTCGTCTATTCTGCTGTCTCCAGGCACTGCCACGTCCACTATCCAGACTTTTTTGTCTTTCTTATCGACAATTGTTAAGTCTGGGGTGTTATGTTGCAGGTGCTTGTCTGTTTGAATTCTGAAGTCCCAGAGCAGTTTAATTTTATCATTTTCTATGACTTTCTCTATTTTATGATCCCACCAGTTTTTGCTTACAGGCAAATGATATTTTTTGCAGATCTTCCAATGCACCATTGTTGCTACTTTGTCATGCCGCTGCTTGTAATCAGTTTGTGCAATCTTCTTGCAACAGCTTACCAAGTGGTCCACTGTTTCTTCAGCTTCTTTGCATAGGCGGCACTTACTGTCTGTTGCTGTCTTCTCAATTTTGACTTTGTATGCATTTGTCCTTAAGGCTTGGTCTTGTGCAGCCAGAATTAGTCCCTCGGTCTCTTTCTTCAATTTTCCTGCTCTTAGCCATTGCCAGGTTTTATTATTATCTGCTTTCCCAGCTATTTTTTTCATGTATTGGCCATGTAGTGCTTTGTCTTCCCATGCCTCTATTCTGTTCTTCATTTGGTCTTTCTTGAAGGCCAGTTTGGTCTCTCCAGTAGTTAGTAAGCCTTCCTGATATACTAATTTCAGTGCATCTTCATCATTGTTCTTCAGATATTCTTCCAAAGCCATTTTTTCTTCTTCAACCATCTGATGTACTTGTAGCATTCCACGCCCACCTATTTGCCTTGGTAGATAAAGTCTATCAATGTCACTGCGTGGATGAAGGGCGTGATTCATTGTCATTATTTTTCGTCTGCCTATCCATTGCTTTTAGTTCTGCTTGAGTCCAGTCCACTATTCCAGCTGTGTACCTAATGACTGGGATTGCCCAGGTGTTGATTGCCTTTATGGTATTTCCTCCATTGAGTTTGGACTTTAAGATCTTCTTCACTCTCTTGATGTATTCACCTCTAATCTTTTTCTTGACTTCAGTGTGCTTGATGTTGTCAGCTTGAAGGATACCCAAGTATTTGTAGTATTCTTCCTCATCCAGACTCTTAATGTTATTTTCGTGGGGCATCTTGATTCCTTCAGTTTTCACTATTTTTCCTTGTTTGATAGTAAGTGTGGCACATTTGTCCAAGCCAAACTCCATTACAATATCTTGGCTATATATACGGACAGTGTTGAGCAGCGATTCTATTTCAGATGATGTTTTTCCATACAGCTTCAGATCATCCATGTAAAGGAGGTGGGATAGTCTGGCAGATGTTTTTGATGTTTGATAGCCATGTCCTGAGTTATTCAGTATTGTTGACAGAGGAAACAGTGCAATAACAAATAGTAATGGTGATAATGAATCTCCTTGAAATATTCCTCTCTTGATATTAACCTCTCCCAGCTTCTCACCATTGATCTGCAACTGTGTCTTCCATTGTGCCATCGATCTTTGCACAAATTTTCTGATGTTTCTACTGACTCCTGTTATTTCTAGGCACTTGATTATCCAATCATGTGGCAGAGAGTCAAATGCCTTTTTGTAGTCAATCCATGCCACATTCAGGTTGGTCTTCCTTCTCTTGCAGTTTTCCAAGATCATTTTGTCTATTAGGAGTTGATCTTTTGTTCCTCTGCTATTGGGGCGGTTTCCTTTCTGCTCAGGTGGAAAGAGATTGTTTTCAACTAGATGCTGTTGTACTGCATCAGCTACCACACCAGTTAGTAATTTGAATGTTGTTGGCAAGCAGATAATTGGCCTGTAGTTACCTGGTGTTGCCCCTTTTGCTGGATTTTTCATTATTAGGTAGGTTTTCCCAGTTGTTAACCACTTTTCAATTTCTCCTCCTTGTAGTATATTGTTGAATTGCTTGGCAATGAGTGGGTGTATAACAGTTAGATGTTTCAACCAAAACCCATGCAGTTCATCTTCACCTGGTGCTGACCAATTTTTGATTTTCTTTGCTCTTTTTTCTACCATTTTTGTTGTTATTACTAGTTCTTTCATTTCAACTTCTGTTTTATTTGCATCCACCTCTTTTAACCAAGCTGCATCCTTGTTGTATTTCTTTGGGTTATCCCATATCTGCTTCCAGAACTGCACTGTTTCTTCCTTGTCAGGTACTGACTGATTCCTTGCAGTTTCTCCATTGATGGATTGGTAGAAACGTTTCTGATTGGATTGAAATTGGAGGTTCTGCCTATAGTTTGCAATTCGAGCTTCATATCTACTGATTTTCCTGGCTATAGCTGTTATTTGTTGCTTTATTATTTCCAGTGCTTCCTTGATCTTCCTTGTTTCTAAGTGGTATTTCTTGATTAGGTATTCTTTGGTCTTCTTGTTCTTCAGCTTCTTTTCTTTCATCTGTTCTAGCTTGCTTGCATGTGATCTTAACTTGCTGATCTTATTTTCTAGTCTAACCTTCCATTTTTGTGGTGCACTGTTTGTTTGTTTTTCTTTTTTGTTGATTTTACATCCCAGGTATTCTGTTATAACTGCAGCTGTGCTGTACATTAGTTGGTTTGTTTCTTGCAGTGAATTGGTGCTTATACTTGCTATTGCAGTATTTGCATCTTTTAATTATTATTATTATTATTATTATTGATCATCGCACAGTCAGCCAGATGTTCAGACTGGATTTGGCCTTTTGTCTACCTATCGAGTCCTTACCCAGGACCTGGGATAGGCAGATGTGGATGTTTGATGGTATTACAGATATCGTCGCGGGATGGAAGCAGTTCCTAGTAAGGCCGCCTTTTGCAATTGACTAATAGCGAATTTATCAATGCCAATGGTGTTCAAGTGGTGCTCCAGTTGTTTTGGGATTGCACCCAAGGAGCCTATGACTATTGGTACTACCCTTGCTTGCTTTTGCCACAGTCTTTCTATTTCTATTTGTAGGTCTTTGTATTTTGTTATCTTCTCCAGTTCTTTCTCTTCTATTCTGCTATCTCCAGGCACTGCCACATCCACTATCCAAACTTTTTTGTCTTTCTTATCGACAATTGTTAAGTCTGGGGTGTTATGTTGCAGGTGCTTGTCTGTTTGAATTCTGAAGTCCCAGAGCAGTTTAATTTTATCATTTTCTATGACTTTCTCTATTTTATGATCCCACCAGTTTTTGCTTACAGGAAAATGATATTTTTTTCAGATCTTCCAATGCACCATCTCATTATTATTATTATTATTATTATTATTATTATTATTATTATTATTATTATTATTATATGACAACTTACAGGCAGGCTTCTCTATACTTAAAATTAAGGTCCACCGTGCCACCTGAATAGGAGTAGATAACCTGGAGACTCCTCTTCTTCCTCCTTCTCCTATAGGAGCTTTGGAGAGCAACCATTGATATATATCTCCAAACACCTGCAGAGTCCAATAATTATTTTTTTGGTAACAAAAGGAATCTCTGGATTTTGTCCCCCACACATACAAAGATAGGGTAGTTTTCAAGGTTTTATTAAAGAAAACACCTTTTCTCTCTATGTGTGTGTACACAACATTTTACTGTAGATGCAATCCATCCGGAGGGTATCATGTGAGGGAAGGCTGCATGAAGCTTTGAGAAGTCAGACATTCCTGTTCCAGTTTACCAGTTTTGTTCAAAATTTATGAAGAGATTTATCTTCTGTTCATAGCGGTGTAGAATTCATCCTAATGCTCAGACATTGCTCATGTGCAGACAATTGTGTAGAATTCCTAACAATTATTAATGTCAACCATCTGAACAAGATCTTTTCTCTCATTGTTTTATTGTGCCTTTGGCAGGGTGGACCAACCCTGCCAAAATGTAATGGGGAGAGATGTGTACAGAAAAACTGAAGAATTACCTGTCTTTGTGGCTAAGTTTCAGAGAGTGGCCAAGTGGATATGTGAAGAATTTTCAAACTAAACATCACTGAATAGGAATGTAGGCTTTCTGCCTCCTGATATGAATGTTTTATAAATGCAACCTGGTCCTCCGAGTGTTAACTGTTCCTAAATATTGAAAACAGAAATGCCGCATTTGTCTTCAACTTTAACAAAAGGCAGCAATATGACTACATCCCTGAAGCTTTCCAAGTCTGACTTTGCAATGTCTGTTAAAATCAATGGAGGTTTGGACAGGATGTGAAATCTTCCTGATAAGTTGAAATTTGTTCTCCTTTTTTTGCACAGTGACAAAGTAGAAACAGACACTCTGTGACTGTGTAAATGTCAAAAAGAGAAGGGGGTGGTGATGGTGAAGTTCTGTGAGAGCAATTATTTTGGAAGTTGATGGATGGTGGCAGATCGGCAGCCCAGACAGTGTAACCTCTTAGCATTTCCCACCGATTCCAATTCCTTAAAATTCTTAAACTTCTCCTCCTTTATCCAGAACAATTCTGAACAGGAATATTGCCCTGCAGATGGAAGTCCAGAAAAGAGGAATCAACATGACCTATATATAAAAGCAGCTTTCCTACCTCACAAGCAGAGAGAGTCATGAACTGGGTCTCCTGTAAAGGGGACTGTACCCAATCATAATGCTGTCAGTAGCTTTCAGGAATCTGCCCAAGACCTGTTAACTAGACAATGTAAATGGGGGGGGGGAGAATTATATTAATGCCTTTCTTATGAGCTTTACATTGGTATCTCATTGGTTAGACTCTAACTTGACTCCAGCAGTGTGATCAGCGTGAGACTACCTTTTAAAAATATCCAAACAAAGTCTTGCCTGTTAACTGACACAGCATCATATGATATCAATGGTGAGAGAAGTGTACTGGATGCCAGTTGCATTCTGGGTATAGCTTTGGGCTTGTCTGGGAAGCTGCTTCTCCTGTTCCTTTAAGATAGGCCAGAGATTGTTCAGACAATCCCCCCTGCTTTCAGAGGCTGTTTATTAGGCATGTGAGAAAACTGCCATGTGCCACTCTCAGTGTATAAAATACATCACCCCAAAAGTCACCATTAGGCCTAATTCTCTCTCCCAATTTAGCCAGAGTTTTAGATGATACTGACATTTATATTACTACAAAGATATATATTACTATGTTGCATAATTACTTGTTTTTAGCTATGTGAAGGAAAAGATGGGATTTAAATTGAATAAATAAAAGAACATGATGGGTTGCTACACAGACATCTAATGTAATGTGTCTCTCTGTGCATGCCTTCAAGTCAGTTTTCAACTCCTGGTGACTAGACTCTACAGTTTTTTGGTAAGGCTTTCAGAAGTGGTTTGTCATTGCTTCCCTCCTGGAGCTGAGAGAGAATGATTGGCCAAGGTCACACAGACTTTTGTTTCCAAAGTGGGGCTAAAACTCACATTCTCCTGATGTCTGACATGGTATAAAGTTTGCTACTTGTGCAGGGGGTGGGACTAGAAGATCTCCAAGGTAGTAGTAGTAGTAGTAGTAGTAGTAGTAGTAGTAGTAGTAGTAGTGATAATAATAACAACAACAACAACGTTGGAAGGGACCTTGGAGGTCATCAAGTCCAACCCCCTGCTCAGGCAGGAACCCTACACCATTTTGGACAAATGGCTATCCAGTCTCTTCTTAAAAACTTCCAGTGTTGGAGCATTTACCACTTCTGGAGGCAGGTTGGTCCATTGGTTAATTGTTCTAACTGTCAGCAAGTTTCTCCTTAGTTCTAGGTTGCTTCTCTCCTTGATCAGTTTCCATCCACTGCTTCTTGTCCTGCCTTCAGGCGCCTTGGAGAATAGCTTGACTCCCTCTTCTTTGTGGTATTCTGATGCCTAAACCAGTACACCAAGCTGATTTGATGTAATGGTTACCATGTCTCTATCCATCATAGATCAATGACTAAATTTATTCTTCTGTTGGTAGCACTCCAAAGCCAGTGCTTGTGATGATTATGTTTTTCTTTTATAGATCCATAAGCTTAAAGCATTCTTACCCTGTCTTTGTTTTAGAATTTTTGTGATTGTAGAGTTTGCATTTTATAATTTAATGACTAGATTCTTTCTATAACCTATTGGTTTTTCATGTAGTATATTGACTATAAGTTATATACAGCTAAGTCAAACTTGAATCAACTTACTCTGAATGTCACAGAAAAAAATGACATTAGCCAGATTTCATCCATTTAAATGAGTGGAGAGGCCAGCAGAATGAGACCGAACTAATCTGGTTTCACACGGGTGCTAAGAAAAGATCATGCTGTGTAGTGACAATGAGTCCAGTGTTTGTGATGAGTTGTGATGATATAATTTTCATACTCCTGGCAGGATGTGCCTGTTAAATTACAGCACTAAGGACAAAATTATGTATTTCCATTTCTGTCAGCAGGAAATTCAAATTCAGTTAATATTGAAAAAGATAGAGTTGAACAAGAACTCTTGACATTTTCCATCAGTGAATCTACTATTAGGGTTTGGGGGAGCTTTAGTTCAATAATATTTGGATGACTAAGGTTTGTCAGTCCTGTTGTATTTGTCATGAATGAGAGAGAATGGTTGCTCATCTTAGAAGCTCAGGGGTTAGTCTTGATCATCATGCTTTTTAGTTATGAGAATATTGTGCTAAATGTGAGAAGCCTGAACTCTTTGTCAGAATTGAAATGAGCTTCAGATCAGATTTGGGGACTGAATCAGCCTTGATCGTTCTTCTGGAAAGCGGGAGAGTATTGCCTTATTAGTCATGCTTAATTTCTTTGTAGCTTTGGACAGGGCTTTTTTTTTTCCTCATAGAACGCTCAGAACGGAGTTCTGGCACCTTTTTTGGATGTAACATTGTAGGGTAGGCAAGGCGGGTTGTATGATGTGTGTGAGTTCCGGCACCTTTTTTTTTTTTTTAAAGAAAAAAAGCACTGGCTTTGGATACCATTGACCATAATAATCACTGGATTATTATGTAAATGTATGGAACATTTTTGGTAGTGATTCTGCTGGCATCTGCAACACTAATGACAATAAATAGCATTTGCTTAATACTTGTCAACTTTCTGACAATTTTGTCTCAGTGTACTAAGGAACCATCTTGTTCCATACTTTTTGAATTTCTATAAGGATCTTGTGAAAAATCATTAGGAAGTTTGAAGAAAAGCTTCATAAGTAAGTGTTAACACAATGCCCTGGGCTTTTTGTTACATTACAATCTGGAAAGCTGTGCGGGTTTGGGCTAATGTTTGGATGGAGGGAGTGGTTGGATGGGAGTCAAGTAAGCTATGTTTGAATTCTACAAGGAAAAAAAAAATCAATGGATGAATAGTTCCCCAGATCTGGGAAATCAGAATAGTTTGCTTAGAAGGGGATTATAGAACTGCAATTGTTATTTGTGGCCCAAATAACAGGGATGACAAGGGATGCGTTTTATTGCTTTTAGTTAGTATGATACCTTCAATCAATCCTGCACCTGGAAAGAGACCTAGGCATAGGTAACTTTATGTTTTCATTAATGTAACACACTCTGCAGAGGGCTACCAGTATGTATGTGTTCAAAATAAGTAACTGGGGGGGGGGCTAGGATATATTAGAGAAACCCCCCTTTTATATCCGTCAATCTATAGAGATTGTCAGTAGTGATCAAATTGTGCTATATCCTGTGGACATGGATTTGGCAGTCATTAGAAAGTGGAGCTTTTCATTTAGGCATCCACTCAATGGATTATTCTTAGATAGATAACACTACTATATATCTTTATAAACAATGATCAGCAAATTTTCAAAAATATGGGCATCAATAAAGCAATGATTGATTATATTTACATGATCTGTTGCTTTGTTTTTGCTGTGGCTATGCAACATTTTGCTACCATGTAGGTAAGGGACCCATCCTTGCAGTATGCTTTACTTTTTCCCTTGGAAATTTGGATTGTTTTATATTTCTGCCATATGTTGCCTTAGAAGTTAAGTAGGACAGAGGCCCAGTCATCATATCCGAGATCAGATCTTGGGGATTGCATCTCACTGTTAAAGAGGTATTCTATAGCTTCTGAATCAGGAAAAGGAGACACCTATCAGTAGACATATTCTTAAGGGTTTTTTTTTTCATAAGACGTAGATTCAAAGACAAATTTGAGCAGTGCACAAATGTGATCTACAGTTGAATGCCTCACTCTAACCCTACTTGTTCATCTCCAGTTCTGTCGTTAAGCTCCATCTAATTTTGGAGATTTTCCTTACTACACTCAAAAGGCTCATAAATATATAATTAGCTGGATGTTCCTTGTTACTTTTTTTTGTATATTGGGACCACCATTGCTCCCTCCAATCAGAAGCACCCACAAGGATGGTCGAGAGAATGTGGGGCAAATGACTAAAACATCACTGCTGACGTTCTGCTCCACTGCTCGTGGCTGTATGTTTATAGGTTTTACTTTTTATTATGGGTTTAGACAGGCATTGCATTTAAAAATGCACAAAATGGAGTTTAATGTTGTATACCACATGGTGATTCAGCCACAAATCAATATTTTAAACAAACTGCTACAAGAGAGACCAACTGGTTTCTCTGAAATTTTCACAGGGATAAAGTGCTTCAGGCCTGCTCTTGTTTTCTGTTTCAAGATCCTTGAACTGGGTACATAAAATTGGAAAATATTCATATGGAGATCTTACCTTTCCTGTGGAAAGTGTTCTTCTCACTCCTGTTTTAAACTCTGTAGAAAATCATTTATTTTGATCTTTTTCAAAGTTTTACCATAATAATAGTAGTCATCATCAGAAGCATCCATCTGTGTTTCACTGCAAAGGTCCACCTTAATTTAAAACCCCAGAGGAAGACTGGATGAATATACGTAATGCCCTTGCTTTGAAACCACTATGCTGATAATTTGTGTACCCATGTACCTCAAAGTACAGCACACATGAGAGAGAACTTTTTGTGGTGGGTCCTAACTGGATGTTTTGCTTTATTTTTTTTTTTAAAGTCCAGTGGGCCTCTTCAGCTGTGCACCATTAAATCTGATCTTGCAGCTAATAGCTGCTTTAGAAGCAATGGATGGACAGTAGGATCCTGTTTGCTTAGCTGGTTTGAATAAATGACTTTTCCTAAAAGCTCTTAAGAGTGTTTTCCCTGGCCTGTATCCTGAGTAGGTTAAAGGAATTCCCTTTTATCTTTGCCCTGGTCTGGAAGCTGCAAGGATTCTGGGTGAAAATGTGTAAAATAAAGAGCCGTAATTACAGGCACTTCCTGGGTTTTGTCTCTCCTTATCATGATTTTGTCCTCATTGCTTAGTTATTGTGTCCTATTGATTTCCTGACACCCGCTTGTTATAGATATTAAGGAAACACTGAATTAATCAGTGGTTGCTATTGACCCAGTAGAGCTGTAACTTTTCTTGTGCTCCCTGCCCTGAATTAATCTTTCATAAATTCACTTCATGGATTTTAAATGCCATGAGGTTTTGCCAAATCATGTGCCAGTTTGGATGGATATATATATATATATATAAAGAGCATGAGAGCTGTCAAGTAGGGGAGCGGAGTCTAACAGGCAATCTACTGATGCTTTAATGACACGGAGACGAGGATCACGAACAACGATCAAGAGGAAGGGTGACCAGATCGAACAACAAACAGGAGGTCCCCTGGATTCCTTAGAGCACCCATGGGGTGGAATAACACCCCCCAATGAAGGTGTGAAGGCAAGAACATATTGGTCAAAAGCCCCCGTACCAGATACTCGAATATGCTTGATGGATGACATCAAAAAGACCCGCACATGCGCAGAAACAACGGGGTGCAAAAACAGGAGGGCAGAATGAAATGTACGGCATGTTGACAGCCCCACAATAAAGGAACGGTTGCGATCGAGGGGAGAGAACGAACTAGAGCACCGCACACAATGTGAGGGCCGTAATGACGCGCACACAATGAATATCAAAAAAGGGGGGGGAGAATGAATGGCTACTCTAGAAGCCAATGGGGACATGATGGGCAACCACAGAAGCATGAGAAGGACGTTTGAAAGAAAAAGGGGGGAGGAAAGAACAACAAGCCCAGGACCCGACAAGGTGGGGATGAATGACAAGAGCAGAGGGGCAGAATCAACCACACAGTGCAGTGACACCCCCAAGAGGAGAGAACAAATACAATTCAGGTTGAATGAAAGAAACGAACTAGAACGAGAGTTGCAATGTCATGACTGGAATGACACAAATGAAATAAACATCAAAAAAAGGGGAAGAGGAGAGAGTAGGGGCCATAGAAAGTAACGAAGACATAGAGTAAGATTATGGAAACATGAGAAGGACGACGGAAGGAAAGGGGGAGGGAAAAACAGCAAGCCCAAAGCTCAGTAGGGTGAGAGTGAACAACTGGATACGTACGAAGGAAACGAATGACCAAAAAGGGGGGGGAATGAACACGCTGGTTTTGGGAGCCTGTGGTGGGCTAATGGATAATGGAGGGTGGAGGAAGGGAAGTGAACAACGGAGTAGCAGCCTCAAAAAACACCCAAAAAACAGCCAATGCGCACCTCTCAGAAATCAAACAAATAGGACCATTGGATGGACCGATGACAAGGTTCAGGAGCTGTCCAGTGCTATAAAAGAGACTCCCATCGACCTGTTTTAAGCCCTGATGATGTCGGTAGTGCTGACCGACGAAAGCTTGGCATTTGATTAAATGTTTTTAGTTTAAATTTTATCCTGGTGTTTGTTTTTATTTGTTTTATAGTATGGCTCTAACCAGGATTCGAATATGAAATATATATATATATATTTGTTTTCGTAGATTTTCACGGGTGTAGGTATGCGGGTCTTGGTGTAGTCGGGTCTTTTCCCATGTAAGATTGAGCTAGACCACAAACTCAGAGCCAAACCAAAGCCCGGTATGGTACTTCACAACCTTCAGCCCTGGACATCACATCACAGAACTCAGGAGGCTACAACGCCAAAGCTCAGGATGTTACAACACAGCCAACCACCCAGGATGGTGCAACACAGAACTCAGGATATCACTACACTAGATCTCAGAATGTCATCACACAACCCATTACCCAGGTCGTTACAACACAAAAGACTAATGGGCACACAGCCAGCACTTCAACTACTCAGGATGTTACAAAACAGCCAAACAATCCACAAACAATAACTCCTACACAGCCAACCAATCCACCTACAGCAACTAAGCCAGCACTCCACACACATCCACCAATATATATAGAGAGATGGAAGCTCCGATCACACTTTGCTCACACAAGCACGAAGCCGAAGACCCCAGCCTGAAGATGACGAGTGGGACCTCGTCGAAATGTCGCCAAGATATTCTCAATCTTACACGGGAAAAGACCCGAATACACCAAGACCTGCATATATATATATATATATATATATATATATATATATATATATATATAATGCTGAACAAACTGCTCTGTCAGACCCTTTGCATTCACAAAGATTGCTGTCTGCCAATTAGTTAGACAGACTTCATACTTTTTAAAGATATGAAGTTTATATATTTCAACTACCAGTTGCTTTCTCTCTGAAAAAAAAGGCAGGATCCCAGCAAAGGCTGGATTTTTCAGATTTTTCCAGAGTTACTTAAACAGGCATTTATTTATCCATCCAATTGCTCATTGTCATGGTTTAGAAGTGAACTAGGTAGGCAAAATCGAAGCAGGGATCCCAAAGTACAATTGTTGGATATAAGGTTGCGTAGGTTCAAGTCTCCTTTAATCTGTACTTGATTCTTCGTGGACATCTATCAAGTCTTTCTGTGTGTTTTGTTTTAAAAAGGAATGCAGGAATCACTTGAAATTTGTCTTATTCCAGCATGATGGGTTTTTTTTTAATCTTCCCAACTAGGCTATAACTGGTGCATCACGGTGGTCTTTCATTCAAGCACTAATAAGGCTGGTCCTGCTTAGCTTTTCAAATTCAGCTAGATCAGTGGTTCTCAACCTGTAGGTCGGGACCCCATTTGGGGTCGAATGACCATTTCACGGGGGTCGCCAAACAACGCAGTCAGCCATTTTTTCCCCTTTTTCCTTAGCTGTGCTTCTTCCTTTTATTCTATTGGCTTTTGAAAGCCAATAGAATAGACTCTCTTGAATAGAGTCTAATTCTATTGGCTTTCAAAAGCCAATAGGAATTGTCCAGGCTGTCTCTGCCCTGCTAAGCCCGCCAAAAGTCCCATTCTGCAAACGGTGCTGCACCAGTTGAGTAGTCCTCGACTTACGACTGGTTGAGTAGTCTTCGACTTACGACCTGTTGGGGGTCGCGGCATTAAAAAGGTTGAGAACCATTGAGCTAGATGCTGCCACTCAGTTGGGCATCATTGGATACATAAGGTGTTTTTTTTAAAAGATATGTAAGGATTTTCCCCTAAGATTTGTACTTCATAATGTTATTGTCATCACTTAAAATGGATCCAGGAAAATGTTTTGTCTTGCATCATTCCAGGATAGCTAAGCTGCACTTCAAAGAGGGACTGATGGTGTAATTACCTTGTCATTTTTCTTCAAAGGGCTACCAGTTCAGAAGACTGAAACTCTGATTTTTGAAATCTGATGTAATAACTATCATTCATATTTTCATAGCCTCAAGTACTGTATATCCTGTTTAATACAGTCTATTTCCTTGAAGTTTCAGATGGTGTAATGTAGTGTTGATTTTTATTATCAGATGGTTAGATGCCCCTGAGCCATGCATATACAAGGAGACAGGAAAACATATAAAGACATGACAGGCATTTGACTTTGAGAATATTTCTTCAGTTTTGCCATTTCTCTTTGCCTGTAGTAATTTCATGGCTAACTCGTTGTCTTCCCTTTGAGCAGAACTTGGAATTTTAAGTGCATCCATACAATGTGCAACACATTGGTTTGTGGTGGCAGGCAAAATTTGAACTTTGCGGTTGGGTTGAAGTATGGGCAGGGACTTCTTGGGGAGCTTTCATGGACAAAACCTAAGCCAGGGAGGAAGTCATATTAAGCACAAGACATCTTATATTCAGTGCCTTTAGGACTTGCCTCCCCCTGAGACACACACACACACACATTTGCCTTTGCCCTCCAAAAATTAATAGAATGCTGTGTTATCAATAAAGGAGAATAGTTATAGCTCAGGGTTGAAATAAGGGGTCTTTGTTGTTCTCGCAGATGTTTCATTACCCAAACTAGGTAACATCATCAGTGATAGTACTAGCACTGAAACACCTGCAAGAAAACAACCATGATCAGAGAGCACCAAGGACTCCTCAGAAAACTGTGTAAAAGTGCTGAAATTTTGAAATTGCTTCATGTGTTTCCTTCCTGAATGAGAAACTCATGCATAGGAATTAAGATACTAGCACAACTGTTATATTGCTTCCTAGTAACATCTGATCAGCTCTGCATTGATGAATGAGTGCTGTCTGTCAGACATGTGAGATCATCTCTTTTTTTAAAAAAAAAAATTGCAGACCCAAAAGAATGTTTGAAATGGATTTGGATAGTGTTCCCCACTCTATTCCCTTTGCATTTGCAACTCGTATAAGATACTGCTTTTCTGCTCCATCTTTTGTTTTCATCTTCTGTGGAACATAAGATGTAACGTTCCTGGGGGAATTCCCTCTCTGAAATCCAAAATCCTTTGGAAGCAAGAGCATTTTTCAAGGCCAAAATTGGGGCACAAAGTTAAATGTGTCCTCTCTTGAAATCTCTTACAGCACTCTTTGGTCTACCCTCTGTCAAGTCTCTGCCAAGCTCAGATCAGGACTTTAATAAAAACTGCCAAGGAAGAAACCAATGGATTTTCAGAGGGCATCACCCTCACAGCTGCTTGGTATTGTGTATAATCATAAAATCTGTCTTGTAAACTTTCATGTTCCACAAAGTGTTATTTAAGTTTACCCCACACTTCGTAGATAGCACTGGAACTCTGTCCACCCCCCTGAGCTTTATTGTTTCTTCAATAATTCACATGGTGAAATAATGAAGAAAATGCAGGAGGTGACTAAAAATAGGACTGGGAAAGGAAAATAAACCAGCCAGTGATGTGAAATATCCTGACAATATATTGCCTTGGAATGTTATAAAGGTTTTATGACTGGTTGTTTTGAACAGTTTGCGTAAGACTCTTCGCTTCTCTGGTAGACATTCATTGTACGGGAGAGGTTTATAAGGTGGCCCTCATAAATGAGAAGCCACAAATATGTCCTAATAGCCTTGGTTCTTTATAAATATGGGCTTTATTGGGGAGAAATGAATGTACTTAAACAGTATGAATGTAAAGAGTGGCCAAGTCTAGGGCAGTATTGCCAGGTCTCATAAACTAACTTGTGCTGTTGGACAGCAGATCTTAGCAAAATGTTCCCTGTCTTGTCCTCTTCAGAATTTTGAAGCATTAATTTTAGAGGTGCAATATATGTATAATTTATTTGATTTTTTTAAAATTTAAAACCAGTTTTAATTGTCCAGTCCAAGAATCAGAGGGACATCAAGTATGGTGCTGCTTCTTCCAGCCTTTTTTCATCTATCATCAAAATATTTCCATGGGATCTGATGCTTTTGACTGAGCGCCAAGTTAATTTTAGGCTGCAGGACACCCTTACTGCTCATTGTCTTTGACTGCCAAAACATTAATGTTTGGTATTGTGTTTTGGATAATATAAGATGGTGGATAGCAGGGGAGGATTGTCTTGATATCCAGAAACATTGTCACTTGCAAGGCTGGAATGGTTAAGATGTGTCTATATATGTTACTTTGTAGATGCTTAGCTATGTTGATCACTCATGCTGATGCTGAGTTGCCAGATTAGTAAATACTAATTTAATGAAAGTTTCCACTGACAATGGAGTCTCAGAAATAAGTTACTCAATTTATTTCTCATAAGTTACTTATGTTATTCCTCTATAAATGTAGAACATATAGAAGACTACATGTGTCCTGTTTTATTGTACATGAATGCATTTAGAAGCTGCCAGATATATATAAGATCCATTACATATACATTTACTTAAGAATCTGTAATGAAATAGTAGAGTCCTATAGTACATGCAATCTGGCCCACTTTGTGAATTAGATCTGGTCTAGCTTCCAGAGGCACAACTGCATGATGTTTCTCTTGGTCATTATTTTGATCTTATTTGTTGCAGCTTTTTGTAACATGGAGGTAGAGAAGAATAATAGGAGAAGATGATTAAGGAGACTAATATGAAATAGTTTTAGCTTTGGTATCAATAGCTGATCACTTTTTCCAAATTTGACCCCAAAAAAGCACCCAATGGTTTAGACCCAACTTTTATTCTACTGGGGAAAAAAAAAGTAAAACCTTCTGTCAGAGAAGCAATCTAAAACTAAGAAGAAATTTCCTGATGGTTAGAACAATTAATCAATGGAACGACCAGCCTCCAGAAGTTGTGAATGCTCCTACACTGGGAGTTTTTAAGAAGAGATTGGACAGCCATTTATCTGAAATGGTATAGGCCAGGGGTCTTAAAACTTGCCCCTTTTATGACTTGTGGACTTCAACTCCCAGAATTCCTCAGCCAGGCATGCTGGCTAATTCTGGGAGTTGAAGTCCACAAGTCATAAAAGGGCCAAGTCTGAAGGCCCCTGGTATAGGTTTTCCTGCCTGAGCAGGGGGTTGGACTAGAAGATCTCCAAGGTCCCTTCCAACTCTGTTATTCTATTATTCTGTTGAAGTATAACAAACTATCAGAGAAGATTCAGAAAGGGGACACTATACAGAGAATTTCAGAGTAAGGGAATGAGTAAGATTGTTTTCTTCTTCTAGTACAGTTTTTCTGTTGGATCAAAAGATTCCCACAGAGTGCCATTGTCACTGGAAATTTATCTTAAACATATTCTGTTGACTTGATTCTCCATAATGCATTTCAGGGATGATTTTCAACTGTCAAATTCTGTGGAATTTGGATATTCCTGTAACCTTTTTATTTTTCCAGAAAGAGCAGGAAAAAAAGTCCTTCTCTGCAACTTACTGGCAAGGTCTACCTTGTGGAATCTTGAGTTGTTGACAATTTTAAATTGTCAAGGGAAGTGTTTCTCTGTTAAACTGCATTAAATGAGTTTTGTGGAGCTGTCAGTATAGGAAGGATGAATTATCATCCTCTTTTATGAGACTGAGTTCAAGGTCCCCATGGTGTTTTGGACTCTGGCAGCTACTGGGAACGATATGTGACGTTTCCATCAAGCTGATCCATTGTGGAGGAAAGCGCTGAAAACCTTGACACAGCCCATGTGCTTCATATGCACATATCTCTTCGTGGCAGATGCTATGGGAAAGAATAAAGGATTGGTTTTGGCTGTGAGAAACCAGCAGGCGAATGACAGTGGTTGGCCAAGCAGGCAATGGGAAGAACCAGGACCATCTGTTCCACTTAACATTTCATTCAAACAGTCTGATCAGAGAAACCAAAAGACCAAATTCAAGTAAAGATGTTCAAAGACCAAGAAAGACGGGCTCAGATAACTCTTGTTCTGTGCACATCATTATCTATATTCCAAGACACTATATAAGGCATTAGAAAGACCCAAACAGGAACAAAAGACATTATCTACATTATATAGAATAAACCAAGAAATTTTCCCCAGCTTCTTGGATGACAGGGGAACATATCAAACCAATTTTCTTTTTTAAAAAATGTATATTACATGGAGTGCTCTACTAAAAGCCATTAAAACCAACACCGCACATAATTGCAAACCCTGAGGGAGATGCATTGGTCGGAAAGGCACTTGTGCTTTAGACATAAGAAAGATGTGTCAGAAATAAAGGGCAAGCCGGTATTTCATGCAGAAATTTATACTCTTTTTTCTGGATTATTAGAAAAGAAAAAAACGGGCGTGAAAGGACTCGTGGTGTTTGACTCCTCCCTCAGGCTCAGCCTGGTCATCTCTACAATTAACAGAACAGGGATGATGCAACAGTAGGCACTGACTGGTAGTGCCATAAAGGAACTGTCAGAGTCAGGCAGTCCTTTCTTCTCTGGATCTCTTGGTTGCAGTCAGCCACATCTAGGAAGCTTCTGGGCCCATTATTGGTATTAAACCCAGAAACTAATATTGATTCTAATTCATTCTTTCCTTTGACAGTATGGAATCTGGCAATCATCTGAGCTTTCAGTTTTTACTGTGTACTAATAGTGAGGCAGAAAAAAGCACAGAGACAAGGAGGAGACAGAAAAGAGAATCCTGCGGGTTTTCATTATGTCAAGGCCATTGTCTTCACAGCTTCTATCCCAGGAAACTGTGACCTCTAGTTGGCCTTAGGCAAGAAAGTCAGCTGGGCCAGTCATTCTCTCTCAGCCCAATCCACCTCATAGTATTGTTGTGTGGGGAAAATAGAAGCAGGAGGAAGGAATTTTAGGCATAAGTTATTTATAAAAACAATAAAAGCAAGATAAAAATAATCAAAAACGTCTACCCAAGGATGCTCCTTTCTCATGCTCTCTGCATCATAATATCTGACAGTCCAAATAACAGTAGCTAACTAAAGCAAAGCTAAGCAACCTGGGCCCTCTAAATACTTTGGTTTTCAGGTCCTTTTAGCTATAGCCAACATTGCTAATGGGAAAGGATTGCAGGAGTTACAATCCAATACAGTATATCCAGAAAGCATCAATGGTCAATGCCTGGGTAAAAAAAGACAGTCTGTGTTACCTTTTAGCATGTTAGGTTTTGAGCTATTTGTGGGATGATAAGCAAGCATCATCTGGGCACTCCATTAATTAAGTGTTCCTATACAGGTAGTCCTCTACTTAAACAGTTCATTTAGTAACTGTTCAAAGTTAAAACAGCACTTAAAAAAGTCATTTATGGCCATTTTTTACACTTATGACAATTACAGCATTCCCATGGTCACATGATTAAAATTCAGCTGCTTGGTAGCTGATTCATATTTATGATGATTGTAGTGTCCCGGGATCATGTGATCCCCTTTTGTGACCTTCTGACAAACAAAGTCAATGGGGAAGCCAGTTTCACTTAACAACTGTGTTATTAATTAAACAACTGCAGTGATTCATTTAACAACTATGACAAGAAAGGTTGTAAAATAGGACAAAACTCACTTAACAAATGTCTCACTTAACAACAGAACTCTTGGGCTCAATTATCATCGTAATTCGAGGACTGCCTGTATTAAAAAAGTTCCTTTAAAATTCTGGGACATAGTTGAGTAGTCTTAACTTTTTAGATTTGCCATCCCCAATTTCAACTTGCTTTTGGGTTTTGCAAGTATTTGGATACTCACAGACCTAGCATATGATCAAATCTAATGCTTTATTGATTGCTCATATCATGCCCAAAACCAAGATGGGTTCACTAGAATACAAAAACATCTTGTACCCAAGCTCTCCTCAAAAACTGATCTATTGGCAACTAGACTTTAGAAAGGAGACCACGTTGGCTGTGCTGCTCCTGTTTCAGATGCATTCAGTAATGTTCTTTGTTTATTCATTGTTCCTAAGATATTAATTGCTTTCTCTGTTCAAATATTGCTAAGTGCTAAGCTAAGCAAGCCATGGATGATTCACTCTGATACCTCAAAAGGTATTTGCTCCCATGTTGCCATTTTGAAGTTTGAATTGTAGTTTTTTTTTCATATTGGTGTTTGCTGGTGTGCTTTGGAAGAAAAGATTGCTTACAAAGTGTTCTCTTTTGGATGAATTATGTAAAACTTGATAGGCCTGCAGCTGTGCTGGAGGGAATTAAGGGGGAACTGCACAGCGAGGGAGAGCATTTTATTTGCTTACAGAAGTTAATATATTTTGCTTGATAAAAGAGCTATCATTTTATCCAGAAATGCTTTATTCATTGTACGTATCCTATACCTCTAATTGTTCAAGGAGACTTTCTGACTCCCCCCCCCCCCAGTTTCATCTAATTTAAATATGGATTGTGTGACTGTACACCAAATCTCATTGTTCTTGTATACAATATTGTGCATGTTTTCTCAACCGTTGGTGTGCTCCCTGTGTTGAATGGGACTTATTCCCGACGTAAGTATCCAAAGATTAAAGAGTTTGTTCTTTATATTGAAGAGTCATACCTGTTTTATGCTGTTTGTACTGTGTATGGGGAGGAATAAAATCAATTTAATTTTATGAGCAAAGCTTTGTAAGCATACAGCTGGGAAAGACCAAGAGAGAGATGGAGAGAGGAGCGTGCAGGGCATCCCTTTGTCCCATAGATATCTCAATAAAAGGATTTATTGCAATCTAAAGACATCTCTAGCTATGCAGCGTGGTTTTACAGACTATTTCAGACAGGTGCTTTATGATTTGTTTTTTTCAACCTGTAACTTGAAAATTGAATTTTTGATTCTTGTTCTATTGTTGTAGGATGGCTACATTTTGGACATGGAAAAGTCTATATATCTTGAGCCCACAAATGCTGATAGAGACTGCAAAAATGTATAGATTATCTCTACAAGGGTTAGATTTTCATCTGAGGACTTCTCTTTTCCCCATTTAGATATCATGGCAAAACAAGTTTTGCAAAACCTAAGTATAAAATAGTAGTAGGAATAGAACCTATTATTGAGTTGGAGGCAGATAACTGAAAACCAACTCACTGGTTTTTTTTGTGTGTTGGTTTGTTTTAGATGGGTAAGAGGTCATACTTTAGTTCAGGGGTCTTCAAACCTGGCCCTTTTATGATTTTTGGACTTCAACTCCCACGCTGGCTGAGGAATTCTGGCAGTTGAAGTCCACAAGTCATAAAAGGGCCAAGTTCGAAGACCCCTGCTTTAGTTAAATATCAACTTTTATTATTCTGACATTCACACCCCAACTTGAAGGAGGAGGAAGGAACCATACATGAACTTGTTTGGAGTTCCATCCAAGTTCATTTCATGTGACATTATTTTATATAGGACAAATCCGCATATAGTACCAAAATATAGAACACGATGTAATACTAAAGTACGGAACAGGATGATTTTTATGAGCAAGACTTCTTTGTCATACAGTAATTCCTACTGGAATGGGATGAAAGAGAACTGTCCTTAATCATCATTTTGTTGTCTGAAATGCAATGCTAGTGAAAAATAGTGTTGCTCTCCAAACAAACTCAGGTCAGAGTAATTGTAATAACATAGGTACAGTACTGTTGTATGCAAACAGCTCCCCTATGCCTTATACAGAAAACAATATTTAATGAGGAAGAGAGGAAGAAAGAAAGATAGATAAGCTTGGAACTCTATAGCATCCCAAGAAAAAGTCTTCTTACACGCCTAATGTTGTGATAGGAATCCCTTTTGATTAAACTATGTGTCAGGAATCATTTGGGGTTGCAGATTCCGATAATCAAGAACCAAAAAGGAAAAGTGGGCTATTTCCATGAAAGGAAGGAAGATGAGGCTTCAAAAGACTTGGTTTGAATAAGTGCTTAAAAGCCTTTGAGACTTTCCTTCTTTCTCGCAAGGACTAGCCTTGAAAACTCTGCTCTTATTGGTACCAAGAGGCTCTATTTCTGAAATGGATGGCATGAGGGAAGATTAAGCACTGCCTTTCTATTCAGGGTTCTAGTTTTACAGAGTACCATTCCTGAACTTCCAGGATGTAGTGGCTTTGCAACTGGAGGCCGTTAGAATTCCAGCCTGACATTTCTGCTTCCCTGTTGCTTGTGTATTCTGTGTTCTCTTGCCCCCAGAATGGTTTCAATGTTCTTTTCATGTTGCAACCACCAATGAAAAGGTCAGGGATATTTTAAAATAGTTTCTAATGGAAACTAAGAAGTTTAGATTTTTTTCTAAAAAAAAAGAACAAATGTTCATCTAAGCATGAAAAGGGGTTGAACTCAGTCTGGGAAGAATGCTCCAACAGACAAAGGCTGCCATCAGTGATGGCCCACCTTTGACCATCTTTATCAGTAAGAAGCCCGGGAAGAATATTTGAAGTGGAACTTATTAAACTGACAATCTCTTCTGAGACTAGTCAATGATCCCAAAGACTTAAGCAATTTGTACACTTGCCTTTTGTATTTTGATGGATATACAAATTCTTTAAAAGACTTTAAAAATATACTGTGCAGAGAACTCTAATTGGTAGTCTACATAGGAATACAAGATATTGCAAGCAAAATTAATGGGGAGAGGGGGAAATTTTTTTTCCAGTCAGTTACCCCAGTGTTTATCTGACAGTTACTTACAGTCCCTAAGAAACTTCTGCAGCCATGAGGAAACAATGAGAAAAATAATTAGTAGTATTGTTTTCTCCACTTTGCATAATGTATGTAATTGTTCCACTAGGCAAATCTACTTGTCTAGAAGAAAAGAATCAAGGATTCAGTAAATACTTGTTATACTTTGAAAGCTGTGCTGGGTGATTATATGATGGGTATCCTATGATGCATGTTAATTTCGATATTTCAATAGAAGCCTACTGGAAGTTGGAAAATAACTCTTCTCCATCGTATAAGATTTGGCTAAATTTGTTTCATAGCAGAAGAAAGAAGAAAATGGATTGGACTAAGAATGCTAAGAAAGTTTCATCTTTGTAGTGCTTAAATGGACAAATTCCTTTTCATGCTTTGATGCTACATTTTGCTCTATGTTGGATTAAATAGAGCAGGGATCTTCCACCTTAGCACATAAACTAAAGTATTGCCTTGCCTTTAGTTTTATATATATAAACTTCGACTTCGTCGAAACGTCGCCAAGACACTTCCAATTTTACGTGGGAGAAAACCCGAATAACCAAAGACTTACTCAGAAGAGTAAGTTTGGCTGATGAGGGTTAAAGGAACCCGAAATAGCTATACCATTCTCTCTTTATTCTTTGTTAGCAAAAACCTAAAAATGTAAAAATGATGTCGCAGTTAGTGACTGCTGCTTGTGGATGGCTCTAGATTGAGCTGATACAGGCAAAAGAAAAAAAAAAAAAAAGAAAAAAGAAAAGAAAGAAGATTTCTTTCTCCCATATCTGGGCTGACAGGGTGTTCATTCAAGGTAAAAATCTCCTCCCCCTGTCTCTCTCCTGGTAGCTAACAAAGTGGGAGAGAACCCGTGGCTTAGAGGTTATAACATCTGCCTAACATGCAGATAGCCCAGGTTCGAATCTCAGAAGAGTAAGTTTGGCTGATGAGGGTTAAAGGAACCCAAAATAGCTATACCATTCTCTCTTTATTCTTTGTTAGCAAAAACCTAAAAATGAATATATATATATATATATATATATATATATATATATATATATATATATATATATATATATATGTAATTGTGAGAAGCACTAGCAACAGCAAATGCATCAATTTAAAATTTTATACTATATATATATATATATATATATATATATATATATATATTTACCGTATAAAAATTTTAAATTGATGCATTTGCTGTTGCTAGTGCTTCTCACAATTACAATTGTCTGATGGGATTTTAGCACTGTATTATTTTTCAACCAAGGCTGGCAAATCATTTTGATTTTACAGCCTCTTGAGAGGTTTTGGGGGACACCAAGGATCCTAGGACTATGTTTTAAGAAACCTTAAAATTATTTTAAGGTTATTTATTTGTTCGCTAGCTTATTATGAGACTTATAGGCCTGCCTTATCTCTGGGTGGCTCACACCAACAATGATAAAAACATAAAAGAAACATTAATGTTTTCTACTGCTAGAGGAAAACTGAAATTGGATTTAGGGAGGAGTGGCTATTTTCCTACTTACAAAGAACACCTCAAGTTTGTCAATGCGCTGGACATTGCAAGACCTGAATGCTCAGATCTGTTAGTGGTCCTTCTCACAGAGTTGGTTGCCCTTAGACCTCTTAATCTGGCTGGAACCTTCGCTTTTATTCCTTCCATATGTCTTATTTTGTGTTTACTGCTGAAGCTGTAGCAGCAGCTGAAAAATTCAATAAGACTGGTTGTGCCCTGGCTAATTGAAGTATTCTCCTTTGTCAGCTGCTCAGCTCACATAATGTCAAGTACAAAGTAGTATCCATCAGCATTTTGTGTATCTCCAAAATCCCATTAGTAGTAGAAGGAACTGGAAGTTTCTTTTGGCAGAAAAAAAATAAGGGGAAAGTGGAAGAATAAAAAACAAAAGGGAGGTGGAGGACTTAATAATAATAATAATAAAATTGGAAGGGACCTTGGAGGTCATCTAGTCCAACCCCCTGCTCAGGCAGGAAACCCTATATCAGTGATGGCGAGCCTTTTAGAGACCAAGTGCCCAAACTGCAAACCAAAACCCACTTATATATCGTCAGGTGCCGTGTGGGCATGGCCCATTGGGTGGGTGTGGCCAATTGGGTGGGCGTGGCCCATTGGGTGGGCATGGGTGCGGTGGTAACGGCAGACTGGGTGGGACTAAAAAGTTCAATCAATCAATTCCAATTTTGCGAGATCCTTTTTTTTCCCACGTGAAGTTGAAATTGATTGATTGATTGAACCTTTTTTTAAGTGAAAAGATTTTATAAAACCCAGCTGAGGCAACGGCGCGCGTGCCCACAGAGAGGGCTCTATGTGCCACCTGTAGCATGCACGCCATAGGTTTGCCACCACGGCCCTATACCATTTCAGACAAATGGCTGTCCAGTCTCTTCTTAAAAACTTCTAGTGTTGGAGCATTCACAGCTTCTGGAGGCAGGTTGTTCCACTGGTTAATTGTTCTAATGGTCAGGAAATTTCTCCTTAGTTCTAGGTTGCTTTTCTCCTTGATTAGTTTCCACCCATTGCTTCTTGTCCTGCCTTCAGGCGCTTTGGAGAATAACCTGACTCCCTCTTTGTGGCAGTCCCTGAGATATTGGAAGACTGCTATCATGTCCCCCCTCATACTTCTCTTCATAAACTAGACATACCCAATTCCAGCAACTGTTCCTCATGTTTTAGCCTCCAGTCCCCTAATCATCTTTGTTGCTCTTCTCTGTACTCTTTCTAGAGTCTCAACATCTTTTTTACATCGTGGTGACCAAAACTGGATGCAGTATTCCAAGTGTGGCCTTACCAAGGCATTGTAAAGTGGTATTAATACTTCACGTGATCTTGATTCTATCCCTCTGTTAATGCAGCCCAGCATTGTGTTGTTGTTTTTTGGCAGCTTCAGCACACTGCTGGCTCATATTTAAATGATTGTCCACTAGGACTCCAAGATCCCTCTCACAGTTACTACTATTGAGCAAGGTACCCCCTATACTATACCTGTACATTTGGTTTTTCTTGCCTAAATGTAGAACCTTAATTTTTTCACCATTGAATTTCATTTTGTTAGATAGTGCCCAGTGTTCAAGTCTGTCCAGGTCCTCCTGTATCTTAAGCCTGTCTTCTGGAGTGTTGGCTATTCCTGCCAGCTTGGTGTCATCCGCAAATTTGATGAGTTCCCCATCTATCCCCTTGTCCAGATTGTTGATGAAGATGTTGAAGAGCACTGGGCCTAGAACCGAGCCCTGGAGCACCCCACTATACACTTCCCTCCATATAGATGCTGTTCCATTGAGGACCACATGCTGAGTATGGCTGGTCAGCCAACTACGAATCCATCTGGTGGTGATGCTGTCTAAAGAATACGCAAGAGCAAAGAGAAAATATGCATTTTCTTGGGAATCTTGTAATTGAAAATAGATTATACAGAGAGAAAAGGGGGCTGTTTTTGCCACTATGCAATTAGGGAGAAGAAAGGGGAAGGGAATAGAGGAATTTCTAACAATCTCAAATTCCAAGAGAGCTCGCTCCCTCCCTCCCACCCACTCAGCCTCCCTCCCATAGCTTTGCTTACCTTCCTTTCCACCTGCTTGTTCATCACAAATGTTCCATACAAACTACTTATGATGAACTACTGTATTCTAAACTCCTGTTTCAAACTTCAGGCAGCCTTGCTGCTACAGCTGTCATATATGCTAAAACACTGAGAATTTTTCCTGGCTCCAGCTGGCTCCTTAGGAACTGGGCCAGGGGCCTCATCAGCATGTAAATGCATGCAGATTTGCTTTTATCACACACACCTACTCTTCATGGTGGAAGAAGACTAGAAGTTTATAATATGGTGACTAGGAAATATTAGAAAATAAGAAGGCTTTCCCCCTTGTTCTCACTGTTGCATGGTTTCCTATTAATATCTTTTGGCTTTTGATCAGCCATCAAATCAACAGATGAACAAGGAAAAAATGGCTGGAGGTTCTGGTAGGTTTGAGGAGTTGATAGGAGGTTGACTTCTCTCTTTCCAGTAATTCCTATGCTCCTGATTGCTCCCTATGCTCCTTAGTTGGCTGATGGCGAAAATGAATTAAGGTCTTGGTACATGACAACTGAAGTCAAAGGTCAACTAAGCCCTGCATTTGCCTCTAAATAACAAAAAGAATAAGAGAATTTAGAATACAGACTGTTCAAATTTTTCTGCTCAGTATCTCCCAGATGGGATGCTTGATGATCAGATCTTCCACTGTTTTCCTGTTTGTTCAGGCAGCCATGAAGAGACCCCAACTTAGCATTATAGAAATAAGGGGTCCTTGGTGCTCTCTGAACTTGGTTGTTTTCTTGCAAACACTCCATTACCCAATGAATGACTTGGGTAATGACTATTCAGCCATTACATGACTACCCATGGCTAGTCAATCAAAAAAACAACCAAGCTCAGAAAGCACCAAGGATCCCTCATTTCAACCCTAAGCTACAAATATTCTCCTATATTGATTGCAGGAATATCTAACCATTTCTCTTTATGCTGTTGTAATTTTCTAAGTCACCCCAGTAAAACTGCTGTGAAAGAAAACACTATTTTTCATTGTTTGATAGTAAGTGTGGCACATTTGTCCAAGCCAAACTCCATTGCAATATCTTGGCTATATACACAGACAGTGTTTGGCTCTGAGCAGTGATTCTATTTCAGACAATGTTTTTCCATACAGTTTCTGATCATCCATGTAAAGGAGGTGGGATAGTCTGGCAGATGTTTTTGATGTTTCATGGCCTGAATTATTGTTGACAGAGGAAACAGTGCAATAACAAATAGTAGTGGTGATAATGAATCTCCTTGAAATATTTCTATCTTGATATTAACCTCTCCCAGTCTCTCACCATTGACCTGCAACTGTATCTTCCATTGTGCCATCGATCTTTGCACAAACTTTCTGATGTTTCTACTGACTCCTGTTATTTCTAGGCACTTGATTATTCAGTCATGTGGCAGAGAGTCAAATGCCTTGTTGTAGTCAATCCATGCCATGTTCAGGTTGGTCATCCTTCTCTTGTAGTTTTCCAATATCATTTTGTCTATTAGAAGTTGATCTTTGCTCCTCTGCTATTTATTTATTTATTTATTTATGAGACTTATATACCGCTTTAAGTGCAAGCACTCTCTAAGCGGTGTACACCAGTAAGCAATGTATATATATATTTACATTGCCCCCAACAATCTGGGTCCTCATTTTACCTACCCCGGAAGGATGGAAGGCTGAGTCAACCTTGAGCCAGTGAGATTTGAACTGCTGACCTCTGAACACAGTCAACTAAAGTGGCCTGCAGTACTGCACTCTAACTGCTGCGCCACCTCGGTTCATTGGGGTGGTTTCCTTTCTGCTCAGGTGAAAAGAGATTATTTTCAACTAGATGATGTTGGACTGCATCAGTTACCACACCAGTTAGTAATTTGAAAGTTGTTGGTAAGCAGGTAATTGGCCGGTAGTTGCCTGGTGCTGCCCCTTTTGCTGGATCTTTCATTATCAGGTAGGTTTTCTCAGTTGTTAGCCACTTTTCAATTTCTCCTCCTTGTAGTATATTGTTGAACTGCTTGGCAATGAGTGGGTGTATAACAGTTAGATGTTTCAACCAAAACCCATGCAGTTCATCTTCACCTGGTGCTGACCAATTCTTGATTTTCCTTGCTCTTTTCTCTACCATTTCTGCTGTTATTATTAGTTCTTTCATTTTAACTTCTGTTTTATTTGCATCCACCTCTTTTAACCAAGCTGCATCCTTATTGTATTTCGTTAGGTTATCCCATATCTGCTTCCAGAACTGCACTGTTTCTTCCTTGTCATGTATTGACTGATTTATTGCAGTTTCTCCACTGATGGATTGGTAGAAACGTTTTGGATTGGATTGAAATTGGAGGTTCTGCCTATAATTTGTGTTGTTGTTGTTGTTGTTGTTGTTGTTGTTGTTGTTACATTTATTCCCATTTGATGCCAGTCTTTTCAACAGGAGGAAAACAGGAAGAAATAATCCTATAAACCAAGAATGGGGACATTTTATATGCTGAGAGCTATATCTCTTGGGTTTCAGAGCATAACATGAAAAAGCCTTCAGTTTTGAGAGTGTTTGCTTTCAGTGCAGCCAATAGAAGTGACAGGCCTAATGCCTCAGGTGACTTGAGGGAGACTTTTCAGGTACAGTAGGACTGAACCTTAGTCTAGCCTCCTCATCCCCAGCCCTTCAGCCTTGTTGTATGCATGACTGGCATCGAGCTTGACATGGCAATCTTGGGCAGCTGCCAAGACCTCCTCATCAAGTTTGTTTCTGACAGTGTCCAGGATTTCAGCTGACTCAGAGATGCCTGGAAGAAAGGAATAATCTACAAGGAGGAGTATCCAGCATGGTTGGTATAAGATTTCCAGTGTAAGAACTCCCACGGCTCAAGCAGAGCAGAAACTGCCCAGGCACCCAGCATAGCACAGCTAGATCAGGATCTTTCTTACTGACTAGAATGAAACTATTTGAAGCATCTGGTTCTGTAAATATGGAGCAAAACACTCTTTTTCTCCTGCCTTTCCCATGGTTGAATTGCTATTTGGCCCAACATGTTCAATCTATGTCAACTATGGTTGACATAACCATAGTTTCTACTCTGAGTAGAAATGTTTGGGAATTAATGTTTCCCCAAAGTAATCTCCCCCAATCCAGAAACTGCAGTGTCTCGCTTACCCTAGCTTAATATCTTGCTGAAGGCTATGCAAAAATTTCTTGGTAAGTATATGTGCAACTGGTTTTTTTTAATCCATTAGTATTAAGTACCCCTAAATACCAGTGCTTATGTGCAGGAATAGTCCATAATTGGAAAGATAGATGAGACTTAATTCATTGGATTAATCATAAAATGGTCAGAGGTGATTACAATTAGGTGACTTCCAAATGTAGTCCCAAAATAAACCATGTTGCAAGACAGTTAATTGCCATTTCTTTACCAACATCCAAAGTTGTCCTGACTTTTATGTCCTGGATTATATTCTTGTGGCATTGCTTCAGATATGGGAATTGAATAGCTGTACACAGAGGAAAGAAACAATGGGAATCAAATAAAAGTGCTATGTACACTTGGAAAAGTTTTGTGAGAGGGAAAAATATTAACAAAACACAGAGGTTGCTTAATGCATCAGCCTGTGCTCCATCTGATCAGTATCTCTGGGATCATGCGATTTTACAAGCTTAGAGATGATATAATATTTAGGTCAGAATTTGAAGTTCAAATTGCTAATGGGCCGTTTTAGCTCGAGGTTCTTTGAATTTTGGCAGATTCTGTGCCTGAGTTTGCCTAAGTGAAGAGTAGCATGCTTTACTCCCCTTTCATTATGGAGTGCTTCTTCCCCCATATTCCTTAGTGGGGGATTTCATAAAACATCAACAGCTACAGCACTGGCCTCTCACTGACTCATCATTACCTCAAGTCCTTAAATAATTTCAGAATTCCATTCAACCACTTCTGGTGGAATTGTTCAAAACAAGGGAAGCAGGATGTGTTGTAAAATTCCATCTATCGTAACAGTGATAGGGGTACTAACAGGCTAGTTTCCAAATCACAGAACATAGTTTTATATGAAAACCAGTACAAATGTAATAGCCCTTGGTATAAACTTGATTGTGTAGTTTTTGTCAAATATAAATAAACTTATGAAGTGTTATGAAGTACAGAAAACTATCAAAAAGCTATACTAGACCTTAGGTATGTTGAAGAAGCCTTTATTATCTGTATTACAAAAGAAAGAAGCAGAAGTTGCTGCCATAGACCATCATGATGACATGTGCGCAGTGATATTAAGATGCAAATGCTTTGGTTATGGGCTTGCATCCCCACATTTGATTCATGCATGTAAGTTATATTTGTATGATGACATCCATGTGCTTTTTGTCATCCTCCCACTTGCTCACCAAGTGCAGATTCTTTGGTACAAATTTACAGGGGTTGAATGAGAAGTAATTAATATCTCCAATAATATAAGTGACCAACAAATGCAGTATTAACATGCTAGAAGCCTTGACATGTCCTTTTCTTTTTTATTATTCTTTCATTCAGTATTATCTGATGCTTGGAAACTGCCTGGACAAATCCCTGCAGTTTTCTTGGCATGGTTTTTAAGAAGTGGTTGCCTCCTTTTTGGGATTGAGAAAAAGTGACTGGCTCAAGGTCACCTAGCTGGCTTCATACCCAAGTGGGACTAGAATTCATAATTTCCTGGTTTCTAGCCTGATGCCTTAACCACTACACAAAACGTGTTCTTGATGTGTCCTTTAGCATCTGTTATTTCACTTCCGGAGTTGCTGTGACAACACATTCATGTTATTGTTCATGAAATCAAAGCTTTCAGTGAATACACATCAGTGTAGTGTGCCATGATTCAATTTTTGACTATTGAAAGTCTTCTTCCAACTGAAATGTACCACTTAGTGCAGGTTGTTTATGGTGATGACTATGTTGATATGAATACTGTGCATCACTGGACCAAAAAAATGTCAAGATGGTAAATAAACCAGGAAGAGCTGATTTTCTGTGATCAAAGACAAAATAGATAACCTATGACTGCAACCAATGAGTTTCATATGAGACAGGTTGAAGACAATCAGCTGAATATTCAAAGTGAAATTTGCTGTCAAGCTTTGTTTTTCACAGGAATGTGTGGGATCACTTTATTGATCACATTATTGATCTTCATTATTATTGTTCAATATCAGAAGGTCTGTGCAAGAAGGGTTCCTTGAATGCTAACAGATAGAGAGAAATAGAAAAGTTTTACATTTCAGGTAAAACTCTTAAGAGTTGACATTTTGTAGTACTTGTTGTCACACCACAGAAATAAGGATGAGAATAATAATAACAATAACAACAGCAGCAGCAGCAACCACAACAATAATAGTGTTCCAATATCTCAGGGGTTGCCACAAAGAAAAGGGAGTCAAGCTATTCTCCAAATCATCTGAAGGCAGGACAAGAAGCAACGGATGGAAACTAAGCAAGGAGAGAAGCAACCTAGAACTAAGGAGAAACTTCCTGACAGTTAGAACAATTAACCAGTGGAACAACCTGCCTCCAGAAGTGGTGAATGCTCCAACACTGGAAGTTTTTAAGAAGAGACTGGACAGCCATTTGTCTGAAATGGTATAGGGTTTCCTGCCTGAGCAGGGGGTTGGACTAGATGACTAGATGACCTCCAAGGTCCCTTCCAATAATAATAATATTATTATTGTCCAAAACTTTGAAACAATGATTAAGCAGAGTTTGGAAGCACAAGATGGAAATTTTTGATACAGCATCACATTGCTTGGCCTCATACATCATGAGCTACCTAAGAAACTAACCTGAAGTTGATTGTCACCCTTTTACTCCATCTACTATATAGTCCAAACATGGTACTTCCACCTTTTCCCAAAAATTGAAGAAATACAGTTGTGAGCATTTGTTTGACTCAGAAGTAGAAGCGGAAAGGATTATCTTGACATGTTTGAAGAGATTAAGTGTGGGGTTCTTTAGCATTATTTAGCTTCCCAATTGTTGGCAGAAGTGCAGTAAATGGTGGTAATATATGGAGAAGTAAATACAAGTAACAAAAGAGCTCATTTCAAAGATTATTTTCCTAATTCATTTATTAAAATATTCCAAATTTACAGTTATAAAGGTGGAGGCATTAGTTTTCATTTAACCCTCATATCTTCCCCAAGATTTGCTGGCCAAAGATAAGAAGCAGGTAAAATGTGTGTTTTACAAAACTGCAATACGACTGGGGTGCATATAGGTGTGACTGGTTGGTACATGATCTTTCTGGAGAAGGTAAATTAGAAAGAAGTAGTACTATTACTGTTACAGGAAAACATTGGCACTCAAATCCATACAGAACATGTTTTAGCTACTCTTTTCTATAGCGACTTAACTTAAATATGCATAAAATGCCTCCATGTCTTTCCCTTTGAATGTGTATTTAATTTTAAAGTCCTTTTCTGAACTTGGTCTTTTCCTTGACTGATCCCCTTTGCACCTGGTTTGAAAGAATCAGTATGCTGGTAATTCTCCTGAACTGTGTCACTTTGGGCATGTTCCACCCTTGTGAAGACATGGGCTGTGACTCTCCACGCTGCAAGATTCTCCAGGTAAAATCTGTTTTATCTTTATGCCAGTTTGTCAAAATGTATTATAAGAAAGAGGCCTTAGCCTAGTGGGAAAAGAAGCCCATGTTTTGACTGCAACAGGCTTCAGGTTCAATCTCTAACATCTCTAGCTTTCTTTTTCTTTTGTTTAAAGGACCAACTAGGACTCTACATGGGACTGCCCTTGAAAAGTATCCAGAAATTTCAATTAGTCCAAAATACAGTGGCCTGCATGGTTTTGTGCAGGCCTAAATGTGCACATATCTCATCTCTCCTCCTGGTACTGCATTGGCTGGCAATTTGTTTCTGGGTCCAATTCAAGGTGCTGTTTGTCACCTCCAAAGACATATATGGCTTGGAACTAGGTTATTTGAAGGACCCTCTTTCCCAGTCACATCTACCTGACCCACCAGAGGGAGAACAGGGAGGCAGGAAATGTTACAGATCCCCTCTCCTAATAACCTAGCAGGATGAAGAAGTAAGGCCTTCTCCATGGTGGTTCCCTCCCTATGGAACATCATCTCTGAGGAGATAAAATTGCCCCCCACTTTGGCACTCTTTTGGAAGTCCCTGGGGATTTACCACAGGGAACCCAGAGTTGGATGGAGCCCATCAAGTGGGCTTATTTGATTGATTGATTGATTGTTGTCATCAGGGGCATGGGGGGTTATTGCTTTTTATTGATTTTTATATTGGGTTTTTATCTTTGTAAGCTACTGGGAGTCAGTGAAAGTGAGTTGAGAGGTCATATAAATTTTCACAAATAAAGAAATAAGGAACATGATATGCAAGTCTGAATGAGAATAGCTCTCATGGCAAATGTTTTCACCTTATTTAAGACCTTATATCCCATGTCCTACATTCCATAGATGTAGGAAAGTTCTGTTAGATGCAATTCTCTCTCTGATCTGTTTGCCATGTCGGTAAAGAACCAAGATGGATTTCTTACCTATCATTCTTGAGCTATCCATATGCATAGTTTTCCTGACATATATCCAAGGAAAGCAGTAAATGTTAAATTTACTGCAGAGACTAGCAGGAATTAGAATACTCAGAGCCAAACATTTATTTGGGATGGGGAACTCACCTCAAATCCAAACATTATTCAGTGTGGGAGATCTACCGAGAACTGAAATTTGGATCTAAAGAGGAAGCAAAACCACCAATTCCCACTGTTAAAATATAGGGGAGTTGTTTTTGACACAAGGTGGGGCAAACAATCTGTCAGATGAGGTTGATTCATAGTCTAGTTTGTTCAGATCTTACCTAAATAAATCTGATTGTGATTGGAGACTCATAGCCAAGCTGAAAAGGCTTTCTTCACTCACTTTGGCACTGGAGATGAGGAAATGTCCAGATATAATATAGCTGTGCATTTTCAACTCCTTTTCTGGGGATGAAATAATTTCCTTGCCCATCATTCTTTTACACTTAGAAATGTGGGAAGTGTTGTCTTTAGGAGCATATAAAATTGTGATGGAAGATGGCCTTAGAACAGATTGGGTCAGATTTCTTGAAAAATGAACTGCCACTACTTCAGATTTTTGTCACAGATCCTGCTTCTTTATCTTTCAGAGTTTTGATGATTTTATCTTTGCCTTCTTTGCGGTGGAAATGATAATCAAGATGATTGCCTTGGGGATTTTTGGGAAGAAGTGCTACCTGGGAGACACGTGGAATCGTCTGGATTTTTTTATAGTTGTAGCTGGGTAAGTCAGAAATTAATTCTCAAACAAAAAGCAACTTTCTGCTGAAAACAGCTGAGAAACAGATTATCGTGTTCATATTTCTTAGTTATTACATTAGCTAAACAGAATAAATGTAGAAAGTTTTAGCATAATATTTTGCCTAGCGCAAATTGTATAGAGTTTCAATTGCTTAGTTCTACTTTTTAATGTTTCAAGCTTTACTCTGGCAACCTTTCTCTCCCAGGGCCCCTCCAGATGTGTTGGGAACTGCAATTCCCAGAGTGCAACCAATAGTAGCCTTGGCTGAAAATTCTCAGCACTGCAATCCTCATACACGCCAATTACGCCATACATACAAAGAGCGAAAATGCAACAGAGGCCTATTATTTATTTTTCCCCATTCAGAATTATATGATAGATGTCAGTGAACATTTCCACGGCATTTGGAGTACTTTCTTTCAGCTACTGAAAGACATTAAAGGCGCTATAAATAATTTCATTGGAGATTTATGGAGTGTTTTATAAATCCCAGCCAAGAGTTGCTGTGTTAATGTTATTTCTTGTGTGCAAAGTTGGAATTTTCCGGGGTTCCTGCACCAGTGGCCTCAGAGTCATTCTCTTCTCCTTTTGATGCAAAAGGCTCAGGAGATGCTGATATGGACATGGGGAGGTGGAAGATGGAACATGAGGGTATTTTTAGGAAAATTCAGAGACCTCTAACTTTGCAGCAGATTAGTTTCCTTCTGTGCGATACTCATATACTTCTCCAAAAGCATTTTCTTACCTGCAAAGAATATTAATGAAAAGATGGTGTTCTTATGCACAGCACATGTTCTTTTCCTCGTGTAATGATCCACATATCTATGGGGGGGGAACAACCTTGGCAAACTGCAGAGGCAGATGTATTAAGAGACATAAAGAGTCAGAAAGTCTGGATGTCCAGTTTAGCCCTACTTGTTTAAGAGCAAAAGGATCAGGCAGGAGCCCATGTTTGTTAGCTTCAGGGCAGACTTTGTATGCCATGTTTGGAGCTGCTTTCCAAAAGTGGATGGACCAGACCCATTCTGACAAGGAATGAATGGAATGCTTTCAGCAGCATTTAAGCAGTTTTACTCCTTAAAATGTCCAAGCCCTCCAAATGGGGGGGGAGGAAGACTAGAGTTTTGGCCTCACAACTCAGAGTAGGGAACAAAGAAGGAGTCCTAATGGATCTTTTTTTTTTTTTTATGCCTGGCACAGGGTGTGGTCAGGTCTCCTAGGACTGGACTTTTAAAAGGTTTCATTCATCTAATCAGTTGCAGTTCATCATTACTGCTCCTTTTGGTTATTGTAGAGGATTTTCCAATGTTTACTTGGGAAAGGATATTATTTGGTGATTGAGGACTTGATTTATCAATATAAAGTGTCAGAGCATGAACAGTCTTATTGTGCTGAGGTAACCTATGAGTAAATACAGTAAATAGTGGTTTGTATTAAATGATGGTTTTTATTACACTATCTACAATATACTTCTTCTTGTGCCATATCCATTATCAGATGTTGGCGATCATGTTGGCGATCCTGTTTTTATCAGCAGCCGCGTGAAAAAGTGTTGCTGATTTTTGTCCAAACCAGTCCCTTAGATTTTGAAGCCATGATGTTCTTCTTCTGCCTGGACCTTGTTTGCCTCCAATCTTTCCCTGGAGGATTAAATGGAGTGTGCCGTATTTTTCTGGGTGTCGCATCACATGTCCAAAATATTCTAATTTTCATTTTTTAATTGTTTTGATGATTTCCCTTAGCTTTCCCAGACGGCTTATCACCTCCTCATTTCTGATCTTGTCAACCCAGCTTCTACAATATACACTAGAAACAAAATACATACACGTGATAATAGAGCAAACTCCAACATACAGCAATTACAGCAGGAAACGGACTAGAGAGAACACAGCAGCAAAAGTCTTCCCTTTTATACTCAGGCTCTTAAAGGTATACAGACACCTGCTGAGTCATTCCTATCATTGCATCCTCCACCTTACATACATCGGCTGGTTAGCCTTTAAATCATTATCCTGACATAAAACTCCAAATGTGACCCCAAGTAGCAATTGATGAGAAATCCCCCAAACTTGCTGCTGGTCAAAGAAGACTGTTATGCTGTATAGGATAGACTAGAGATCTGTGTAATGTTTTTAATGGCCTAGAGTTAGCCTTGAATTTTCTGCAGGAAATCACATGTGGTCAACCTTATTAAAATACAGAGTGATACCAATAAAAGAGAATATTTGTAGCTCAAGGCTGAAATGGGGTGGGATGTCTTTGGTGCTCTCTGAGCTTGGTTGTTTTCTTGCAGACATTTCATTACTGTACAATACAGTACTGGTGATGTTACTTAGTTTGGGTAAGGAAATGTCTGCAAGAAAATAAGGACCCCCTCACAGAGTAACCCCTTTTTTTATATCCAGAGACTACCTTGTGTATTCTTAAATCTCCAGGTATTTGTATCCCTGAGCAGCCATTCTCTATTATCCCACACAAACCCCACAGTCGAGAAAAGGAAGTGAATAAGGAGGGTCTAGGACAATTCACCACAGCCAACTCACTGTGGCGATTTCACCATGGACATCTTGCCACGGCCAACTCACCACAGGACAACTCACCGTGGCCAACTTGCTGTGGGACAACTTGCTACTTTATCCACCACTGTTTCTTTGATATTATTTCACAAAAAGATAATATTTATATGGAATTTTCTGTGGTGAGTTGTCCCGTGGGAAGTTGGCTACATTGAAATGGCCACGTCGAATTGGCCATGGTGATATGGCTGTGGTGAAATGGCCATGGTGACTTGTCCCATTCCGGAATAAGGATTGTAGGCAAAGGTGTGACAGCAGCAACAGATGTCCCCAACACCTCTCTGTCCCCACTTGCAGCCAGCAAGTGGGCAGTATGAATGGTGTTCCTTGCCGTCTTCCGTGGGCCTCCTTGCTTCCCATGGCACTCACAGTGTTAACTTTTGCAGACAGCAGCAATCAAGGAAGGCCACTGTGAAGGCTGACAGCCACAAACCCCACTTTCCTTTGTTCCCTGCCAGCCTATGTGCTGCTTTCCATACTGTAAGGCCTCTGCAGCTTTGGGCGGACATAGCTGGCATCCTCCTCAAGCATTTGCTCTGGCTCCAGAAATATGGGTAGTCTCAGTTTCATGCCGATTGTCCAAATGGATGAGGTTTCAGCAAGTTTGTTTAAAGCATGAAGGCTGCATTCCAAAAAGGGGATATTTCAGTCAAAATGTGCGTGATTGCCCTTTTGTTTTGAGGGAACGGGACCAAGTTTTTGCCTTTCATGAAGTGGGTTTTTTTTTTCTTCTTCCAGAGGCACCTGGTTTAAATTAAAGGTTTTTTTTTTCTAGCACCCGAGAATCTCCTGGCTGAGGTTTCCAATCCACATGAAAAGTTTCTGGCCTTCAGCCAAGAGGGTTAAATTTCCTTGACACATAAAGAGCTTGGAGGTCTCTCTCTCTCTCTCTCTCTCTCTCTCTCTCTCTCTCTCTCTCTCTCTCTCTCTCTCTCTCTCTCTCTCTCTCTCTCTCTCTCCACCTTCCTATTCACAAAGAATGGCTTGAATCTCTTAGACTTCTGCCCCTACACACACACACACACCCTTTTGTATATAATGAACTGGAATTTCCTGAAATGTACTAAAGCACGGGTGTCAAACTCGCCACATCATGTGACATGTCGCAATGAATCATGACTTTTTTTGCATTGCCAGAGCTGGGGTGGGTGCAGCCTCCGTATGATGCAACCGGCCCATGGGCCGGAGGTTTGACACCCCTGGACTAAAGGGTTTGAGAAATAAACCACAATGGCCACATTTTTGGGGTTAGGAAGTCAGCAGCAAAAGCCCATCATGCTGGTAGAAGCAACTTTTTAGAGGGATGATAGGTTCTTATAAGATCCTCCTGATGTTCATCATCAGCAGCAGCAGCAGCAGCAGCAGCACTTAACTTTTCTTTAATTTAAGCTATAGAGTTCAAAGCAGCACACACACATGTAGGAGGCACAGCATCATGGTTGCAAGGATTCCTGAGATGGTGTTCCCAATCCCCTCAACCACAGTTGTGTTTTATGTGGCAGGAAATACATGGGGATGCAGTAATCGTATTAGCTGTAAATTGTTTTAATTTAAACAAAATGTTGGTTTCAGTATAAATAAAATGTTTTGTCACTTTTTTTTAAATGCCTGGCTCGTCTTTGAACTGATCGTTGTGACCTATGGCCACCCCAGAGTTGTGCATCTTTCTTTTAGGGAGGAAGATTAAGTCAAATGAGACTTGCTTACAATTACATGGACTGAGGTGTGGGTCCGGGTGTAAAGAAGTCTCTGCTCAAACTTATAATCCATTGTAGTATATAAAGTCTAATAGTAGCTTAGCTGGCTCCATTATTGCAGCTCTCTAACATCTGGAAGCTTTCTCTAACTTGATGCTGTCCAGAAGTATTGAAGCCATGGCCAGCCTGGCAGAAATACAGCTGGGATTCTGGAACTTGCTGTCTCCACAACCTGGAGGCTACCAGGTTGGAGAAGGCTGATGTATGATATAAAAATCTGCATTGGGTTTGCTCCTGGCTGCCGATTTGAGGAAGCCCTTGGCAGGCAATTCAATCTCTATTATTTTTACTAGTTACAATGAACTTTGGACAGGAATTTGCCAAGAAGGGTACTACATCAAGGTCAAGGAATAATCATAATTTAACTTTGAGATTATATAGATAATTATAGTCATGCAGGTTTCATCAGTGGAGTAGCAGAGGAGGTGGTCCAGGAGCAATGTTAGGAGCAGTGGTGAACTCTGATAGCTGCTTGAGGATGCTTTTTTGGGGTCTCAAGCCTGCTTCTCAAAGTTTTGCTATAGGACTCAGTTAAACAAACAAGGTTTTAGATTTCCTGTTAGGTAAATGTGGATTTTGAACCCAGGACAGTCTTCTTAGTTGGCCAAAGGCTGTTAGTGACTGCAAATAATCTGATCTTACTTTCCCTACTCTTCCTAAGGACTCTGGATATTGCCATAAATCACAATATGGTCAAGTCCAAGTTTAAGACCTTTGATTCTTCTTTTATTAGCGTGTAAATTTATTTAAATTTAGTTAAATCCTTACATGCATAAAATGTGATTTGACACCTGCATAATAACTGAAGTCCTTTTTACCTAGAGCTGATTGTCAAGGTGGAAGTATAAGAAAAAAAATGAACCCAAATCCCTAAATACATCTTACATTTGTTTATGAGTTTGTAAGCAGGTAGTTTATTCTTAGTACTTTTGAAAAAGATGATCCTAATGTGATGAATTATCAGTCCCAAATTACAGAATTGGCTGTTCTGCAAAGTGAAATCCAAATCATCACAGAGACACCAGATCAAGGACAGCTATATTCTTGTCTCCTCCTTTTTTTTCAAGAGAGAGAGTTCTACATCCTCCCTAGCTAACTCCACCTGTCTCATTTTAGAGCAGTGTTTTTCAAACTTGTCAACTTTAAAATGTGTGGATTTCAAAAGCCTAGAATCCCCAGCCAGCTGGTTGAGGAATTCTGGGAGTTGAAGTCCACAGATCTTAAAGTGGCCAAGGTTGAGAAACACTAGCATAAATAATGATTTCTTTCCTTTTTTGTTTTTGAGAAAAAATCACCCTATTTTCATGTGTTGGTATTAGCTCTTTGAAGTAGTCAGACCACCAGCACAACTATGTGTACTAACTCTGTATTATATGGTTAGATTAACAGAATCTTGCAAGACTGCAATTATTTCTCTTGTACTCTCCAGAAAACTAGGACAGGTCTTCCTGAAACACTTCCCACACTCCTCTCCCTACTGTGAACTCAGTTACCTTTGACATGATGATAGTCTACCCTGTATCTCTTCCACCTCTCTCCCAAGGTCATTCTCATATACCAGTGGTGGTGAACCTTTTAGAGACCAAGTGCCCAAACTGTAACCCAAAACCCAGTTATTTATCGCAAAGTGCCAAGGTGCCCTCAGGGGGTCGGGGGGTGTCCCACTGGGTGGGCATGGCTGCAGTGGTCACAGCAGACTGGGTGAGCGTGGCATCCCGGGGGGCCAACGCCGCTTGCTCGCTCACATCCTGCCCTGTCGTTTCCAAATGCTACAGGCTCGCTACTCTGGCAACTCTGCTGGAGCAACAGCATGTGTGTCCACAGAGAAGGCTCTGAGTGCCACCTCTGACACATGTGCCATAGGTTCGCCACCATTGTCATATACCATTACAGTTGGCTAAGAGATGGTCAGAATATCCACCAACAAACGAAAGTGCATTTTAACATCCTTTTAAAAAGAAAAATTGTGTGCTTGGCAGGGCAAACACTGATCAGAATTTGGGAAAGAATCCACTTCTGCTGAGCCCAAACTAAATTAAATGGTAGCCATCAGAGATGATTCTTTATTTCAGGGCCAACTATTTGACCCAAACAGAATATGTGCAACAGAGCTATCAATTCAGTCTCACATTACCCCCAAGGGTTCAGTTATTACATCATGGTAACTATGAGAATCCTGTTTAATAATCCTGCATCATCCATGGGGGAACTCTGGGGAACGTAGAGCATCATTTTGTGCATCCAAATTCCTCTCTGCTATCTAGGCTGCATTGCCCCTTTTCTCACCAGCACGTTCTGAGAGTCGCGTGCAAAGAAGACAGCATGTAATTCTGAACATGTGTGAAGCTTGCTGAATTGAAACCTAGCCGAGGCTTCCCTCCTAGGCTTTTGCTTGGCCAATTTAGCACAGTCTAATAACATCTGCAATGCTTTGTTCATGCCAGGCTTTGGGGGCCAATTCAGATGTGTTGAAACTCCTTTTCCGAACATGTCTTTCAGAGACCAGTCTGGACAAGATCTTCCATGAGCTGACCCTTGGTTTACACTGCAGAGGGATTTTAACTAGCAGTAGGAAAGCATATGCCACTTGCTAGCCATGGCTGAATTTTTTCAATGAGCAGCCAGTTGGTTAGGATAGAGAGCACGGTGCTGTCTAGATACACGAGCAACATTGGAAAATGAAGTCAGGAGGGAATTTGGAGCAAGGGAAGAAGGACTGAAGCTTTCAGAGTTGTTGTTAGACCATATTGCTTAAGTCACTTTCTCCAGAAGATTTATATATATATTTGCTTTGTTTTGCTTCAAATTGATTCTGTTTGGAACTATTTCCCCTTTCTCCATATATATGTTTAAAGGACTAAAACTCTCCATTATTAAAGCAAAGAAATGTAAGGATAATTAGTCTGGAGTTCACACTCAGTCATTCTGTCTTTGTTTTATGCAAAAAAAAAATCATTATCTAAGCAGAGTTCTATCACAGACAGGCAATGTATTTTTCAATACACTGGTAGATTTAGACATGCTTATTTATTTTATTTTTATCTGTCCAATTTATATGGCCACCCATCTCACCCAAGTCATTCTGGGTGGCATACAATAAAACCAGCAATTAAAGCATTCTGCAGAACCAATTAAAGCAACAAATATAATATAGCAAAAATAAAATGCAGACATTTCCCTTAGTGCCATTTAGCTCCCTTCCCTACCTAACTTTAATTTAAAAGAAAAAAGAAACTCTTAGGAATGTGAGCTTGGAGGTGGTAGAGAAGATCCTATAATGCCAGAGGGACAAATGGAAGCAGTTTCAGGGTGGTCCATGTGGTTTTTGTGATGGCTTATACCTCACCGTGGCAGATCATTTTCGGACCTAGTAGAAATCCCCCAACATTCCAAATATTTATTCATTCATTAGATTTATCCCCATTTTTTTCCTCTAGCCACTTAAGACAACGCAGATACCACTATCCCCTTTCAGTATTTTTCCCCATAATAAACCCCATGGGGGTTATTGGTCTAAATAAGAGAATGTGAGTGGCCCAAAGTCAATCTGTAAACTTCTATGACTGAAAGTAGGCCGAACTTCGTTCTCCCTGCTGCTAATCCAGCACTTTAACCATCCTGCTGGCTCTAATTCTAAAATGGTTGCTTGCCTCAGGCAGATATTATGGAAGGGCTGGCTGTTTGAAATTACATATATGATGAAATATTGATGGAGTATTTAACAGATTTGCTCTCAGAACTTGCTGCTTGGTGGGTCACAATGGTTGTGTCTTTTGAAGCATGTGTGTGTCTGCAGAGAAGATATTTCAACTATCCTGATGTGCTTTAGATGGGGTTTTGAAAGGGCCATGCCGAATCTTTGAGAGATAGGGCTACTTCAGTACAGGAGAATGAGGAACATGCTGGGAAAAGCAGAGCCTCTTCAGATTGTTCGGAAAATTTTAATGCTAATTATCTTGATGGAACTATATAATATTGCCCTAAGCAATGCTATGCTAGTTACATAACAATAAGTAATAATTCTTCACGCCTTTGAGCACATGGGTAGTCTTTCTCTTTTAAAGGTCCCACTACTTTGGAATTTAACCAGAAATTCTGGATAACAGCCACATCAGCATTTGTTATGAACTGCCCTATTCCTGTTGGGACCCAATCTAAAGCAATCCAGCTAGCAAAGATTAACATTTTCAATATGAATATTCTCTTTCCCTCTCCTTCTCCCCAAGCTCATCGACTTTCATTGAAGTTTCATTGCTGAGGAATATATGTCCCTTTTTCCTTTGTTACCTTATATAGCTTTCCTTTCTACAGAGAGAGCTGAAAGTTATTGGAAAAATGTAATGTCTGTCTGCCTCTCTCTCTCTTTCATCTACATTATCTATCTATCTATCTATCTATCTATCTATCTATCTATCTATCTATCTATCTATCTATCTATCTATCTATATTGTTTTGAAACAAGAATGTTTAATGGGGTAGTAAATTGCTTTAACAATGGCCTCTAGCACAGGAGTCCAACCCCTGGTCTGTGGACCTGTATCGGGCCGCAGCATGACAGCAACTAGTTTGCACAAACAAGCAAAGCCCCATCTGCGGGATGCAGGCAACACACAAAACCACCCACTCTCTGGTCTATGGAAAAAACTTTCTTCACGGAACCAGTCCCTGGTGCCCAAAAGGTTGGGAACCTCTGCTCTAGCAGGACTGGACTAGCTTAGGGTTAAGGCAGTCTGACTATTATGATGTTCTGTTTACCCTTATTGAGGGCATCTGGTTCCTTCTACACAAATCTCCTAGACAAGGCCTTACCTTTACATTTTGCCCAGCTAAATTTTGAGGAACCTCATGATTCACTGTGATTATTTGATGCAAGTATTAACACTCTGCCCCAAAGTATTTTTCTACCATGTGTCCCTCCACTTAACAACTGGGCTTATTGAAGTTGAAAAGGAACATTAGCATGTTATCACATCTTTCTAAAACTGCAGCTCTGCCTAGAACAGGGCTGGATATAGAAATGAGGTGTTTTAATGATTCATGTAATTATCGGTCATTATTTCAATGGGCATTCTTGAAAAGTAATATTGAAAGCGTCACTGAAGTTTAACCAGGGATTTGGCAGCATACTTTGTCATCCAAAGAGTATGAGATCTTTGAGACTAAAAGATGGAGCAGGACATTTTCCAAAGGATATTGGTGCTTGGGAGGCTAATATACTTGGAATGATGCTAATTTGTTTAGGGCTTTGTAGAACAATATTTAAATGAATCATTGTGGCAGAGGTATTCCTGCCCAGGAATGAATGCAGTTAACATACAGTATCAGTCAAAGCTGATAATTGTGTCAGTCCTATAAGGCAGACCATACTAAGAACAGACATTATGTAGATATAAAACTCCTTTTCTTAGGATAACTATAGTAATTGTTGATGTTAGTTGCGAAGTCGTGTCCGACCCATCGCGACCCCATGGACAACGTTCCTCCAGGCCTTCCTATCCTCCACCATCTCCTGGAGTCCATCCAAGCCCATGCCTACTGCTTCAGTGACTCCATCCAGGCACCTCATTCTCTGTTGTCCCCTTCTTCTATTGCCCTCAATCTTTCCCAGCATTAGGCTCTTCTCCAGTGAGTCCTTCCTTCTCATTAGGTGGCCAAAGTACTTGAGTTTCATCTTCAGGATCTGGCCTTCTAAAGAGCAGTCAGGGTTGATCTCCTCTAGAACTGACCAGTTTGGTCACCTTCTCCAGCACCATAGTTCAAAGGCCTCAATTCTTTTGCGCTCAGCCTTTCTTATGGTCCAACTTACACAGCCATACATTGCAACTGGGAAAACCATGTAATAGAGTCTTGCAATTATCAGTGTACTTCCCCTTCTCTCTCTTTTATTGCCATGTGAATTGGAGGTGGGAGGCCAATCTGCCAGAGTGATTTTCATAAAACACATTCATGATCTGTGTTTATTGACTTTGCTTGTTGGAAGCTTGTAAGAAGTTACAAGTTTCAATCACATGAGGTCCTTGTGAGCCTCACTTAAATGTTGGCAACAAGGACCTCTGAGATTGCCATCAGTAAGTTATGCAGTTGTTTGATGTCATGCTTTAAGACCACATTGCTTAATCTAATTGCTGTCATAACCCGAGGACTTTTTGTACTGATTAAAGTTCTTTCTAAATTCCATAATACTCCCAGCAGATTTTAAACAGTATTGTAGAGAAGACAGTGCATTGAGTTGTGCAAAATTGCCAGGGAGCTAACCTAATGCTATTCTCGAGTCTACAGTCTATTTTACAGATAAGAGTGGAATCATATAATGATGTTTCCAATACCAAATTAAGTTCAAAACCAGTTCAAAGGAAGCCACGATCAACAGTATTAAAAGTTGCTGAGAGATCAAGTAAGGGTTCCAAATTCACATTTCTTCTGGCCTCATTAAGGTAATCCACCATGGTGACCAAGGCTTATCCAGTAATCAGATAATCAGACTGGAATGTACACAAGAGCATGTTTAGCTCATTTCTTTCTTACTGTTGGAGCGGGTTTTTTTCTTTGGTTGGATTTGTTTTTAATCAATTTTTTTTGTTGCTTTGGCAATTGAGATTTATTTATTTTATTGATTTACTTATTTTAGATAATTTATATAGCCACCTACTCACAGAAACTATAGGTGGCTTACAGATAATAAAAACACAATGTAGAAACAATAAAAATAATAAAAAATAAAAAATAATGATAAAATAAACCCCCACCCCTCCTTAACAACAACACATACTCAAATCAACCATTTAATTGGCTCCATCTCATTCTGGGTTCCCGATGGCAAAACCATGCCTTTATGGCCTTGCGAAAGAGTGTCAGAGTAAGGACCGGTCTATTTTCTGGAGGGATGATGTTTCAGAGGGAGGGAGCCACTACAGCGAAGGCCCTTCTTCTGGGTCCCAGCAGATATACCTCTTTAAGGGACGGGACCCACAACATTCCTTGCCTCCCCACTCTCGTGGGTCAGGTGGATGTTATCGGCAAGAGATAGTCCCTCAGATAACCTGGTCCCATGCCATGAAGGGCTTTCAAGGTGACAACTAGCAACTAGTACCTGGAAGCAAGTCAATAACCAATGCAGCAGGAGAGATGACACATGTGCACACTGAAGTCTGCACAGATGGTCAATACATTGATAAATATATTTTAAAATAATGGCTATAAGTTGCAGCTATCTACGTAGATTATATTTTAAAATAAAGAAAAAAATCCTAATTGTAAGATTTGTACAATAGTGGGAAAGTATACCTATGGCAATTGTGAGTTCTCTATCCCAGGAGCTTTTTAAAAAAGGACTGGACAGACATCACTTGAGGATGGTTAAATTGGTTTTCCTAGACATTACTGAAGATTTAACAAGATTATTTTTGTAGTCCCTTCCAACTACTCAATTGTATGCTTCTGTGATGATAGTCTCCAAGAACATCTGCAGTTGAGCAGTCATCACTATTTCATTTGCCATACTCCAAAAGCAACATCAATGTTACTGACCTTCGGCCTGCACCTCCTTGTCCATGTTATCTGTTTCATCTCTTCCTTTTCCTCTCTTTGCTCATCACTCACTTTTTTCAGAGATTGGTGTTCTAGTAACAGGGAGATTTAAACATATTAGTCAAAAGAGGCTGGACTGAAAATAATGAATTATGGAATCCTGGAAACAGGTAATAAATTTTTTGGTGCATCAGGTTTCATGTGTCTTGTGGTGGTTAATTATATATATAAATATTTCTTCTGATCAATGCATACCAGTTACCCAGAGTGCAATGGGAGTTGCACCAATTTTGCATGCAAATTGCATTAAGTGCATTCATTTCTCTGATATGGAACTCTGTTTTTCAGTACAAATGAATCAGTTTGAGCCAGCCAACAGTCTGATGAGATGTGCAACAATTGAGATAGAGGAAAAAAAAGTGAATAAACAAGCAAACTGGAAAGCTGTATATACTTTATATGTAACGATTGTAACTCAGTTTCCCAGATGGTTGTGAGCCCAAAAGTAATTGAAGCATACCAATCTGTTCGCTTTATCCATTCTGATTCTTAATATGGAGCCATTAATTGTGACTAGTGATTTTGTGGTGTCTACTCATTTAGCTGTGAATCATCAGTTCAGCAATCTGCATGACTCCCAACCTTAATGCTAGTTAGTATTAGAAGCATCAGTAAAACTCTGGTTAATACTGGATGCTTCAGCAAAAGGAGCAATTGTGCAAAGATTGATTTTCCTTGATTTCTGCCTTTCGATCCCATCCTGTGCTTCTAACGTCAAAAGATGTGTGCCTGGAGACTTCCGGTTCCAGATCACGGCGCTCGCAGCTGAGCGATGAGACTGCTGTCTTCGCCAGCTGATTCTCTGCTGCCGGTAGACCCTTAATCAGGTTGAAAAGCCACCTTGGAGGGGCGGCTACCACTGAGGAGGTCCTTGTCGTCCGTGGGAGAGCGGCAGCTTCTTCCATGGCCCAAGATTGCTCTTTGGGCCGATGGTGGAAAGAACAGCCAGTAAAATGGCCGTTCACCTTGCCACTGTAACCAGAAGTCAGAAGAACAGTTAAGCACAGGAACCACCGTGGCTGAGCCGGGTGAGACTTTTTTTCTCCCTCTCTTCGTTTTTTTTTTCTTTTCTGCCTGTAAAAAGCACCTTTGAAATGATTTCCCTATCTAAGAAAGCGGCATTTGTGAGTGTGGGAAAAAGAAGCTTAAATGGACTGAATTAATTTAAAATGATTTTTTTCTATTTTTATTTATTTTTTCTTCACTTTGGGGTCTTGGAAAAATTTTTAAATATTGAATCTGCTATTGGACTTCTCTTTTTTTCTGTGTTTCCTGATCTTGTTTATGAGATTACTGGTCTCTGGGAGAAGATTTTACATTGTACTGAGGTCACCTTGTGGAAAAAGTTAAAATTGCAACTTTCTCTTTTTTCTGATGATGAGACTGACCTTGACTTTCAGATTACCATAAAAGGAAAAATACAAAGAAAATTAACAGCTGTACTGGTGGGGGTGGACACTGATTAAATGTCCCTTGAACACAGCCTCTACTAAATGATACAGACTGTTTCTAATTATTTTTGAAATGGAGCAACCCTTGGTTCAACTTGACTATAAACTTATACTGGAAAAACTTTATGAAGTTACTGATGAAATATGTTTGCAAATAAAAGAATTTACTATGGAAATAAAAACAGAAATTCTGCTTTGAATTTACAAATCGACTCCCAGACTTTATCTGAGCACTCTATAGACCAAAAAACAAGAGAAGTGGGATTAACTAAAGGTAAAGAAGATTCCATTCTACTTCATATGCATGCTGATGAGATCTCCGAGGAACTAAAAAGGACTGCAGTTAAACCACTTACAACCCTAAAACCATCAGAAGTGGACAGACAAGCCCAACAAATTAAGAACTATGGTAGCTTGGATAAACAACTATTATCTACAAAGTTGGACATAATTGAGCTTGCTATTCAACAGTTTCTAATGTGGAGATTTGACTTTTCAAAACAACAAGGGATTACTTACAAAGGAGCTAGGTCTCTAAAACAGAAAAGAGGACGTCTCTGTTTGATTCAAAATACTACAAGGCATAAAAAGTGATTTGTTCATTGATATAGAGGTGTTGTTATGGAAACCTGTTTGGCATAAAAGGAAAGCTAGAATAAGATTTAAGAGTGTGACTTAAGGTTTTATGTAATGGGTTTAAAAGGCTTATTAGATATGGATTGATTTATGGCTTAAGACAGTTAAATAAGATGTTAGATTGAATAAAAATTAATTAAAGGTTTGAACTTAATAATAAGTTATTTGTCTATGAATTAATATGTTTTGGATATAGTAATTTTGGGAGGAGGTTAAAGAAATTGATACAGATATTGAGGGATTGATTGTTAGATTATAAAGTATAATAGAAATAGAAAGGTATTTTTCTCTTTTCTTTTTTGTTTTGTCTTTGTTTTTTCTTTGTTCTTTTTTTTCTTTTCTGATTTGAACTAATATTTTTTTTATTTATTAGAACTGATAGTCACTTTGTAATGGAAGAAGAATAAGAAAAAAGAAGAAATGATATTAATAAATGTTTATCAAATATGATAAGGAAAAAGGTAATGGGGCGACTCCCGAAGTGTTAATTATGTATTTAGATTAGAAATATGGAATATAGCAATTGAAATAGTTAAGCTTAACACAGGATCTGGATTTATTTAGATGAAAGGTTATTGAGGGTTGTTATGATTGATTTAGTTGTATTGAAATATATTAATTTGAATATAATATGTCATTAGAGGGAAAAGAGAGGGGTTTTTTAATGATTGAATCGGAATTTTATGAGTATGACTTTGTTTTGTGGACAATTGATTGCCCTGCCACCATGTTGTTTCTTAAGCACTTGTTTGTAAAATGAAAAAAACCAATAAAACTTGTTTTTTTAAAAAAAGATGTGTGCCTGAATAACAGTAGAATCATGGTTTCATTTTATCTCTTGGCTACTGTTCACTAGAACACTGAGGTGAAGCTGTAGGAGATTATGGAATTTCATTTGTCTTTGGAGATGTATATAATTAGTTTTAAAATATACAGTGTCCAAAACAAAAGATTCTAATATGATACCTTAAGTTGGTTTATAGAGGATTGTTCGATACAACGTTGATTCCGAATATATATAAAGGTTGTTTATAGTGGAACTAAATTGGAAAATCTGAAGCACATCTTAATTCTGGAAGGGCACATCACAGCCTAGCATAGCTCTATGTTTGGTATGTTGAAGACTCTTCTGGATTCAGGATTGAGCTGGGAAACAGTCTTGTCTGAGCCCTTGAACAGGCTCTGCCAGTCAGTATAGAAACCATTGAGCTGGACAGGATGGATATAAAACATACTGATAAGCTATCTGTACTTGGAATTAAACCTCTTGGGTTTGGTAAATCTTATTCACAATTCAGTGCATTTGACTGTGCTCTGTAGAAGCACTAGGTTGTAGCAAAGACCTTTCTAGACAGGGTGGCCAAATCATACACCAGAAAGTAAATATATATTTTTCTTCCTAGCATTAGAAATTAGACTGCTGAGAGCCTGCTGCCCAAAGGAAAGTATCTCATTTCTAATCCATACATAAAGCTCCAGCCTTATGTTCATAATGGTTTAAACTGGTCTTTTCGAAGCATCCCCCCCTCCACCACAACAATAGAAAAGGAGGTCCGTGGGCCTGCATCCAACCCCCTTTGAAGGAATAAATCAGGGCTAGGCTTAGATTCTAATCCATTTTTTCCCATTTGATCACTTTCACCCTACCAGGGCATACATGATACTTCAGCTCAGGGAGCCATCTTGTGGCTAATTCACATAAAACAAGTCCATGTATATCCAGTAATAGCCTCTTCCATTTTCATCAATGTAGAATAACTACACTGTCCTGGGTGGCAGGATGGGGGTTGGGGGGCACAATACCATGGTCACAGGAATTCCAGCTAGCGGAGAGGGGAAGTATTTGTCAAAGGGCCATTAGTCCTTTTCACTTTGTCACCTTGATGCATCTTCTCATTCTGAAAAAAATGCATGTATACACAGTTAAATGAAAAACAATGTTAAATAGCTATTGGAATAATCAAGAAGGGGGATTGCAAGTAGCGTTTTTCAAAAGTCCCCTGGTGCCACTGTCATTTCAAATCCTTTCAGTCTCATTATAGAAGGGGTAGGGAACCATGGCCCTTTTGTGACTTGTGGACTTCAGCTCCCAGAATTCCTGAGCCAGCATGGCTCACTCAGGAATTCTGGGAGTTGAAATCCACAAGTCATAAAAAGGCCAAGGTTTTCTCACCCCTACCTTATAGAGATGTGTTCTCCTTCTTTTTTGGGGGGGGGAGGAGGACAATTTTGCCAGTTGCCAGAGGCAACTTCAGGAAGATTTGGGGGTTACAGGATTACAGAATAATGGCAACTTTTTCATCAATGTAGGTATCAAACCCTCTTCTGGATTCTCATCTTTCTACCTTCTCCTTACAGCAGTCATTATTCACATGCCCTGGGTAGCTTGCAGTCAGCACAAAGTGAACCGTTCTAATTTGCCTTTGTGTGCCACTTTTTAGTGATGTTTTAACAGTTTTCTTGGCAAGATTTCGAAAGTGATTGCCATTGCAACCACTTTCCGGGATTGAGAGGGAGGAAATGACCCAAGGTCACCCAGTTGGCTTTGTGCCTAAGAAGGGAATAGAACCCAGCACTTTCCGGGTTTCTAACTTGATGCCTTAATCATTACACCAAGCTGGCTCTTCCAAAATCTTGCCAAAAGAGGGGGAACCTGCAGGTATTAGTCCAGGCAGTTCCTAGGAGTTGACGCTAACTCAAAAGCACATCAACCTCATCGTCTTCATCTCAGACTTTACATCTTCCTTTGGAGTCTCTGAGAAAGGAGTCTGTGGCTCATGGGTTGCTTTTACTTGTTGCAAACTTCCTGCATTTGCCATTCCGGCTTCTATTAGAAGCAGGATGGAGGGGTGGGGGGAAGAGTGGTTCCCTTCCCTCCCTCAAAGATTATGTGCTATGATAAGCAAAGTCTCAGAGGGAGTCTGCTAGCACCTTTTCTAACTAACACATTTTATTAAAAAGTTTCAGCTTTCCTGAGCTGCAGCTCACTTCATCAGATGCTTGGAGTGGCTAGGCTGATGCAAGCTTTAAATAGGGATGAAACTGGGGGGTGGGGGGGGCAGAGAGAAGGCAGAGGACAGGGGACGTGTGCAGAAACTGGTTGTACGTGAAACAAAACAACTGCAAATATAATTACCTTATTCATGAACAATTGCAATTTGATAAAATCCATTACGTTTGAGGAGACCTTCAGAGACAGTCTGCAAACTTTTGATGTGTGAGTTTTGATGAGTTCCATAATCTCTTACTCAATTGTGGTGATGATGATGATGATGATGGTAATAATAATAATAATAATAATGATGATGATAAAGTTGGAAGGGACCTTGGCGGTCATCTAGTCCAACCCTCTACTCAGGCAGGAAACCCTATACCATATCAGACAAATGGCTGTTCAGTCTCTTCTTAAAAACTTCCAGTGTTGGAGCATTCACCGCTTCTGAGGCGGATTGTTCCACTGGTTAATTGTTCTAACTGTCAGGAAGTTTCTCCTTAGTTCTAGGTTGCTTCTCTCTTTGGTTAGTTTCCATCGATTGCTTCTTGTCCTGCCTTCAGGTGCTTTGGAGAATAGCTTGACTCCCTCTTCTTTATGGCAGCCCCTGAGATATTGGAACATTGCTATCATGTCCCCACTCGTCTTTCTCTTCATTAAACTAGACATACCCAATTCCAGCAGCCGTTCTTTATATGATAATGATGAACTTGAAGCAGAGTCTTACAAGCAACAAAATGATGTTAACACAGGAATCCACTCTCTGACCACCTGAATGTTTAGTTTGCCCCCAGATTTACACCAACAACGCTATCACAGGCTCCAACAGCTTCGCACACAAGATGAGAGCCACCTTGACGTGCTATTCCTTCAATAAAATATGTTTTATATTCTATCAGTAATTTTCCTTCTACCAAGGACAAATAGGTCAAACTTTGTGTACAGGAATGAACAGCTTGACATAAGGACTCAAAACAGGGAGCATCTCGACTTCGCAAGACACTCAGCAGGAGATCCCAAAGTGGCAAAATACCTCAAGGATACATGTAATCTCTGTCCTGTGTAATTTACACTTGCATAACCACCTAGTCTTCCTGCCCTTCCATTTCTCCTATCCCAATTTAAATTCATTTAGCCATTCCACTGCACTTGATGAAATAAGCTGTACTGACCAAAAGATATACCTTTTAATAACATTTGTTATTTAGAAAGGGTGCTACTGAACTCTTATGATCTTGGGCTATGATAGACTAACATGGTTCTCCTCCTTTGCTATTATAATATAAAGTTTGCCATGTCGTGAATTTTATTTTATCCTTCCATCTTATATTGCTGTTCCTCATCAAGCATTGTTATGTGCTTGGTGATATAGTACATATTAATGGGACATAGATGAGTCCATTGATGGGTTTACTGTGTTGTTACAGAAATGGAGGAATATAGGAAGCTGCATTATTTCAAGTTATTCTATTGAATTTGTCTAATTCAGCTCTACCTTACACTCACTTGCAGCAGCTCTTCAGGAGCCCTTATCAACTCTACTTGGAGAAACTGGAGATTAAACCTGAAACTTTTGTAGATAATTTTGCACTAGGCTTTGGTGGCTTTAATCTACTAGCTCTGCCCTAGTTGTACTGTATTTGTAGCTGTACTCTTTAATAGTGCATACATTGTTGCCTGAATTTTTAAAGCAGGATTTGGGAACAGTCTGTGTAAGAAAAATACAGCTTCAGTGTGTCAGATATTAGAAGGTGCAGTTTCCATCAACTTGTTAGCTGGCTCTGTTAGCTGGAAGTGTTGGGAGACCATCAGACCATCTCAGGCAGTCCCCGGTAATGAGATCCATTTCTCATTGCTATGATTCAGAACTGCTATTAAATTTAATTGCACAGTTCTGTCTTTAAATAACTTTTAAAATGTGCTTTCCAAATAGCAGGAGCTGTGCTTGAGCAAAGGAGACATGGTAAATTACATGGCGGTTCTGAATACATTTCAGTGATGTAACATGGAGGTTAGATGAAAGCAGATAAAGTTGCACCTTGTGACATCTTCCAGAACCATGAGGTGAAAGTGTTTAGCTGCTCCTCAAGGCTGCACCATAAATTATTTTTTCACTTTTGTAGCAGTAAGAAAAATGATAAGCCATCCTATCTAAAATACTGTGCAAGTGTGCATGTGATTTTTAAAGTTATTTCATCAACCATTTTTCTTACTGGAGCACTAGAAAAAAAAATACTAGCAATAACATCTGTACAGCTTTTTCAATTAAAATTTAATCTGATCATAGCTTATCCTAGTTATTATAGAACCTTGAATGCCTGTTGCCAATGTAGGCAGGCAGGTGGCTGCTGAATTCAAAGAGGAGAAAGGAAGCAATAGTCTCCCTACGTATCTTCTTTCTTTGAATCCGGATACTCTTCACAGTGCTGCAGAAGTTTTTGGTTCTCAGTTCTTAGCTTTCCAAGAGACTTGAAAAAGAATAATGGAACCTGGAAAATGACTGAAGTGTTAGACTGGTACTGTGAAAATCCAGGTGTAAGTCTACACTCAGCCATGAAATTCATGTTTTTGGACTAGTAGCTTTGTTTTGGACAAAATTTGGAAAGACCTCCCTGTGGGATACCTGGAACTCTCAGAGCGATTACAAAATATAAATTATGTTGTTGCTATTTTATTCTGTATTATCAGTACACTTGGATATTTATAGCTTTAGTACAGCCTTTTAAGACAGAGAGGGGGCCCTATAATCACAGGAGTGAGAGGAGGGGAGGAAAGAATGGAGCAAATGAAGCCTATGGACTGTAGAGTGAACTATTAGATACATGCTTTGAGGGACCATGAAAATGGATTTGAGGAAGGTTTAGGTCAACTTGCCACAGCCAATTTGTCATGGCCAAATCCCCATGGGACAACTCACTACAGCCAACTTGCCGTGGGACAATTCAAAGCTGTATTAATAATTGCATTTTGTTGCTTTTATTATTGGTGACCACATTTTCATCAAAATGATTGTAACTCTTGTATTTCTGAATTGACTTTTTTTTATTATTGTTGGTAACGGTTCTGTTGAATTGTTCTGTGACAAGTTTTCCCGTGGTAAATTGGCTTTAGTGTGGTGACTGAGTTGGCCCCAGTGAGTTGGCATAGCAAGTTGTCCCATTCCATTTGAGGAAAGAAAAAGAAAGAACATCTCCTACACATCCAGGAGGGGTGTTTTCTGGAACCAGGGAGAAAAAAATGAAAGGAGTGTTGAGTTGAGCAGAGTTTTTTGTTTTGTGGGAAGAAAGGAATTCAAAAAGAAAGAAGCAATAAGCACAAACAAAAAGCTAAAAGTTGGAAAACTGTGAATCACTTTGTAGAGAAGACAGAACACCAGATGGAGAAGGGAATGAGAAGCCAGGAAAAGGATCTGAAGCAAAAAAAGAAACTAAATGGTTTGGACAGTGGAATTTTGAATAGAAATGCAGATGAACACAAAATGAGTAATGAAAGAATGCCCCCAAATTAATGCTTTAAGAGGAGTCTGCAGACTGACAGCAAATTGCAGTTATGTAAACATGGTTCCATGCAGTGGTGGGATTCAAATATGTGAACAACCGGTTCGCTGTGTGGATGCTGCTTCCGGAAGTCCATTCTGGGCCTGAGCAACAAAAAATTATCTACCAGTTCTGCCGAAGTGGTGTGAACTGGCTGAATCCCATCACTGATTCCATGGGATAATTCATATTTCTATGAATTTACCTTGCTCCAAGATAGGCCAAAAATAGTTATGTAGATCCTGTATCTTGGATCACTTTTGAATAGGTCCCATATGTTGGAAACAAAATCCAAATTTGAAAGCTTTATTTAGTTTATATTATTTTTATGCTATGTGGACAATTTTCTCCATTCTGAAAAGTACAATGAACTTTGGGAAACTTCACTTATTACCTAAAAAATAACCAAAATAAAGATGAGGGAACACTTTATAAAATAACTTTGATTCACAAATTTAAATCTGGTGTACAAATGATTCATTAATAAATTCCTCTAGGAATATTCTTTGATGGGGAGAAATCCAATAGTGGGTTTTTGTTTTTGTTTTGTTTTAAAAATCACCATGCATGTATATTTGGTTTAGATGCTTCATCTGGTTTTTTCCTGCAGAATTCTGAAATGTTTATTCTATTTATGACATATACACATATAATATATTTGTATATATACTTATTTTGCAGCATGCTGGAATATTCTCTGGACTTGCAGAATGTCAGTTTCTCGGCTGTTCGGACAGTCAGAGTACTCCGGCCTTTGAGAGCCATTAACAGAGTTCCCAGTAAGTTGAATTTCTTTTCTCCTTTCTCCCCCTCGCTTTGTTAATAGTTCATCATTTCTGATAATGAGAAATCAAAAGAATAAATTGGAGATATTACATATTTTCCAAAATTGCACTGAACATGTTCCCCCTCTGTCTCTTCAGCACATCAATTATCAGAGTATTTGCCAAATCATTGTGAATGAATAATCCAGTTTGTTCTCTTTTGATGAATTGTCCTTCCATTTGACAGAAATCCCTCAGCAAATGAGGGATTTATTTATTGATCAGATTTATACACTGCCCATCTCACTATCTAAATGACTCCGAGTGGTTTATGTTACTATGATCAAACATGCAAAGAAGAGTTCATTTTTTTTTCAAAAGATGTTTGCCTTTCTTGTGTTTTGCTTCTCTTTCTGAAGTGTTTTTCAGCTAATGTCTCATGTGAATCAATTATTCAGCTTGTTTAATTCTTACCATTCATTCCCTTGATTTGGAGACATTAGCGGTTTGTGATGGAAAAGGATGGATGAGTTATTAGACACAATATTGGCATGGGGACATGTATGGATATAGTTAGGGAAGGCTGCTTTCTTCCACTAGCATTAAGTAACTTGCAGAGGATGATAAACAAATCCTCTTCCTTGAGTTGCAAGATGCTCCTTGATTTAAGGCAGTAAGTCTTTCTGTCTATGGAGATTCTCAGTCATCCAGGTCATGGTCGTCCCAATGGTCCTTTTTCACACGGCAACTGGACTTTCTTGTTTTTCTTTGAAGACATTTTGCTTCTCATCCAAGAAGATTCTTCAGCTCTGACTGGATCCTTCCATTCCCCACCATCCAGTCAGAGTTGAAGAAGTTTCTTGGATGAGAAGTGAATCGTCTTCAGAGAAAAACAGGGAAGTTCTGTTGCCTTTAGGACAATATGTCTATCTAATATCACAGATTGTTGGGCATCAGACTGTATCCATTTCAGAAGCAGTTATTTTTCTGGAGCACTTGGCTTCTAATTCTTATCTTCAGCTATGCACTGTATCTTTATACCTTATGCCCAGCCATTGCTTTTAATGTGATCTCTTTTATCCTCGACCTTCTGGGAAGAATGAGTTCTCCAGAAATAACGAAAAGGAACACATGATACACTTTCCACTTAATCCTATCAAAACAGTGTGCAAAATAATGGATATAGTTATTTGTTTTAGAGAATTGATTTATTGGGAGGAAAACAAAGAGATTTGCAACTCTCGGCCTTCTTCACTTGGACTATATAGGTTCAGTGTTCATCTCAGAACCTCTACTAGAATTTGTTCTTTTTCCCAGATCCCTTCCAACTCTCTTACTCTGTTATTCCTAGATTTGAATGGCTATTCTATTTAAGCATGGCACATACACACACATGTTTAAATTAGGAAAAATATTTTTTCCAAGGGCAGGTACCCTTGATGATAAATCATGACAGTAAAGCCAGAGATATGGAACAATAGTGGTCATATTAGAATTGGAGAGACACAGGTCACAGAAACTCACTGGATGATCATACAAACTCATCTCAAACTATCTCACAAAGTTGCTGTTGTGGGGAGGAATTGGAAGAGCAAGTCTTCGTGAGTTGCTGGAGAGAAGGCAAGATATCAATATAAACCATAAAGAAACCAGAATTTATTGTACATCTATAATGCCTATGCCTGTAAGAGAGCTCCAGAGGATTTTGATTTAATATTTGCATTTTGAGGGTTTGTGTATTTTGGACTCCTTTGTATCTCTGGAAGTCAAAAGTTGATAGCACCATTTTGATAGCAAACTACTGGTCAGATGTTTTAGGAAATTAGTTTCTATTTTCTATTTCAGGGATTCTCCAATTGTGGGTTCTTAAACTACCACCATTAACCCCCCCTCCAGGTGGGATCTTGAGCAACTTAGAAAGGATCATAGATTTTTTAAAAAACTGATCATAGTAGAAGCACTGTTGGAACTTGGTCCTGTTCTGAATGGGCAAACTTGAAGTGAACTCACCTGCCTAAAGCAGGGCGCAAAGCCTGGAGTGATCTTAAAGAATGCCTAACTTGTGGGTCTAATTGTTGTCAAAATCCCTGCCAAGCACAACATAACAGTGGGTGGCAAATGGTTACTTACCAGCTGGTGACTACCAAGATGGCATGTAACAGTATTTGCAACAGTACTTGTGTACTTGTGTAGTCCTTTGAGTCTCTGCAGAAGTGTATGTGTTAGTGATTTTCACTTATTATAAATCTCTAGACTTTCAAAATGAAATGTTGTGATAAATGAAAAAGTTAAGCATGACGAATCTGATAAAAGTCATGTTCAGTCAAAACAGTATGATGTATGTTATGTAACTTCTACTAAGCTGTACATTTATTTCTTACACACCCTAAACCCAATGAAGTCATTAGTTCTGAAGGGTTACAATAATTTACTTATTGTTGTAGTGGAGAACACCTGTTCTATTTCATATACCTTATGGGCTTTTTCTCCCTTTCCTAAACAAAAGCAAGAGGTTGTTTGAATTAATTATGTCAAGGCAATCATACTAGCTGAAAGTCCAAAGCATCTCAATCTGATGCATCTAATTCAGTAGAGTGCCTAAATTAAATTCAAATTTCCATCCAACCCCTGCATTTAATAGCTTAAGTAGGTGCAAAGCTCTGTAGCATAGAAGAAGACCCATCTGGTTGAATTTGTCTGTTACCTTGACAACACGAGAAATTCTGACCTGGATCCATCTGTCAGAACCTGGAAGTTCCTAGGCTATATTTGCTTTTCTAATCTTGTTAAATTAAACTTAATCTACCAGGATGTTCCCTGTTGTTGCTGCTGCTGCTTTTATTGTTTTATGATACAAGAAATTTCCTCCCCCACCCATCTCTCCCCCACACACACACACACACCATCAAGCAGAATAGATAGGGCTGAATTTATCTGCCTCTATCTAACTGGGGATATAATTTGCTTCATACATTTGCAAATCCTGGGTAATTTATCTTTGATCCTACTGTACATAGCAAAGCCAAGACTGCCCAGGAAGCATAAGGAAGCAGAATGAGGAAAAGTAAGAATCACAAATAAATGTAGTGACTTAAGGCAGGTCATGTAGGGATGCATTGAGATGCTGTTTAGTTACCAAGAGAGGAACTAGAAAAAAATAAATGATCTTATAATTTTTTGAATATTTGCAATTGGAGTAGAGTCAGTATGGGTTGGAAATTTTAATGTATTGAGAAACAAAAGGACAGAGAGGTTTTATGAATACACAGGTGGGGGAGCATGGAAACATTTAGGATTGCTTCTTTGCCAGGTGCTTGTAATTCTTACTGACTTATGAGCAGTAAGAATACAAAGACTGTTTTTCCCAGCATAAAGATAGGCAGTGAGATAGAATCTTTCTCCTGTAAAGATTTTTTGTCTGTAAATGGAGCGAGATATTGACAAGAAGTCAAGCAAGTAACAGGGAATGGTAGCTGAGTTAAAAGAACAGACAAAATGCAGAAGGAAAAGTTGGAAGACCCTATTCACATATACATGTTTCTGTACACAGGCAGACATAGTAGTTTTCTTACTGGAGTAAAATATTATATTTGATGTAATATGTGTGTGCTCACTCACATACATATATATATATATATATATATATATATATATATATATATATATATATATATATATATAAATAAAAATAAAAACATACATAATTGTGAAGAGTCCAGCCTAATGGCACTGGATCTGTTTTATATACTTTGGTGCTGTGCTGAAGGTGACTAAGATAGAATTCAATATTCCATGTCATTGTTATATAGCCTGAAATATGACTTTTAATATTAACTCTACATTGACTGTAGAGCCTGAAAAATCAGCATATAAATGAACTCTGCTGGACAGCAAACTACAGAAGAATCCACAATGGGCCAAATACAAAGATTAACTGATGCTTGCTTTCCCTGGAAAAGGAAAATTTGCAGAGTAATTCGGGGATGGAGGCACTTTTCTTACATGTAGAAGTGAGGAAGGGATCTTTTCCATTTTTGTTTAATCTACAGAGAGTCTTGGAAACTTAAGAGCAATGTGGATCCCTTTACAAGCTGCAAAGTGTTCCCTGAATAAATCTTACGATTTAATGACATTGTATGGTTAAATGGTAATTCCACAAAGTGCTAATGAGAGGAAGAAGGGGCTCTATAAATTAAAAAAAAAAAAGCTTAGATGAAATAGATTATTGAGAATCTACACAACCATAGTATATACTTCCAAACAATTAGAACAAGTCATTTAGACATAATCATGAGTACCAACAACTTTTGTAGGTCTCTAAATTCCCTTTAGAACTGAACAGCAAACTGTAGTCTAATGGGAGAGAGGACATAAAAGAACATTGGGCTTCAATTTTTTAGGAGCAGGGATGATTATGTCATCTGTTGAGTGTCCAGGATGATCACTGAGCTTTGATTACAGATGGGGCAGAATGCCATGAATACTTATTTTGATAGGAACTTGCCAAGTTTGCATCTCCTGAATGAATATATGGATCTGAATGCAGTTATCCTTTAATATCTACATTTGTCAGAGCTTTGCATTGATATGAAATGCATATATTAAATGTGCACAAAAATATGAGGAATGGGGTTTTTAAAATAAATGAAAAAGCTTTACATTTAGGAAACCTGCTTACTAAAAATACAATATTAGACAATGTCGCATACAAAATGTAAATAGTTTACAGACAGATCTTCTTGGAAAAGCTGGATGTAGATGGAAAAGGCAGAACTGATTTAAAAGTGGAAAAATTAAAAACTGAAGGAAGTTAAATTGATTTATCTACCCCTAAGTGAAAAACAAATAAGAGGGTAACAAAATGTTTTCAATAAGCAAACAGAAAATCAAAGAACAAATATTATAAAACAAAGTCAGGCGTTTTGTATTACAGCTTGTTAAAGATTTGTGTCAAAGCTCAATATGTTTTAAAGTTAAATTCAATGGAGGCTCTTTTGCCAATAAATGCATGCCACTGCAGTCATGCTCCATAAATTTAAGTATGACATTTTATTGGTGGTTTGTTTCTGATACCTTTGTTTTATACTGTAGCTATTAATCAAGTATAAGAAGGTTTTTTTAAAGAAACAACAATAAAGCTTTTTTAACATATAAAAAAGGATATTTCTATCAGGATTCGTCTCTACTAAGGTGTAATTCTGGATTTCTTTGAATCTGTAGAGGTACTCATGGCGAGCTCTTGCACTTCAGAATTGTCCATCATGCTGACTGTACATTTTCTTTTTTTAAGAGGTAAAGAAAGTGGGTTGTTTTCGTACATGTTCTAGGGTGGTATGTCTCCATATGTCTTCAGTGATATCAATCAATTGATATCAATTGGTATGTGTTGCTGAGCCCACAGGACCACACCAATTGTGAACCTTTGACTCTTACCATACCTGATTAGATTAGCATTAATTAATTAGAATATGTTATGGATTCACTAGGAAGAAATCCAGAGAGATTAGATTGCAAAACTGCCTTTCCATCTTGACGTCTTAAAATTATGTGACACAATCAGAATTCCCATCCTATTCTGGGAACTGCTGCCCCAACAAATTTAGAAGAGTCCAGATAGGAGAAAACTTCTGTAGATGTATGAATATTAGCTATAATATCCTTCTTTTCTTAGAAGTCAGGATGAGCTAACTCACTAGATCTTCTCATCCTAAACTATGGCTTTTATTTGCTTCCTTAGGTATGCGCATTCTGGTCACTCTGCTTTTGGACACACTTCCTATGTTGGGGAATGTCCTCCTTCTCTGTTTCTTTGTCTTCTTCATCTTTGGTATTGTTGGAGTCCAGCTTTGGGCAGGGCTACTTAGGAACCGCTGCTATCTACCTGAAAACTTCAGTCTGTAAGTATGAATGAGGTAGGCTTGCTTAGGTTCTTTGTACATGCTGGGTTTTTTTTTTAAATGAATTAAGGTAGTAGTTCCCATATGCACTGCAGTATTCATACATAGGGTGTGAATATCTCTGCCTGCTGATATAACAGAAGTGGAAATTTTCTAGCAAAGTCATAACAAACCACACGAACATCTAAAACCCTCAGTAAAATCATACTTTTTTTCAGAGTGTGTCCCATTGCCATGGCTGATAGCTGCCCAGCAGCGGTGATAGAAATGTCCTCTTTCAAATATGTCCATCAGCAGTTACAATACTCCAAGAAGGGAGAATCAGCTACTGAACTGTAACTCTCAGCAACCAAAATTCTGACAACCATTGCCAATTGTGGGGGAATTTCCAGCCTCTGACTAAATGGAAGAGGAGGAGCTGGAAAACAGCAAATGATGAGATTTGGCTCAGGAAATAATTTGATGCAAATCTATTGAGATAATAGGAATGGGGCAGGAAGAAGAATCCATTCTTATCAATATTCAATTCCTCATCTCTGCTATGGCATGAAAATAATCCCAGAAAAGTATGGAAGAAGTCATTATTAATAATGCTGGCATCATAAAGTGTAACCAAGCTTTAGAGCAGCGGTTCTCAACCTATGGGTCGCGACCCCATTTGGGGTCAATCGACCATTTTATGGGGGTCACCAAACAAGGCGATCCGCCATTTTTCCCCCTCAGGGGGCGGCACCGCGCATGCGTGCCGCACATGGGGGCGGCGCCGCGCATGCGCGGCACGTTTGTGTGACGGGGGTCGCCGTCACACAAACGTTGAGAACCACTGCTTTAGAGGATTACAGACTTTTTCCTGATTTATGGGTGCATACATGATATGGTATCTTTTCAATATAGATAAAACTGTGTATACACAAAAAGTGTTTAATACACATATAGCAATGAATGCAAAATGTATTTTTGTAGTGTTTTTGGAGAAGTCTTCATTCTGATTCAGAAAGATCATTATGTTTGGGCTGCATTGAAGTCAGTGCTACTTATGTGTAACCACTAGTTGTGCAGTAGGGCTGTTATCATGATTGAAGATTGAATGTGAGATACTGTAATTAACATAAAGAGTATCTTGTTAATATCCAAACAGTTTAAGCAGATTTCAGCATAGAAGCATTCTTTTGAAGCTTATGAAATTTTTTTCAAGTGCCCTCTAATCAGTGGTGGGATTCAAATATGTGAACAACTGGTTTTCTGGGTGGATGCCGCTTCCATTTTGGGCCTGGGCAACAAAAAATTAGCTACCGGTTCTGCTGAAGTGGTGTGAACTGGCTGAATCCCACCACTGCCTTTAATTCTTAGGTTATCAAACACAGCTAAAGTTTCTGAATCAGAAACTTATAAAATAAAAGTTTGTAAGGAGATTTTTCTTCAGAAGTTTGGACGTTTTCTCCCCTTTGGGTTTGTTTGCTCTGAAGAGAGAACAATTAAGTTTCAATAACCCCTGTAAATAAATTAGCAATAAATCTAAACCACATTCTGATCAAGTCCACACTCCTCCAATGAGGTTACTGCTCTGAGTGACTAAATAGATTCAAGATTTCAGTTGAGATGAAGCAAAGGGAACAGAGGGGAAGACAGTTGATTATGCAATTACTGATGAGGCAGATTACAAGTCCCTAATCAATTAACCATTGTGAACATCCATTGTGTTTGGTGAGATTTTTTGAGATTATCTAAAACCTTTTCAAGTATGTGAGTTCAGAAGTCTCTTAATCATGCTGTTAAAAGTCTTATATTTCTAAAATGGTCACTTTGATGTCTTCAGAGGATATTATCTGATTGATATTTCTTTGTCCTTGTTTTGAGTCCTGACAACCATTAATTTTGGGGACAAGGATCCTTCAGTTTCTCTAATTAGCTGTTTGGAGCCATAATAGACTAACATGACTCTCCTTGTATGTGGTCTGAGTGAAAGGTAAAAGGCTGAATGGAGGGTGAGGGATGGTTAAGTTTCAAATGGCATTCAAAGCAATTATTCAAGAATGCACCTGGCTAAACCTCTCCTAAATTTTGTTTTGCAAGCTTTGCTATAACCTAAGTGTGTTAGGAAAGTGAAACATACCTTTTTTCCCCCTAATAAAAATATGAGTGAAAGTATCCTCAAGATGAATTAATCTATTATGGAATAAACCTTGGTGGATCATAGCTTGCTTTATGTTGGCCATGTAGCCCATCAGTTTTTGTGATTAAAAAAAACCTGGTGGCTTAGAGGGGGGGCTGCAGAAATGTCCCCTGGGCTGCCAAGCTGTTTGGAATTGCAAGTTGTCCACCACTGACTTCAAGCCAGTTTATTTAGGGCTACGACTGTTTCCACTTTTTCTTTCCTTACTGACGTGCTGTAGTAATTATGTAAATAACAAGGTGGGTTGTTATTAAATTCTGCCCCCGCTTTGAAGCACTATGTTTTTCATAATCCACAAAGAAGTAACAGCAGATATATGGAACTGAAGCTGTACATGTATCCTATCTAATGCTGCATCCTACTTCATATAACAACCGGCACAAATTATTTGAGGGAAAGAGATACCTTGGAGTGATATATTTGTCTGACATAATTTTTTAGCTTCAAAACATCAGTAGTTTTTAGAGACATTTTTTTTAAAAAAGAGAGAATTGCCATTTCAGGCAATCAGAGTGCTCCCTCCTACAATTAATTTCTCTGATTGCTTGCTCTGAACTCAATTATCCTATTGGCCCCTGTAACATCTCTGAGCCATTAGTTCCTCATATTGCTCTGTTGACTACATGGACGCCACCTTTGCTCTGTTCCATTTTCATACTGTTGCTTTGTAAGAATAAGACTGAGATTTCCCACTTTTTTTTTGCATTGTGATTAAAAACATTCCATCTTTACTTCATCCCCAGCTGGCCTGATTTTGGTTCTATAACCAGCCCTGCTTCACTTTCTTCTAGGCCTTACACTTTGGAGCTGGAATCCTACTATCAGACAGAGAATGAAGATGAAAGCCCTTTTATCTGCTCCCAGCCTCGAGAAAACGGGATGCGGGATTGCCGCAGTGTTCCCATACGGAGGGAGGAAGGCCTGGTGTGCACCCTGAACTATTATTCCTACAATGACACCAGCAACACCTCTTGTGTCAACTGGAACCAATATTACACAAACTGTTCTGCTGGGGATCACAACCCTTTCAAAGGAGCAATCAATTTTGATAACATTGGATATGCATGGATTGCAATATTTCAGGTGAATCAAAAGGACCTAAACCGTGATCTCGTGCAGCTGCCTTAACTGGGAAAATGGAAGTTTGTGTTTATTTTTGTTCAGAAATACATTTATTTTTTCAAATCTGAACCAAATAATTAAATAGTTGAGAATCTGCAAGTCCTGTTTTTCTTATAATAAAATATAGGTTCTGTGGGCACCAAAAGTGCATGTGTTTTTTTTGTTCTTCTCCATTGAATTATGTCAATTTACAGTATTGTGTTATGTTTTTTTCATGCAAAGATTGAATACAGGGATGGGCAATTGGGAGCCCTAGGATCAGTCAGTGCGTCCCTTGGTCTCATTTAAGGTGGCCCTTTGCAAGTTACCTATTTAGATCCTCTGGTAAGAATTTTCTCACCCTTCCCAGTAACTGCTAAGAAAGAAAAAAATGTGAAAGAATATGAAAGAAAATAATGATAAATATTGCATCCACCTTAAGTCCTGGCCCATCCTATTACTTGATTTAGCCTTGTCTACAAAGTAGCATTGAACAGATTACTCTGAGAGAATGTGACCCTCCATATAGACAAAATATCTTGTGGGTGACTTAAAAGTTTCATAGGTATTTTCTTAGATGTCTACCATTCCTTGTCCTTCACAGCCCTACATCCATCAAGATGAGCTAACCAATGGCTTCCTTTTCTTTTGCCTTATCACAGGTCATCACCCTGGAGGGCTGGGTAGATATCATGTACTTCGTCATGGATGCTCATTCCTTCTACAACTTCATCTATTTCATTCTCCTGATCATTGTGAGTTCCGTCTCCAGTTGTGTCAATCAGAAGCATTAAACCTAGATTTCCACTGAGGAGGAGCCATATGGGGGTGCATGGAAGGACTGATAAGACGGGATTTATAATTAGAGCTTCCCAAAACACAGTAGCTGGATAAAAAAGAAAACCAGATCCCATGTGTTTCTTACATTTACAAGGTGGCATTGAAATCACTTAGAAAAACATCTAATCAGTGATACTGGTTTCCTCACTATTTACTACTCATGCTTTCTATTCTTCATTTTTCTTTTAATAAGCAAATGCTGAAGAAAAAGAGAACTAACTTTAAAAGTTAGCATATAATTGGCATTAGATGATGCTTGAATTTGATCTTCGGTGACAAAGACAAATGCAAATAATTTGATCTTATATTGGCTTTTATGATAAAGAAACCTACTGACCATGATATTTTTGTTCTTGTTTTGGTAGCCTCAAATAACCTCTATGCTTTCCTTGTAATATACATAACAGATTTAATAACAGCTGCTTAGGTTTTGTTTCTTTCTGCCTTACCCCAATGTTTATCAAGATTATACAAAGCTTGTATGTTGGGGGAAAATGGGAAATAGAGTTATGGCAAATAGATTAGATATGGAAGTCATTTTAAAAAAAAAAAAAAAAAAACCTCAGACGCATTCACATTAACCTACATGGGTAGTAATTATTTAGGATCTGTTTAGAATTGCAGGGTTTTTTAATCCAACAATAATCAGCATCATTCTTACTCTAGGCCAGACATGTCAAACTCGTGACGTCACGTGATGTCATGCGATATATCGGAACCTTTTCCCCATTGCCGGCAATGGGATGGGCGTGGTTTCCTTGTGATGTGTCTAGCCCGCGGGCCGGCAGTTTGACACCCTTGCTCTAGGCTATTGCAAATACAGACATGGTACAGATTGTAAGATCATCTGTGGTTCTCTAAGTAGACATTGACTAGAATCTATAGCGGAAGCTGTGGGGCCAAAGGTGATCTCTTTTCAGCATCTGGAAATCACCAACAATTGTCACTGAGAGTAAAATTATTAAATGCATGACTGAATATAAATCGAATGAAATCCCATTTAATTTCTGTCCTGCCCCACCAATTTAGAATATGGCCCCAGCAAAGATGCAGATGCTGCGTAAACTGTAAAAATACAAACTGTAAATAAAACAGGAGAATTAATAATTTCTAGAACACTGGCTTGAGGACTTCGAGATAATTATTTACAGAGCATTAGAGAACAATGCAACAATTTGTGCGCTTTAATGAGGAAGAATAAATGTGAAACAGGTGTCAGGAATTTAGATGCTTTGTTTCAGGCCATTAAGGCCACTTTTCAGAAAGCAGAGTTTAGATAAATGCTCCTAGAGAGGGACTTAGAGGTCACACTAAACTTGGAGACCACAGGTTCAACTCTTCCATGGCTATTAAATTTAGAAAGAGTGTAATGAGTCACAAGAGTAAGGCAGAATCTGTAACATGTAGCATAAGCAAACCTAAAGCCTAAAAAATCCTGAGATTTTTCAGGGTCTGGATCATGTTTATCTATTATTTATAAGAAGTATATTCTCCAGGAACCTTCAGTCCTATTCTACAAATAAGACATGTAGATGTAAGCAAACAAAAATGAGAAACAAATAGGATTAAACACATGTTTCAGAAAGCTCAGAAAAAATAAAGAAGATTCTGGCCAGAAACCAAAAGTCATAATGCTTTTGTATCAGGTGACACATGATGTAGAGTGCACCATAACTGTAGCTCTACCACTGAGACAAGGTTGTTTCATTTTGTGTATTGTTTTGTTTTGGTTCTCAGCTGGCAAAGGTTCCATTGGAGGCCTTCAGCTGAAGCTCTTAAGGTATAAGCTGTAACATATGGAGATAAATGTTTCTTCTGCTTCTAGGTCTTAAATAATGAATACTAAGGCCAAAAAGCAGTATCTGGAATCTAAATATAGAAATGGACTGAAGGCCAGGAGCAGTTGGTCTAAGACAGACATTTCATCATGTCCAGGTTGAGATAAAAATATAGAATTTAGATTCTGCACTAACTGCAGTTTCAATAGCCTTCAATACACTTCAAATGCATTACAGTCATTTTACCTAGGGTTTACTAGAGTATGAATAAAAGAGGCTGGTCTTATATATGGTTGAGTATCCCAACTGAACTTTAAAAGCTTTGTAGCTGATAGACCTTTGGTAGCTGATTGAATTAAAGTGTTTTTTTTTTCCCAAACACAAATCTTCCAAAATTCTCTTAAACTTGATTAAGATGAAAGCAAGAGTGTTCTAACCATTTCAGCAACTGAACTCTTGAATTAGGAACCAATGCATAGTATTTATGTCTGCATTAAGGTGGAAATATTCTGAATCTTTTTCTCACAACCAGAGAAGAAGTGGGTCTCTTCTCTGATAAAGGGGAGGCCCGCAGTTGTGAATGAGGTACACAATGGTTGCTTGAATCCGTCTCAGCCCCCAAACCCATTATTACACCAATACTGCCTGGCCATGCAGTCCTAGGAAAAGCCTAGACTTTTGTTCCTTTTTTGGCACCAATTTTTTTTTTTTTGCTTGCCGGTGAGTTTCACATACCAACCAATCATGTCCCTGAAGGGTCCTTGAGGGGTCCTGAGCTTGTTGTTTTGCAGATGTTTCATTATCCAAACTAGGTAACATCATGAGTACACGTCTTTTTAACCCTGAGCTATAAATATTCTCCTTTATTATGTCCATTTACATTATCTGTTTCTTCTGCAAATGTTCAGTCTGTATTCATGTTATAATCACAACAAGGATATTATACCAATTGATTACATCTGCAGTGAGGGGAAAAATTGTGACATGAGATTTTAACAAAAAATGCTGGGCAAAAAGGAACAAGAGCAACAGCTTCCATGGACAGGCAACCTCCTAGTTAAGTAGATTTACCAGGACATGCATGCAGGGCCAAGAAAAAGCAAAGGGCAAAATTAACATCATGATGTAAGCTGTGTCCTTTTTTATATACACACATCGTGGCAATTTTTTTTTAATTCTGACAAAACTGGGGGATTCTAGTGTAGATGCTTCTGAAAAGCCTCCAAAAAGGAAGAGAAACATGCCTTCCCCGCCCCCACAAAGCTACATAATTGTAGATGAGTCAGCAACTTCTGTCTTCTGAGATGGTCTGAGTAAACACTCAATTCATAGAACTAAGGTAGCCAAGAGAAAAGAATTGGTTGTAGGCTGCTTTTTCAGATCTTCAGATTGAACAGCCATCAGGAGCTACATAAAATTCAGCCTAATGGAGAGCCTGCTTTGGAGTAAAATTCAGACTCTAACTGAAGGCAACTGCTGCCTTTTTGAGTGCCAGCTAACAAACAAAAAGATTTCTTCAGAAAGCAGCCAGGGACTCCATAAGGGAAATATCTGCTTTGAAAACAATTCAAGTGAATATGTTTAGGGGAGAGAGAAAAAACTGCTTAACTGTGATAATTACAAGTACAGACTACCAAGAAATCTTTTAAAGTCAAAACAATCTTTTTTGAGCTGCATTGTCATTGATGTAGTGAGGACTGGGGGGGGGGTTTTCCCCTGAGCTGAGGAAGCTTGAATGTCTTGATGTGAAAGAAAGGAAGGGACCCGTGGCTAATCATGACTGATGACTGTCACTTTGGAGTGAGTTTGCAGCTTTTTTTTTTTTTCAAGCTGGTTAAAGTCGGTCTTTGTTGAGAGCCACTTCTGTATTGTGATTTTTAACCATAGATGTGCTCCCCACATGATTCCTGAACTTGAGAAGTTCATGACTAACTCAGCACGTATAAAGCAGAGAAGGTTGAAGCATCATTGCAGCAGTTATTAAAGTCCAAGGGAAAGATTGCTAATTACTGAGTTTTCTCTGCTTGCTGTGTCCCTTTCTTGTCACTGCCAGTTCATCTGTAAATTCCATGTGGGAGGTCATTAGGAAAGAAATTGAAAATAACATTAATCCCCGTATTGTTATTGCCCAGCCACAGTTGGACTACTCTGCCTAGTTCTATTCCCTGTGGCTCAGAAAGAAGCAGGAAGAGCTAGAGGAGGTGCAGATAAGGGCAATCAAAATTATCAAGGGGCTGGAGCTAATTCTTTTATGTGAGTGGGTTGCGTCAAGTGGAGAACAGGATAAACATATTAAAAAGGCAAATAGATGGAGACACGTATGAACGTACGGTGAGATTAGTGGCCAGGTAATTTTTCTCACACCCTCAAAATATAAGAATCGGTGGTCATTCAGTGAAATTAAATGGTGACAAGGTTTAGGAGGACATCTTCATGCACCACATGGCTAAACTATGGAACTTGGTCTCAGAGGAAGGAATTTAGTGGCAGTGTGTCTCTCAATACTACTGGTTGGAAACAGCCAGGAAAGTGCCGCACGCTCAGGAACAGGTAATCTGGCATCCTTCAGGACATTTGAATTTCAGCTCTCTTTACCAAGAGTAACCATCTATAGAAATGATAGCCTAAAACATCTGCAAATCACCAAATTGCCTATCAATGAAAGAGTCCAGCAGCCCCCAACCTTTCCCACTTTGTGAACCAGTGGCAACGGTAGCAGGGGGGGGGAGAGGATGATTCTGACTTTGCGCACCAGCACGAGTGCCCACTATTTGTACAAATGGAGCTGTGTGCGCGAACACATTCATCTGCTGCTTACACAGCCTGGTTCCCAATGGGCTGCAGTCCAAAGGTTGGGGATCCCCAAAAAAGTCCTTTGGCCTGATCCAGCAGGCCCCTTACTACATTCTTGCAGTCTAGGAGAAAACTGCCTAGCTTGATGTGGCAGAATGAAGGAATGACACCCAGAGCCATAGAACTATATAGATATAAACCAGTGCAAATATTTTTGATCAAAGGCTTCTCTGCTGTCACAACAGCAAAATGTCTGTAATATGATACATTTAAGGAATGAAGTGGCTTTGCCATATGCCTTTTACAACTTTTTGCTTTCTATCACATTGCCTAAGCATTTAATATTCTATAAAAACCGAAGGAAATTTTTCATACCCAGCACTTTTGTCCTTCTCGTGCTATAACCATCTCTTCTTCATGTAATATTTTATTCTTTTTACATCTCTTTAAATTGTAAAGGTAATTTGTCATGTGCCTCAGAGGAACTGCTGTTTAAGAAATGTGAACCAAAACAATGCAGCAGAACTATTCACTTCTTTGGTTTCCAGCCAGTTTTTGAAAACATAACTTATAGGATGTGTTTAGACTTCAAAATTGGTATTTGTTTTATATAGGTTGGGGATTTGGGAAGCAGAATATACATATAATCTGTCTTCATCCTTGCTGTAGACTATGGAGCTTTTTTCAAGCCTAATTGTAGGATAAGGTTGTATGAGGGGTGATACGTAGCTTCATAGATACTCCTTCAAACACTGCAAAGTATTTCATTTCCCCTCTTCCAGCTGTGTAAAGATGGACAATATTGGTCAGGTATCTCCATACACTCCTGAAGATTTTGCCAAGAAAACTGCAGGGACAGGAATTGAGTTTCCTGGGTCAAGGATGGCTTGAAGGCAATCCCAGGTTCTTGAGAAGGACAGAAATGCAAAATCCCAGTCTTAACATCTGACTGACAGTGCAACTACTCATAATAATATGAAAGCATGTATGGGTATAGGGATTTGGCACTGTGCATCATTAGAATGAGTGTGTGCAACACACATATATCCTGCTGCCAGATTTTCCCAGGGAAATGCAGCAACCATGATGGGAAAATGGCTGCTGTTCCTTTTTTAAATGGATTTACTTATTTCCATTTGTAAGGTAGAATCTGGTAAACTCAATGGGATCACCTGGTCATGATGCAAACCTGCATTCATTTACTAGCCCTACTGAATTTAAGAGGAAGTCTCAAATAAACGGGCAGAATTGCACCATTAGTTTGGAGTTTCTCCACATTTGTATCTCAAAAGAGGGATATCAGGTGATCTCCCATCCTAATCCTGACCAGATCCAGGCCAGCTTAGTAGCTTCAGTGTTTGTTGCAAGATAAGCCTTCAAGCCTTTGACCCTTGGATGAAACGTTAAGACATTAGTGCAAACTTCTTTCTCCTCCTTGTGTTTTAAAATAATATGATGTTAATTTGGCGACCACCGTTGTTTTGAAAAAAGAGTGGGTTATCCCCCCCTATTTTTACATAGTCTCTTAGTTGGGCTTCTTCACATAAATAGGGCTAATCACAAACCTACTTCCCTTTTAGGTGGGCTCTTTCTTCATGATAAATCTCTGCCTTGTGGTCATAGCAACCCAGTTCTCGGAGACCAAGCAGCGAGAGAGCCAGCTAATGAAGGAGCAACGGATCCGCTACCTCTCCAATGCAAGCACGTTGGCTAGCTTTTCAGAGCCTGGAAGCTGTTACGATGAACTTCTCAAATATCTGGTCTATGTCCTTCGGAAGACTGGCAAGCAAGTGATGGAAACCTGTCAGACCGCAGGGGTAAAGATGGGCTTCCTCTCCAGCCCAGGTAGCAAGAACAGTGCAGAGAGACAACCGTGCAAACATCGTCCACGGAAAAGATCATCAGTGCATCATCTCATTCACCATCACCATCATCACCACCACCACTATCACTTAGGCAATGGAAGCCTACGAGCTCCACGAGCCAGTCCAGAAATTAGTGATGTGGAAACCAGCTCCCTTCACAACGGTGCCAATCGGTTGATGCTTCCCTCAGTAGTCAATCCTTCTCACGTGGCGTCTGGGAACACGGAATCTGTTCACAGTATCTACCATGCGGACTGTCATTTTGAGCCAATTCATTGCCAATCCTCTCTCTCTCAGACTGGTCTCAGTTTGCCGGGACCCGAGGTGCTTCCCAGGACTGTTGTTGGCAGCAAGGTTTACCCAACTGTACACTCAAGTAGCTCCCACGAGGTCCTCAAAGATAAAGGTTTGGCAGAGTCCACATTGAACCCCGGGGTTAGCACGCTGATGAATCTTAACATCCCTCCTGGGCCTTATAGTCCGATGCAGAAGATATTGGAAACACAGAGCACTGGTAAGTATTAAGCTTGGATGTGGGCCATTCAGTCAAGCTTAAATGGGAGGCAGAGTAATAATCATTGTGTTCCCCTTTTCTCTATCTTGTCCTTAGCATTTCCAACTAGCTACCTCTCAGGGACAACTTGTAGAGTCCCAGAAAAGGTTGCAAAAATTCCTGCCTGCAATTTTGGAAAGCTATTGCTCATCAGTGTTTACAGCATGGAATCTCATGGACAGCATTTTGAAACAAGGGTTTAATTTAATGACTGAGTTCACACTTCACATGACTCACATGGTGTTTATGGGAGCAACTATGGCTGTAATATTTGAAACCAGTGAGAAATCCACACAAAAAAGCATTAAAGACTTCGGCTTGCCCAAGTCACACAGAACCATTCTCCTGAGAATTTAGGTTCTCTGAGGATTTGTCTAAAAGCTGAAAGTGTGTGTGTGTGTGTGTGTGTGTGTGTGAGAGAGAGAGAGAGAGAGAGAGAGAGAGAGAGAGAGAGAAAGAGGAGCTTTTATAATATAAATATACAAGGTGTTATTGTTGGATAGTAATATATTTCTGTTTGCCACCTTTTTTTCCCAACTTGCATCTATCTCCTTTCAGAACAATTGAAAAGCATGCCAGTGATTGATCTTTTTGGAGGCTGTGGGTTTCTTTCTGTGCAGGGTTGACTTGGGGTCACACTGATCCAGTTCTGCTGAATATCAGGGATAATTCTAAGCAAACAGGCACAGGTCCAGCCTGCGTCTTCTGTAAATTGTAAGAGGTTCCCATCTGGAAATGGGGAATTTCAGTCATCATCCAAACTCCTGCAAATATTTATTCAGAAGTGTGAATGTTCCCCTGTAACGATGCTGTTAATATAATGTAAGAATGGCCTCTGGAGAGTCCGCATTTCATTTTCCAAGATTTCTCTGTGTGCTTGCAGTGTTTTTTTGAATCTCTCTAAGCATGAGAAACTTTCTGGGAATGAGGCAGGGCCAGCTTGCCAAAATCTTACAATTTGTCTCCAAGAGAAGGTCAGGCTAGGTGATCCAAGGTTCCCTGCTGACTTTAAAATGAGATAGGAGTTAAGACTGGATTCAGAATGAGTTCTGAGGACAAACTCGTCACTTCACTGTAGCCAACTTCATTAGGGGCTCTTCTTGCATTGGAAAGCCCATCTGTCAGCTAAGATTGCAGGAAATTATTTCAGAATGTGAGTTAGAAGAAAAGTTGTTACCACTGAAGTATCAGCAAGCGGCAGGAGCGCATAGGCTGTGGTGGTGTCTCTGGATTGCCTAATACAGTCCTGAGGTCGACTTATGACCTCAATTGAGCCCAACATTTCTGTTGTTAAGTGAGACATTTGTTAAGGGAGCTTTGCCCCATTTTACGACCTGTCTTGTCACAGTTGTTAAGCGAATCACCACAGTTGTTAAATTAGTAACAAACCTGTTAAGTGAATCTGGCTTCCCCATTGACTGTGCTTGTCAGAAGGTCACAAGAGGTGATCATAAGACCCTGGGATATTGCAACCATCATAAGTATGAACCAGTTGCCAAGCATCTGAATTTTGTTCATGTGACCATGGAGATGTTGCAAGTGTGAAAAACGGTCATAAGTCACTTTTTTCAATGCTGTTGTAACTTTGAACGGTCACTAAATGAACTGTTGTAAGTTGAGGACCACCTGTATTACATGTGCCATAGATTTGATTGATTTCTGTTTCACCTTAATGGCCAAACGGGTAATGAAACAGTTGCAAATGCTTGCCAGTGGTCAGCATTTGCTGATGAGTTCTAAGGTGTGCATGTATGCACGTCTGTTTGGCTCACCTTCAATGTGTGCATCTGAATAGATTTCAACAATTCAAGGTAGGGAACCAAGCAACCATTAAGCACTTTCTCCCTCTTAAAAAAAGGTTGCTGTTAACATTAAACAAAGGAAAAGAAAATCTGACATTATTTGAATAACCTCCAGAAGAATTGTTCTTTTCTTTAGCCTGGGGTTAAAGAGATGTAGCTAAATAGCATTGATGGTCATTTTCCTGAATAAATATTTGGGGTGTTTCTCCCCCTCCCCCAATTTGTTATGGCAAAGGTAAACTTTAATTGGTACAGCACAAAACACAACATTGTGTTGTTTTGAAAGTCTTTTATATTTTCTAACCAGGAATGCTAATTCTGATCTTGGTCAATGGAAAACCCTTTTGCGTAGTTATATATACCACTGACGCTTCTGCTTGAATGAAAAGGTGGTGTAAATTAAGCTGTGTATTCTTTTAGGCTTTAATATTTTGTGGAGATATTGCAACTTACATGCCAGTTCGCTAACAGATGCAAATGTTTCCCAAGAAATGGTTTGAATGAGGTAACTGAAAACCCATGTTTTGTAATATTCATGGTCACTTAGAAATGTGCAGCTTGAGCATAGATGATTCAAAGTTTACACTGTTTCGGCAGTTTTTCTGATAATTTTCTACAGTGCTTTTTTTGTTAAAAAAACAAAAACGTGCCGGAACTCACACACATCATACAACCCGCCTTGCCCACCCTACAAGGTTCCATCCAAAAAAGGTGCTGGAACTCTGTTCTGGGGGTTTTATGAGGAAAAAAAGCCCTGATTTTCTAGTGGTGCTCTTGAAAGTTTCCCATTATTCCTCTGTAACTTTGCATTTTCTCAGGTGACTTCAGGATATGTCTTATTTTATTGTGGCCACCATCTTGACTTTTCTTGATGCACTCTGTGGTTACTCCTGGCACAATAGATAACAACAAGAGAAAGGCTCCTAAGTCATGCCTTGCCTTTCCCAGACAAGAATCTCCTTGACCCACATTATTTAGAGAGGAATCAGAGAAAGATCCTATCCTGACATTTGCTTAACAACAGATTGATCTTCCAGATCAATTCAGTAAATTTGACCAACCTTAACTGGTTAACTTTTTACTTAGTAAAATCAGGGACCTCAAATTTCAAAATACTCTCTCATTTTCTGAAGGACTTCAATGCTCTTTTCTTCTGGGAATAGTGCTGCAGAACAAAAAGTATGTTAATGTTTTAAAACAGTCAGCTTTTATAAATCTAATCATGATTCTAGATCTATTTTGCCTAGCCTTCAGAAATGTTTTGAGTCAGGTTCAGCAGATATTTCTTTCTTTATTATTCAAAGATTACATTTGCATACTCCAAAACAGCCTCTCTCCTTCATTTTCAGGACAGACCTTACAAGCATGAAATATTAGCACTCTTATTTAATGAAGGGTATTTATAAATTTTTGATCCTGCATTTTCACAGCTAAAACTGTTCCAAAGTGTGAAAAACTTTTAGAATAACATTTAAAAAAACTTATGTAAAAGAGCTAAAGAATAAAAGCAAAGTAAAATCTGCAGTAGTGGAAAGCTCTAAATGGCAGGATCACCACTTTCAAAAACCGAAACACTGAATATCAGGGAGGATAAAATCACCTTCACGGGGTTACAAAAAAAATACAGAGGAGATGGCTGATGCTTTCTGGAATTCCAGATTATGAACCTGCAAAACTGTTACAGCCACTGTTGGGCTTGATAACATCATCACCACCACCATTACCATCATCTCCACTGCCTTCCTCATCTTCATCGCCACTACCCAGGGCTTTTTTTCTCATAGAACACTCAGAACGGAGTTCCGGCACCTTTTTTGGATGGAACCTTGTAGGGTAGGCAAGGCGGGTTGTATGACATCTGTGAGTTCCGGCACCTTTTTCTTTTTCTTTTTTTACAAAAAAAGCACTGCCACTACCAATGTGCTACTGCTGTTTCTGCAACAAAAAAGGGGTCTAGGTTACAAATTGTTAGGCCATCCGTCCCACCACTCTATGCAGCCAGGCTCCTAGGTTTCAAATGTAGTTCTTGCCAATATAAAATACCCTTGTACAAAGTGTGAATGAATAAATCTGTCTGATTTGATCTCAGTCGGTTTCTAGTATTTAAACTCTTTCATTCATTTTCTCCTGTTTTAGTGTCTTTTCTCCTGACTTCAAAAAGTGTCCATAAACATTCATGTTTTCAAGCATATGTGATTTTTGTACCAATTTAATTTAATATTAATTATTTAAATTGACATCCAGCTTTTATCTCAAATTGTCCTACATAGCATTTCCCCTGCTATCATTTCCCCAGAACAATGACCCTATAGAGGTAGGGTGTGCTTAGAAAAAATAATTGTCCCACAGTTGCCCAATGAGATTCCATAGTTTGATTTGATACTTTAACCACTACATCACATGGGATCTTGTATAGGGCTCCATTTTTTTCTGCAATCTTCTTTATATATACAGGTAATCGTTGACTTAACGATCACAACTGAGCTCAAAATTTCTGTCGCTAAGTGAGACAGTTGTTAAGTGAGTTTTGCCCCATTTTACAACCTTTCTTGTCATAGTTATTAAGTGAATCACTCCAGTTGTTAAGTTATCAACATGACTGTTAAGTGACTCTGGCTTTCCCATTGACTTAGCTTCATAGAAGGCTGCAAAAGGTGATGACATGACCCTGGGATAGTGTAGCTATCATAAATATAAGTCAGTTTTGCCAAACATCTGATTTTTGATCACATCGGGATGCCGTGACGGTTGTAAGTGTGAAAAATTGCCATAAGTCACTTTTTTCAGCGCCACTGTAACTTTGAATGATCACTAAACAAACTTCGGAAGTCGAGGACTACCTGTACAGTTTTGGTCTCAAAAATATAGCACATATTCTGAAGAAAATTAAATGCTGATGGCTAATTAACATTGCAGTCCATGCAAAGTCACCTTTCCCCATCTGATAATATTTGGATTAGGCCAGTGTTTCTCAACCTCAGCAACTTTAGATGTGGGGACATCTACTCCCATGCTGGCTGGGGAATTCTGGGAGTTGGGGTGCCCATAGTTGCTGAAATTTGCAAAAACCTGTATTAGGTTTCAACTACCATAAATTACCAAGAGGAAAGTATGAACCAAAGTAATATTTCCCCATTCTTACTACAGGTTGAAGTCAGCAGTAAAATGAAATGGCCTAAAATTCTTAGGATTTCTCAAAAAAAAAAAAAAAAAAAGGCCACCTCTGGGTTTTGTCAATGTCACATTGTTCATCTGCTCCAAAATAGGACTTCTAAGAAGGCTGTTAAACGAAGATTTGTTTTTTCCCCTCATTTTAGGTCCCTGTCAAAGTTCCTGCAAGATTTCCAACAAAGGGGGGAAACCTGACAATCTTTGCAGCCCAGAAAGTTGTCCCTATTGCACAAAAACTCTGGCTAACAATCCAGAGCAGAAGGATCATGAGGCAGGAGACTCAGACAGTGATGCAGTATATGAATTCACCCAGGATGCTCACTACAGTGATCAACGAGACCCTCAGCGCCAGAAAGCTCGGGGAAGAAACACATTAAAACTTCTAGCCTTTTGGAAGGTGATTTGTGAGACATTTCGGAAGATTGTGGATAGCAAATACTTTGGCCGTGGCATCATGATTGCTATCCTGATCAATACACTCAGCATGGGCATTGAATATCATGAGCAGGTAAGCAGAACCTTATCTCTATTTTAATCTTTTTGGATCGATTTTTCCCTACAGCCAAAGAGCCCAAGGGTTGGCCTTGTTAGCTTCATCTTGCTTCTGCTCTTAGCCCCTGGAGTGAAAATTCATGCCTTTCAGCATCGATTAATGTTGACCCTTTTCTTTGTGCTTTGCACTGTATAGCTAGGTTAATTCTGCTTGTTATTAGATGAAACTGCAATGTATTTTAAGGGCAGCAACAGTGGCAGAGCTTCAGTAAATACTTCTTAGTATGTTGATGAATTGGGAGGGACACTTCTGAGCAGGGAACGTATTGGTTGGTTTGAAAATGAGTAAAGTGCAGAGGCTTGAAACTTTAAAGTTAACAAGGAGGGAGGGTTAGTTTGGATGTTGGTAGGTTGGCTGGAAGTTGGCAGATTGGCCAAAGTTCGGAGGTTGGTTGGCTCTATTGTTGGTCAACGGTGACAATAGTCTTGGATAGCAGAAACCTGGGGGGAGGGGGAACCCACTGGAACAGGGAACTACCCAGCCCACCTAAATTAGCTTGTTACTTTCAGCTGCAATAGATGTCTTGTCCCACTGTCAAATGTTACCAGGGTGGCTTTAGGGTGTGGAAAAGGGGTGGGAGGCAATCTTAGTCCACCCCAGGCAGCAAAAAAGGATAGCTTTAATGGCTGATAGCTTAACTAAGGCAATACAGTTATAATCAGTTGGTGGTTGAAGACAGGAGGTGAGATGAGAATGAGAGTTGGCAATGGCTACACTCGTCTTCTGTACTTTGCAGTAACAGTGAGAGTTCCGTGACCTGATCAGTGCTGCAAAAATTATCTATGTGAAATCATGTGATGTTTGTTTTTGATAGCCACTTTATAAATAATTATTTATGTTAAATCAGTTTATATTTCTTAATAGCTATTTTACAAAAAGAAAAATGTGAAATCAGTACGCTAGAGGCAAACTGTACAATGAAATAAGTACTGTACTTACATGCGTGCTTTTTGCAAAACCTAATGTCTTCCTTTTCTTGCAGTTGGAATGTTGTTGTCACCCTTTAACTAGACATGCTGGTTGCTCAGATCCACCCTATTTAGGATGTAGGATCTGTGCTTAGAGTACGTTTTTAATGGGATGAATAGAACATCACTGATCTGGGGCTGCCAACTATAGTATTTACTGTTCACAGGAACAATTTGAGAAGACCACAAATTCCCATGGTTTTGTGAGTGAAGAACCTAAAGCATTTCAGATTTCAGTGAACAGTAACAAGCAGCATTACGCTTAATATTGAGGTTCAGACAATCCTGGCTTGTGAAGAAATGAGACCAGTTGGGTTAGATATTGGTTGCAAACAAGATCTTTAGAAAGTATGGCATACATTTAAACTAATCCTAACCTAAGCAAGCAAGAGAGTCAATTTAGGGCAGAGATTAAGATCTCAGGCTGGAAATTGGGAGAGTGACCTTGAGCCAGGAAGAAGCAAGCAAATTACTTCTGAAATCTTGCCAAGAAAACTCTAGAGCAGGGGTGTCAAACTGCCAGCCCGTGGGCTGGTTGCATCATGCAGAGGCTGCGTCCACCTCAGCTCTGGCAATGCAAAAAAAAGTTGTGATACATTGCAACATGTCACATGACGTGGCGAGTTTGACACCCGTGCTCTAGGGACTTATCCAGGCAGTCACAGGTAGTCCATTCCAACTCAAAGGCTCCCTCCACCAAAGCAAAGAAAAATGTATGTAGATCTATTTTGAAGGTTAATTGGAAGAGTGATGTTGGAGGTGGGTCTAATTTTGGGGGGTTAATCATTTTTCCACTCAAAATCTCTCCTCTACCCATCTTTCTTTTGTGGGGAGTAGAAGAGCAGTTTGAAGAAAGGGAGATTAAAGGGAGATTAAATAGGAAAAAGGCTGGTAGTGAAAATGTTTTGTATTTTGCCACATACTCTTCATAGCCAATCTTCTACCCAAATTCACATTTTGTTGATACTAATTTCTCCCTATTAAAATGTGACTATTGGAGCATCTACCTTTTAAATCACTCCCTGCTGTATAATTTCCAGATAGTTTTCCAGCTGTAAATCTCTAAGCACCTCACTCAAGAGACACTGAAAATGCCTAGACTACTTTGCATTGAACATAGAGTATATAGCTAGCTGTCTTCTCCAGCCTGGTGCCCATCAGATGTACTGGATGACCCACCCAGCACAAAGTGGAACAATTTAGGAAAAGCTGATATACAGGACCAAACTCTTTTGAAAGCATCACTGTTGCTGTTTTTCAACCTTGGTTTTCTTTCTTTTTGCTGTTGAACACAATTCCTTTTCTTTTTGTATTCAGCCCTTGACAGCAGAACAGCAGCTGCAAATTCAGTTCTGCAACTATTAATGCAGGTGACAATGTCATCACAATGTATTAATATAACAGTGGCTATACATTATGGGGTCAAGGCCATTTGTATGCTTGATGTATGCTTCAAGCGCATGCGTTTCTGGGATCTAAACTCAAGACGGACCAGTTTTTGTTGTTTGTTATGACCTTAAATAGAATGACACTGTTCAACTCATCCCAGTAGAATCTTTGGCATGTTGTTTGACCTCCATTATGTTGCCCTTACTGAAAATATGTCTCCAAAAGAAGAATGAACTGGGTGCTTTTAAAATTCAACATGATTCTAAGAAAACAGTGAGCAGATTTATTTTTTTTTTTGAAAATCCAGGGGGAAATGAAGTTAAAGTTCAATGTTGACATCTTTGACCATGTGACATAGCAATGCCATTTCTGCATATAGTATGCTAGATTTGAGACTTGCAGTTCCTCTGACTGCCCTTCCAATTATCCATCCTTCCTTGTTAAAGAGTCTTTATAGGGAGGGACATACACAGAGAGAATATAGCAACCAATCACCTTTTCTTAGACTGATCAGAAAATATATATACAGATCCAAAAGCTTATCAATATACTTGGTTTCCTTGGGTCAAGGATAGGCAGTGGGCTGCCCCAAGATACTTTTATGGGTGCTCACCAAACTGCCTGCCCCATCTGATATTCCTTGTAAAGTTATTAAAGCCTTCTGGATTATGATTTGGTGGAACATTCAAAAGGTTTTTAAAAGGAAGATTAAGTTTACTCCCCAACTGTTTCTTTTGGGAATTTTCATGGACTTTAATGTTAAAGAAACTATCTTAATGTTGAATTTAATAACAGCAGCAAGATTACTGGTGGATCAATATTGGAAGAAGGATACTCTGCCTTCTTTAGAAGAATGGGTATTTAAGGTTTCTAATTTAGCAGAAATGGCTAAAATTTCTGCTTATTTAAAGGACCATTCACAAGAGAGATATTTTAATGTATGGAGACGATGGATAGAATATGTTCAGAAGAAATATGGAACTACAAAGTTTCACTTATTCTATGAGTAATGATTTTGTTTATAAACTTATGATGTTAAAGTTTGAAGAGAGTTAAGGGTTTTTTATGATTTTGTTCATTGTATAATTAGTAAACTTAAATAGATTATGTTTAATATGTTTGCATAATCCTGTATTTTGCTCTGGGAAGTCGGGGGAGGGGGGTGGGGGGTGGATGGGTTGAAGTTTAAGTAGTTCAGATAAAGTAGAAATAGTCTTATTGTACATAATATTAATGTTTTAATTTTGAGAGAGGAACTGCTCGGGCATTTCCCCTGGACCACATCAAGCGGGAGGAGAAGAAGGTCAGAAGTAAGTAGGAAGGTTGAGGTGAAGGAGGAGAGGGGGTGAGTGAAGAAAAAGAGGGAAAGAAGTAAGTTGGTTTGAGGTGGGATGCGGTTTGGGGGGAAATGGGCGGGCAAGACCAAATGTGGTGTGTATCAATTTGTTTTATTTTTTATCTGAAGTATTTGTAAGATGGTCATGTATTGTAAAGTTGAAAATAAAATTTTTTACAAAAAAAAAATAGATAAGTTTTCATAGCACCACTTTGTCAATTGTTCACAACATACTCTTAGAACACCCCCCCCCCCCCCAAAGTTGCATATGTTCTAAGTCAGAAGTCCCCAATCTTTTGGGAACCCGGGACCCGTTCCATGGAGAAAGGTTTTTCTCTGGACTGGAGAGTTCATGGTTTTGTGTGCTACCTGCATCCCATGGATGGGGCTTTGCTTGTTTGTGCAGACTTGTTGCTGGCATGCTACAGCCTGGTACTGGTCCATGGACTGGAGATTGGAGATCCCTGTTCTAAGTGATGGCACATCGTACTTCTGTCTTTAGGAATGTAGTCTAAAAAGGATCACATGGCCAGTTCAAAAGGAGTTCAAAAGATTTTGTACCTATAATTATACAAGAAGGCAATATTAACTGAGACAGTACGGATGTTATTTTTTCTTTTTAAAAAAATTATCAGTCAAGAGAATGCATGTGTGTCAGAGCATGCACAGTCTTATTGCACTGAGATAACCCAGGAGTAAACACAGTAAACAGTGCTCTATATTAAATGGTGGTTTATATTACACTATCAACATTATCATACACCAGGAACAATATATACACATGCTGATGCAATAGGATCCAACACACAGCAGTTACAGCAGGAAACAGAAGAGAAAGAAAGCACATCAGCAGAGCCTTCCTTGTATACAAAGGCTTTTAAAGAGACACAGAGACAGCTGGCTCTTAAAGGGACATAGACTCTACTGAGTCATTCCCAACATTACATCATACATCTTACATTACATCAACTGGTTAGCTTTTAAATCATTACCATGACAATGTGACCATTCTTTTTCTGGACTCTCAGATGAATACTAATTGTCAAATCCTGCTTTTATTAATTCATTTAACCAAGGGGAAGTAAAACATAAGGAAAAGTTTTTGGGGTAAACTTCTGGAGCTTACAATGTGTTGCTTCCAAATCTGAGTTTTATGAGATAGGGTATTAGAGCTAAGAATTGTTGGTTCTGGCTTTTTGCTGAAATTATCTATTGTGAATGTGACCTTACCATCTACCCAGTCCACTGTAACAACAAACAAATCAACTTACCAAAATGTATCTTCATTGATGGAATACTTTAAAAATATGTTATTAATTATTGTATCAGAGAATATTGTCTCTTTAATGTACATATAAATATTTAGCATCTGTACAGACTGAAACTTGGTTTTCAATTACAGTAAACTAAAGTATTCTCTGTTAGAAATTTTAGAGATATCTCATAAGATTTATAAAATAGTAGAAAGGTTACCAAAAAGGGCTGCTTACATTAAAGTAAAAGAAGGATACTTTTTTTTCAGCTGTGCTATTTGGAATTTCCTTCATCTTTCTCTATGATTAATGGAGTGGCTAATGGGATTTACATCATAAGGCCTGAAGATTTCTCACTACCAATAACTGATATGCATCAGAAAATAGTAGCAGGACTTCTAGCCTGTGGAATGATGATGGATTGAATGAGGTGCTCATTCTTGAAATGGCATGAAGAAAAGATAGATGGTCACGATGAATAATACTTGTAAACCCCTTTTTCCTCTGTGGTTCGTTTCTTCATGGATTCATGAAAGTCCAGTTTTTTAATTAATATTTTGAATTACCGGTAATATTTTAAGCATGCTTGAGTCATGGGAAGAGTTTTCATTTTAGAAGATATTTCATTTACAAAGGTACATTTCCAGTTTGCTCATACACTATATTTTAAATGTGTTTTAAAGTATATTTTTAGATGAAAATAGCATCAAAATATGCAGGACCTTTTAAAAGCTGGTGGATAATTCAGTTTGGATCTGCCAGAATAACCAGATCAGCACTAGATAAAGAGTTCAGATTGTGCGCTGGTATTCTTATTTCTCAGTTCTCAAACTAGTTTTCTTTTTTGTCAACCAGTCACCTTAGAATATGAAGTTAATCATTTTAAAATGTGAAATTATTACTCGTGAGACTTGGGATTCTATTAGGGAACAGGCAGGGATGCGTAAAAGCTCTAAAACTATTCACAGTCATAGTGAATAATACATGAATGGCAATACAAGGTGAGTGAGGTAGTTAGGAGATTGTTTTGGAAATATTCCAAGTCAAGGAAAGTCTAGTGATTTTTGTACCTCAGACTGAGCGTAATTGTGACAATAAAAACGGAACAATAAATTGAATAATAGACAGTTTCCTGGCATTTTACAGTGCCCCAAAATCTTTCTGAGATATCTCTATCATTCTGGCTAATGGCTGGCCAATCCCTGATATTAATCTGTGCACCCTGGATATCTTGATAGCCAGACTAATCTCTTTTCCAACTTTCCTTCCTGAGAACGAAAAAGGACAATGTTGTACATTTTTAAGAGACTCATTATATTCTCCTGACAACCATCCATTAAATACTTTGGGAGCTTTTGCCCATTATTTCTGAATATGTGTCACTAATGAGTCATTCTCATGAACATCATTGTTATAAAAAAATAAAATGAGGCAATCTCAGCATGTTCGTTTTTTAGGAAGATCAGCTATTTCTTCATAATTATTTAAGGCATCACATGAGCCCCTTAGCTTGCTTTCTGTAATAATGAGCAATTGGGATTTTTGTTATTAATAGAACTCAGTGGCCTGTTCTCCCTATTAATTCAGGTGTGATGCCTTTTGTAAAAAAAAAAAAGGTGAGTTAACTTGCTGAGAAATTTCAAGAAACCTGTTAGCAGAAGAGATATAAATGGTAAAAACCAAGTATATTGAACCATCATGCCCAGGTCTACTCTGTGAAGAGTAATGCTGTTCTCTCTCTTCCCTCACATATGCACATCATGTTGTAAAGAACATTGTCTCAATGCTATCCCAGTGCTATCACTTTAGCCTGCAAACTCTTAAACTGCCCTGCTTCCCTCAGAGACAAAGAAGCGTGGCTCCACCAATTATTTTGAGCAGAGGCCCCCCTAACATGCCGAAAATCAATTGATCAGAAAACACAATTATCTCAACTACAGCTAAAATTGGCCTCTAAGAGTGGATGAAACATTGGAGAAGAGGAAGGTTTCCCACATCGTAATGGAAAAGCAGCAAATAAACCAAGCTCTTCCAAATAAATTTCAGATAAGCAGCAAAGAAATAATTAGGACTGCAGTGCAGTAATCTGCTGTGGGGTTCCTATGTTGATGGTCAAGGGAAATAAAAACAACAGTGATCTGATTTTAGGAAGGGAGTTGTAGAAAATACAAAAGAAGGCCATGGTGTGAGAGGGTTTAACATTGGTTTGATAAAAAACAGAACAGAACAGGACAGAACAGAACAGAACAGAATAGAATAGAATAGAACAGAATAGAATAGGAAGAGACCTTAGAGATCTTCTAGCAACAAAGATGATTAGGGGACTGGAGGCTAAAACATATAAGGAATGGTTGCTAGAATTGGGTATGTCTAGTTTAACGAAGAGAAGGACAAGGGGGGACATGATAGCAGTGTTCCAATATCTCAGGGGCTGCCATAAAGAAGAGGGAATTAAGCTATTCTCCAAAGCACCTGAAGGCAGGACAAAAAGCAATGGGTGGAAACTAATCAAGGAGAGAAGCAACCTAGAACTAAGGAGAAACTTCCTGACAGTTAGAACAATTAATCAGTGGAACAGCTTGCCTCCAGAAGCAGTAAATGCTCCAACCCTGGAAGTTTTTAAGAAGAGACTGGACAGCCATCTGTCCGAAATGATGTAGGGTTTCCTGCCCGAGCAGGGGGTTGGACTAGATGACCTCCAAGGTCCCTTCCAACTTTACTATTATTATTATTATTATTATTATTATTATTATTATTAGTCCAGCCCCCTGCTTGAGCAGAAGAACCTATACCATTTCAGACAAGTGACTACCTAGTCTCTTCTTTAAAATCTCCAGTGATGGAGCGCCCATGATTTCTAGAGGCAAGCTGTTCCATTGGTTAATTGTCCTCACTGTTAGGAAGTTTAGTAAATTAAAAAATTAGTAAATTAAACAATTTAAGTTTAATTCCAAGTTGCTTCTCTCTTTGGCCAGTTTCCAACCATTGCTTCTTGTCCTGCCCTCTGGTGCTTTGGAGAATAGTTTGATGCCCTCTTCTTTGTGGCAGCCCCTCAAATACTGGAATACTGCTATCATGTCGCCCCTATTTCTTCTTTCCTTTAGACTAGCCAAACCCAAGTCCTGCAGCCATTCTTCGTATGTTTTAGTTTCCAGGCCTTTGATCATTTTAATTGCTAAATAAAGTAAATAAAGTCTCATTGATAGCAATAGAGATAGATGAAGACAGAGATAAAGATAGAGATATTCATTCTGAAGGAACCTCTATGGGGAATAGAGAGAGATTTACTACTGAACTCATGGAATTTGGGCAGAGTACAGCTTAATGCACTTCATGGAGCATTGGAGATTCAAAATGTTTTCCATGTGTCTCTTGAGAATTTTCTTGTCATTTTGTCTTATGTCAAAGCCTTGTTTGAGTTCAAGGAAGATAATACAATGTAGACCAGACAATTTGCCTTTATTGATCCCGTGAGCCAGCTTGGGCTGCATTAAGGCAAACAAATTGTCTGATTTTCAGAAAAACCAATGAAATCAGCAGAGTGGGGTAGCCAAATACCAGAACTAGATGATATTTAATGGAAGCTAAGAAGTTGGTATGTCTGTATATCCAAAAGGAAGGGCTAAAACTTTAGTTGACTGACACAGACACATGCTTTCTGAACCTGACTATGTTAGATAAGTGTCTGTCTAACAATAATAACAATCATTCTTAGACAAGATATTGAAGTAAGTAGTGGTATTTTTGCTGTAGGGGTTCCAGGTCATAGGGAGATGAATATGTAGACAGAGGCACATGGAAGGTCTTAGGCTATAATTTCTGACTTGTGACATGAGCAAATTGTAAATCTTGCTACAACACATTTATTTAATGCAGATAATTTTTGGTATATCTTAACATTTCTATGTTCACAATAACTCTGGAATACAGCTTTTTTTGGAAGACCATTGGGAATTAATTATAACTAGGAACACTATTCTTAACAAATGTTAGCTTATTATTTCTAATGTTTATCTTGAAACTGGAGAATTAGGTCTGGGATTTACTATTTTAATTGTCTGATTGATTCCTTCCCCAAGCTCTGGAAATCATTCTGTACTCTCTGTGCAGAATGATTTCCAGAGCTTGGGGAAGGAACTTAGCAGAATAGGCTGTAGGCTTACTTTCTCAGAGGTTTTACCAGTGTATAAGGAGCAAAACGGAAAAGGCCAGCGCATAGCACAATTCAATATGTGGCTAAAGGATTGGTGTAAAGGGGAAGGCTTTGGATATATTAGTCACGATGTCAGTAGCTGGTCCAATCAAAAGATGTACAAAAGAGATGGTTTGCATCCATCAAAAAAAGGGACTGAGTTACTCGGCTATAAATTCACAGATTTTCTGGAGGGAAATTTAAACTAAACAGCGGGGACAGGGAGTTAATTGATACGGAACAACCCTGTCCCCGGCAATTTAAAAACTATAGGGCTATCAGTGCATGTAGCACAGATGTGTGTGTGGACAAGAATACCAACCTTGCTACCAATCAAAATGAAGCCTCTAATAGCGAGTGCCATATAAAGTGCACTAACCAAATAGGTGGTAAGACAATAGGGGAACTCAGGCACCACACAGGTTATGTAGAAAGGAAACACAGGGCCACCCACAAAGGACTCAAATGTTTATACACCAATGCACAAAGTATGAACAGCAAACAGGGTGAACTAGAAATTCAGGTTAATGAGGGCAGATACGATATTGTTGCCATTACGGAAACATGGTGGGATGAAACTCACACATGGAACACACAGCTAGAGGGATTTAAATTATTTAAAAGAAACAGACCAAATAAAAGAGGAGGTGGAGTTGCTCTCTATATAAGAAATAACTACATCTTCACAGAAATAGAGTACAACAATGATAAAAACTGTCTTGAATGCATTTGGGTCAATATAAAAGGGGGGGGGAAATGACATTGCCATAGGTGTATACTACAGACCACCCAACCAAACAGAGGAAATAGATGAACTTTTTGCTAGTCAGCTAACTAAGGTATGTAGGAAGCACATCACAATAGTAATGGGGGACTTTAACTACCCTGACATCAACTGGGAGACAAACTCCGCACCAAGTGGAAGATCAAACAGGTTCCTGGCAAACCTAGCAGACAACTTTGTCTCCCAAAAAGTAGAGAAGGGAACTAGGGGATTAGCCATTTTGGATCTAATTCTCACTAACAGAGATGAAATGATAGACGGTGTTGGAGCCATAGGAACCCTGGGAGGAAGTGATCATGCAATATTAGAATTCAACATTATAGAAGCACAACCAATAGAACACAGTCAAACTAGAGTCTTGGACTTCAAGAGAGCTAATTTCAATAAACTTAGAGAGGGCTTGGGAAGGATTCCATGGATGAGAATCCTCAAGGGGAAAACAACTCAAGAAGCTTGGGAAATTTTGAAAAATGAGATAATAAAAGCACAGTCTAGCACAATACCAACAAAGAGGAAAAATAACAGCTCTCAAAAGAAACCAGCATGGCTGCATAAAGAACTCTCTGACAAATTGAAAGATAAAAAGGACAAGTATAGAAAGTGGAAAGAGGGGAACATAACTAAGTCAGAATATCAGCAAATAGCCCGAGCCTGCAAAGATGAAGTGAGGAAAGCCAAGGCTCAAAATGAACTAAGGCTTGCGACCAAAGTCAAAAATAACAAAAAAAGCTTCTTTCAACATGTAAAAAACAAGAAAAAAGTGAAGGAAATGATTGGTCCATTAGTGGGTGGAAGTGGCAAGAAGGTGACAAGCAACAGGGAGAAAGCAGAACTATTTAACTCATTTTTTGCATCTGTCTTTACACAAAGGGAAAAAACAGACCAACCTATCAAAAATAGTGCCACAAAAAACAAAACAGAAACACAAGTTAAGATAGGCAAGAAAATCGTTAGTGAGCACCTGTCCAGCCTAGATGAGTTCAAATCGCCAGGACCAGACGGATTACACCCCAGAGTTCTCAAGGAACTGGCAGATGTGATATCGGAGCCACTGAACTATATTTTTCAAAGATCCTGGAACACAGGGGAACTACCAGAGGACTGGAAAAGAGCTGATGTAGTTCCCATCCTCAAAAAAGGAAAAAAAATGGATCCAGGAAATTACAGACCTATCAGCCTGACCTCAATACCTGGGAAGATCCTGGAAAAGATAATCAAACAACGAATCAACGAACACCTAGAGGCAAACAAAGTCATTACTAAAAGCCAACATGGGTTTGTCAAAAATAGATCATGCCAGACAAATCTTATTGCATTCTTTGACCAAGTGACAAAATTAGTGGATCAGAGGAATGCTGTGGACATAATTTACTTGGACTTCAGTAAGGCATTTGATAAAGTAGATCACAACCTACTACTTGACAAGATAGAAAAATGTGGGGTAGACAGAACCACCACCAGATGGATCCGTAGCTGGCTGACCGGCCGTACTCAGCGAGTGGTCCTCAATGGAACTGCATCTATATGGAGGGAAGTGTGTAGTGGGGTGCCCCAGGGCTCTGTTCTGGGCCCAGTACTCTTCAACATCTTCATCAACGATTTGGATGAAGGGATAGATGGGGAACTCATCAAATTTGCAGATGACACCAAGCTGGCAGGAATAGCCAACACTCCAGAAGACAGGCTTCAGATACAGAAGGATCTGGACAGACTTGAACACTGGGCACTAACTAACAAAATGAAATTCAATGGTGAAAAAAGCAAGGTTCTACATTTAGGCAAGAAAAACCAAATGCACAAGTACAGCATAGGTGGCACCATGCTCAATAGTAGTAACTGTGAGAGGGACCTCGGAGTCCTAGTAGACAATCACCTAAATATGAGCCAGCAGTGTGCTGCAGCTGCCAAAAAGGCCAACACAGTGCTAGGCTGCATTAACAGAGGGATAGAATCAAGATCACGTGAAGTATTAATACCACTCTTCAATGCCTTGGTAAGGCCACACTTGGAATACTGCATCCAGTTTTGGTCACCACGATGTAAAAAAGATGTTGAGACTCTAGAAAGAGTACAGAGAAGAGCAACAAAGATGATTAGGGGACTGGAGGCTAAAACATATAAGGAACGGTTGCGAGAATTGGGTATGTCTAGTTTAACGAAGAGAAGGACAAGGGGGGACATGATAGCAGTATTCCAATATCTCAGGGGCTGCCATAAAGAAGAGGGAATTAAGCTATTTTCCAAAGCACCTGAAGGCAGGACAAGAAGCAACGGGTGGAAACTCATCAAGGAGAGAAGCAACCTAGAACTAAGGAGAAACTTCCTGACAGTGAGAACAATTAATCAGTGGAACAGCTTGCCTCCAGAAGCAGTAAATGCTCCAACACTGGAAGTTTTTAAGAAGAGACTGGACAGACATTTGTCCGAAATGGTGTAGGGTTTCCTGCCCGAGCAGGGGGTTGGACTAGATGACCTCCAAGGTCCCTTCCAACTTTACTACTATTACTATTACTATTTTGTTTCATTTTTTAAAATGTAACTCTTCTAACATACCTACAGACAACTTGAGACAAATCCCATTAATAAAACATAAATTCACCAACCATTAGTTCATGTGGAACTGTGCTGTCATACAGGTCATTCCAAATTTTAGGTTGGAGCTATATATCAGGATTTATTTTTTTATCATTCATAGACATGGCATGACATAGGATTTCTTTCTGCAAATTTGAATGCATATATTCAATTTACATGCAGATTCAATGGTCTTGTAGACTGTAAACTTTCTCCTTCTTTCCTCTTCTCTATTTTTACCTTGTCCTTATGCAAACCTTTATTAGGTTCGCAGGACATGGAGTAGATGACATATAAAGAGAACAAACCTCTCTCTCTTCTAGCACTAATGATGTTGCCTAGTTGGGTAATGAAAGGTCTACAAGAAAACAACCAAGCTCAGAGAGCACTAAAGACCCACACACATATGAACACTCTTCCTCCAGTGATAGCTGTAGTCCCTACTTTGTGCATTTCCATAAGTAAGCCAAGACCGAATTGTTTCAAGGAGTCTTTGGTCCTTTAGTAATCCTGAATGAGAGCATGCCTCCTCTATATTTAATACTAGGGTTTTAGGATTATGCACTTTTATTTTGTATATGGTTGTGCATCATCTAAAGCAGTGGTTCTCAACCTTTTTAATGCTGCGACCCCCAACTGGTTGTAAGTCAAGGACTACTCAACCGGTCATAAGTCGAGGACTACTCAACTGATGCAGCACTGTTTGCAGAATGGGACTTTTGGCGGGCTCAGCAGGGCAGAGACAGCCTGGGCAATTCCTATTGGCTTTTGAAAGCCAATAGAATTAGACTCTATTCAAGAGAGTCTATTCTATTGGCTTTCAAAAGCCAATAGAATAAAAGGGAGTAGCACAGCTAAGGAAAAGGGGAAAAATGGCGGACTGCATTGTTTGGCGACCCCCGTGAAATGGTCGTTCAACCCCAAATGGGGTCCCGACCCACAGGTTGAGAACCACTGATCTAAAGTCTTCTGGTTACTGTGACACTTTGTATGAATTGTGAATAAATGAATAAATTAACAAACCTGTAGCAGGAGACCCAATTTTTAGTATGAAATTTGTCTGGATTTGAGGAAATTGGTTTTAATATAGGCCAACGTTCTTCTGAAAATTGATCAAACATTTGGCATCATTTTTCTATCTTCCCTGTCTTCCAAACTGATGGTGGAGTTTATGTAAATTGAGTCAAATTGATAGATTAAGCTGATACAGGAGAGAGGGAACATAGAATCTTCACAACATTTAATTTTTTTTTGTGTAAACAAAGATTATTCTTATTAAAGACATTCTATTGGAGCCTAACAGAATTAAATCAGTGTTAATGTAGTAACTGTGGTAATGATTGCCCATGATGTTGGCTGACTTTCAAAACCCCACTTCCAGTTTTGTTTTGGAAAATTAGTTTAATGAATACCAATCTAATGAGGGCATGTCAGCACGTTGCAAAAGCAGTGCATCCAGATTAATGATATTTGAAATTTAAGAGACATAAAGCATGCTTGTAACAGTAAAAGATCAGAATGGATATCTGTATGGATGACACTAGATTAAGTGACAGGGCTTTTCCATTAAGGAAAAATTAGAATTCATCCTTTGGAAAGGAGAATATGTATTTGTAACAAAGAATTTGTGATATCAATATATGTGATATTAATGGAACAAAGCCACAGTTATGAAAGATCTTGGAAAATAGGAAATAAAAATGTATTGCCTTTCTCTGCCATGATGAGTTGCTCTGCTCTCAACCTTGGCAAAACGCCCCCCCTCGGCGCTGTACTTCACCAAGGGAGTCTACAGAGCTAATTCAGCCCAAGAGGGGGGAGGGCGGGGAATTAACGGGCACCCCAATCACTCTGGATTGATCAGGCCCTCCCCGGTTGAAACTGCTCTCTCGAAGAGCGATGATCGAATACTGCCTTCAGGAGAAAGCTCCAGGCAGTCTGGGCCTCAGCCACACACAAAATGGCCACCGAGGGCTTCAGCCACACACAAAAATGGCCGCCGATGATCTCAGCCACACACAAAATGGCTGCCGAGGGCTTCAGCCACATACAAAATGGCCGCCGAGGCTTCAGCCTCACACAAAATGGCCACCGATGACTCCAGCCATACACAAAATGGCCGCTGAGGGCTTCAGCCACACACAAAATGGCTGCCGATGACTCCAGCCACACACAAAATGGCCGCCAAGGGCTTCAGCCACATACAAAATGGCCACCGAGGGCTTCAGCCATACACAAAATGGCCGCCGGGAGGTAATTCAAAATGGCGGCCGCCAAATTCGCGCCCTGAAAAAACGGCCGTTGGAAGAAGGCCTTGAGGCCTGGGGCCTAAGCTGCAACGAGCCCTTGTTCCAAGGAATCGCCTGGGCTCCTAGTGCAGCGGATGGCAGGTAATTAGGCCAGCTGGGAGACTCTGAGGCAGTCCGAGGCCTGATAGGCCCTGCAGGCTCCGAAAATTGGGCCGGCGCCCAAAACTCCCACCTGCTGCTTGGGGCGGTCTGCTGGAGCCGAGGGACCTAGGAAGGCTCCCTCCAGGCCTGATGAGCCTCGTCATCGCTTGCGGAGCCCCCCAGACAATTGGTAAACTTACCTTTGCTTCTGGGGCCTTCGGCAGTCAGCTGTGGAATCTGCGGCCTCCGACGATCAGCTGGCAGCAGGGAGTTCGTCAGAGTAGCGTTTGGCAAAAAATGGAGCCTCTGAAGCAGAGGAACAGCCCCTGGTAGGAGATCTAAGCTCCCCTGGAAATTTAATTTTGGGCTTGAATTCCTTAAGGCTGAGAGGATGATGGTCCTTGAAATTTTTTCTTTGTATATAATCAATTCTAATAATAAATAAATAGCCTGAGCTAAGGAAATAAATGGAAAAAAACAGTCTTCTGCTCCAGGAGCGAAGAAAAAACGCGTCTTAGAGCAAAGAGACTAAGTCTAAAACAGGGGTGCACTTAGCACAGAGGGGCGTTACTAATTTCAGACTTAGTCTAATTGGAGCAGATAGATTAAGACAACCCATCCGTGGGTTCTCCATCATCATGCTGAGAAAAGGCGTTCAGGTAAGACAACCCCCCTTTTCATTAAGGAAAAATTGGAATTCATCCTTTGGAAAGGAGAATATGTATTTGTAACAAAGAATTTGTGATATCAATATATGTGATATTAATGGAACAAAGCCACAGCTATGAAAGATCTTGGAAAATAGGAAATAAAAATGTATATGTTATATTATGGTGACATTTTTATCCAAAATATCTTTTTTAACTTAGCCTTGTCAAGTTTTAGTTGAAATTACTATCTTCACATTTGGTGGATATAGCTCTGGATAAACATACTAAGTAAGTGTTTGTATAAAATAATATGCCACAATTCTTGTTATGAAGGACCTTTAAGGTGTATTGTCCTCTTTTTTGTTGTTCTTCCTCCTAAAGTAGGGGAGGGCAATCTCAGGCATTTTGGACTAAAATTTCCATCTGCCCCAAGGATCAGGTATTATGGAAATGATAGTTCAAATCATCTGATTGCTTCCTCCTAAAAGACCAACCAAGAACCATTTCTGTAGCCTAATCTCAGAATCAAGCACTCCAGCTTGATGGCTGTTTCACAAGTCATGGCTTCTTCTTGGCTTGTGATCCTTGCTCATGGTTCACAGTTTCTTTTGGCTCAGAGCCCTGTATTTCCAGTTCCAATCACCTGCAAAACAAACTACTGGAAATATATTTGCTTTTCCAAATTCTCACTCCCATATTTAAAGAGACATGTCACATAAAATTAGTCTCCCTTGGCCTCATAGCTACTTGTGTTGTTACTTGTCATAGCCGGATTGGCAGTCTGAGAAGCTGGTGGTCTGATTCTCTCTGGCAAGCAATTTGTCTTGTCTTCTCTTCCCCGCTGCCTGTATTCCACATTTTATATTTTGTTCAACACTAGATAGAAAAAGCACCATGAAATAGATCTTTAAAAGTCCATAATAGCTGGACTTCATAGTTATCTTGATGACTCTAGACACTTCTTGCACTGAAATCATCAGCATTTAGAGTAGCTTTATATATATATATATATATAAATTAACATAAAAATTGAGGAACGTAGTCTCCTGGGTGTATACATATTCAAAAGATAAAAACGAGCACCAGGAGGTAAAACAATTAAATGTTTAATAAATAAATAACCTAGCTTTCGATGGCTATATTGCTGCTATCATCGTCAGGGTGTTAAAAGCCAGAGGGTGGGGGAGCTCGTTTATAAGCATAAATGTGCCTGCACACGGCTCATAGACCTCGTTATGGGGACCGGTCGATTGATCCTCTCATCACTCATGTCAGAAGTATTTCTGAGTTCTAAGTTCTTGCAGCTGGTTACTTCTCTGTTGCATGCGGCTCCTAGGCTGGGAGGCGAGCATTCCATATCACTACGCACTAGAGTAACATGTGTAACTGCAGACCGATCCTGCGATGAAATCCCAGATCTGGCTATCTTCCTCCCCCGTGTCTGACGTATCACTCTCAGGGGGCATGCCATCCCATGCGTGCTCCCGAACACTCCTCCCCTTCCCCCTCCCTCTCCTCGATATTGCATCCAACCTACTGACTGCAACCGCCCCATTAAGGGTCCCATCACGCGTTCCCAAGTAGTATGGTGGAAACTTGAGGGCGCACGCACGAAGACCGCAGTTGGAATTTCCTCCGAAGGGAGAGTTGAATCGGATGTCAAACTGACAGGAACGGAGATCGCAATGAACTGCTGTGCATCCCACGCACGGAAGGGCGGCGGGTTGGGGGCTATAGGGGAAGATGGGAGCACGCATGGGATGGCATGCCCCCTGAGAGTGATACGTCAGACACGGGGGAGGAAGATAGCCAGATCTGGGATTTCATCGCAGGATCGGTCTGCAGTTACACATGTTACTCTAGTGCGTAGTGACATGGAATGCTCGCCTCCCAGCCTAGGAGCCGCATGCAACAGAGAAGTAATCAGCTGCAAGAACTTAGAACTCAGAAATACTTCTGACATGAGTGATGAGAGGATCAATCGACCGGGCCCCATAACGAGGTCTATGAGCCGTGTGCAGGCATGTTTATGCTTATAAACGAGCTCCCCCACCCTCTGGCTTTTAACACCCTGACGATGATGGCAGCAATATAGCCATCAAAAGCTAGGTTATTTATTTATTAAACATTTAATTGTTTTACCTCCTGGTGCTCGTTTTTATCTTTTGAATATGTATACACCCAGGAGACTACGTTCCTCAATTTTTATGTTAATTTTTAATGTTTATGGAAGAGCAGCGTTGCTCACTGCCAGAAAGTGGGAAAGACTCGCTCATCGTATTGCGGACAACTACTGTAAGATAGCTTTCCTGCATGTTTGTATTAGAGAAGACCTTCCACCTAGGTCATTAAAGAGAAAGCCTATTGTTGATTCCTTCGAAGGCCGACACGTTGTTCGCCAATTCCAGCATGGCATGATGCGGGCTCTTATTGGGGATTTACACAGACGTACTGGTGGCTTCATCAGATGTGCTCAGGATCATCGCGAACTGTGCCATACTAGGTTCACAGACCAGCATTTTGCTGCATTAAAACACCATATTCAGCTGGTTTTTAACAACACAAGATTGTGTGCTACAAATAGACTCCAGGATAAGATTGAGGGATTACGAGAATTACGTAAGAACACTATTCCCTCTGAGAACCTTGTACATAACCTCTCTAGTAAGACACTTACCCACTCCCAACTTTCCCTTTTACAACGGGATGTGGGACACAACTTAACGGACGCTCACGCGTTGGATTTTATGGCAGCGCTAGAACCAACGTTACACCGTGTTGGTATGGAGGAGGTTGGAGGTGACATCAGGCATCGTGTAGTGGGACTACTTATGAATCATCGACCCCACCAAGCTCTATCGAGGAATGAGTTGGAAGCTCTTGCCCAGCTCAAGAAGGATGATACAACCCTCATATTGCCAGCTGACAAGGGGAGAGCTACGGTTGTCATGGATAGAGCACATTACATCAGTAAGGCGTCGGGGTTGCTTGAGGACACTACGGCCTACAGGATTGTGAGTGGGGACCCCATGGTGACCCTTAAAAATCGAGTCAATAAGACGCTCAACACCCTGAAACGAGGTAGAAGATTAGATGACGTAACCCTTTTGAGGATACGCCCTAGCGACACGGCGGCGGCTAGATTCTATGGGCTACCCAAAGTGCACAAGGAAGGGGTTCCCCTCCGCCCCATAGTATCTTTTAGGGGTACCCCCATGTCTGGTTTGGCTAAGTGGCTGAGTCTTCATATCGGCCACTTGGTCGCTGATAGCCAGACGGTGGTAAGATCGACAGAGGAATTCCTGGACAAGATTAGGTCCTTAAGGATAGAGGATGACGAGGTGATGGTATCTTTTGATGTCGTCTCCCTCTTCACCTCTATCCCACAGGACCTAGCCCTTGCGACCGTTACAGATCTTTTGAGTCGCAGGGGCTTAGGACAACACCAGGATTCCCTTCGCCCGGAAGATCTTGTGGACCTTTTGGGCTTATGCCTCAAGACCTACTTCATGTTTCAGGGTAACACCTATGAGCAAATAAAGGGTACTCCCATGGGGTCACCCATTTCCAGCGTTATTGCCGAGGCTGTATTGCAGTGGATAGAACAAGTAGCGATGGCTCAGTATTGTCCCAAATTCTGGGCCCGCTACGTTGATGACACCTTTGTTGTCATCAAAAAGAGTCGGAAGGCTGAATTTGTGAGCATACTTAATTCGGTGTGTGTGGACTTGCAGTTTACGGAGGAGGAGGAACGTCAAGGCAGGCTGGCGTTCCTTGACGTTTTGGTCCATCGCCAGCCTGATGGGACCCTTGCTACTAGGGTCTACAGCAAGCCCACGCACACCGATAGGATTTTGCATTTTAACAGCAACCATCCGGTGGCCCACAAGGTCAGCTGTATTAGAACCCTGTTTAAAAGAGCTGACTCACACTGCAGCACGGCCAAAGCTAAGGCTGAAGAAAGGAAATACCTGTTCCACACCTGTAGACGTAATGATACCCCAATAAATTTATCAGGCGCCACAGTGCTCTATCCAGACCTCCCCATAACCCACCTATTGGGGAGCTACTTCCACAGACTACACGTATTACTCTCCCCTATGTCAGTAATGTTTCTGAAGCCACGGCTAGGCTATTGTCACCCTATGGAATAAGGGTGGCACATAGACCGGACTGCACATTGCGTTCCTGTATCATGAGGTTGAAAGATCCACTCCCCGTTACTGAGAAATCTGGGGTGATCTATAGAATCCATTGTATAGAGTGCCCAGGTAATTACGTGGGAGAAACCTCTAAAAGAGTAAGGACAAGAATACAGGAACACAAGCTGGCAATAAAAAGAGGGGAGCACTATTCACAAATCCTCCCTCACATGGTAGAGCTTGGACACAAGTTTGATTTCAATGGGGTGCAGGTTATTGCTAGTGATGCCTCCAAGAGCGGCAGACTCCTCAAAGAGGCTTGGTTCTCAGACTGTAACTCTATTAATCGATGTGTGGAGTTACATCCTGTACACCAGGTCATGAAAACTTGGGAGGCACGCATTTGTTCCAGACGGAGGAAGCACCCCACTGTTTGCAATCTCAATTGTTCCAACGAAGAGATAGACAACGAGGTAAGGACGATCCTACCATCCGGAGTGCCCCCGGCTATTAGCAATTCCTGCGCGCACCCATTGATGAATGAAGAATTCGTTGACAACAGCAACCTACCCCCTAGTGCCCTGGATGCCCCGAACACTCCTCCCCTTCCCCCTCCCTCTCCTCGATATTGCGTCCGACCTACTGACTGCAACCGCCCCATTAAGGGTCCCATCACACGTTCCCAAGTAGTACGGTGGAAACGTGAGGGCGCACACGCGAAGACCGCAGTTGGAATTTCCTCCGAAGGGAGAGTTGAATCGGACGCCAAACTGACAGGAACGGAAATCGCAACGAACTGCTGTGCATCCCACGCACGGAAGGGCGGCGGGTTGGGGGCTATAGGGGAAGATGGGAGCACGCATGGGGTGGCATGCCCCCTGAGAGTGATACGTCAGACACGGGGGAGGAAGATAGCCAGATCTGGGATTTCATCGCAGGATTGGTCTGCAGTTACACATGTTACTCTAGTGCGTAGTGACATGGAATGCTCGCCTCCCAGCCTAGGAGCCGCACGCAACAGAGAAGTAGTCAGCTGCAAGAACTTAGAACTCAGAAACACTTCTGACATGAGTGATGAGAGGATCAATCTACCGGGCCCCATAACGAGGTCTATGAGCCGTGTGCAGGCGCGTTTGTGCCTATAAACGAGCTCCCCCACCCTCTGGCTTTTAACACCCTGACGATGATGGCAGCAATATAGCCATCAAAAGCTAGGTTATTTATTTATTAAACTTTTAATTGTTTTACCTCCTGGTGCTCGTTTTTATTTTTTGAATATGTATACACCCAGGAGACTACGTTCCTCAATTTTTATGTTAATTTTTAATATATATATATATATATATATATATATATATATATATATATATATATATATATGTTTTATATATGTATATGAAGTTCTGTTTTACCAGAATTCACTCAGGATGCTACACTGAAAGGGAAATTGCAGGAGGGGGGGGGAATCCTATTTCATCTCAGATATATTTTCAACTAATGAAGAGATAAGTCTAATATAGTTTAGATTAACTAGACTCAGATGGCATTAAAGATCAAATGACCAAATGAAAATGTACCTTTTTGTTCAGCTTCCAGATCTTGGAAGAGGAACAGGAGTGTGAGGTGGGAGCTGGTGGTGCAATTTTCTTATTTTGCTAGGATATTATTTTCCCTGACGTTGTGAGGAAAGCTCAGGAACTGAAGCTCTTAAATCCCTGCTGCTGCTTTCAAGAGTTGCTGTAATGCAGAGTGGCACAGCCCTGGAGAGGCAGAACATGTCATCTGCCTTTTAACAATGGGAATTCCTACAGTACTTGTGCATATTTATCAAGTTATTGTGGCCCCAGTTAAAAACAAAATATAACAGGAACTGGACTGATTTTTACTCTGTTTCCACAGCATGAGAAGCACACAGATCAGCAGCTACCTGAGCTGACATGCTGAGCTGACAATTAGATGCCATAGGCATAAATGAAACTTGAAACAAGATGGAAACATGACCCTGTAAAATACAACAGACTCATTCAAACACGAGGAGTGTTAAACTGTACAAAAATAGATGGCCTGCACAAAAACTCATGACTGTTGATCTCCACGCTATAAAAAAGATGTTGAGACTCTAGAAAAAATGCAGAGAAGAGCAACAAATATGATTAGGGGACTGGAGGCTAAAATATATGAAGAATGGTTCCAGGAACTGGACATGGCTAGTCTAGTGAAGAGAAGGACTGGGGAGACATGATAGCAGTGTTCCAATATTGGAGGGGCTGTCAGAGAGAGGAGTGGGACAAGTTATTTTCCAAAGCACCTGAAGGCCAGACAAGGAACAATGGATGGAAACTGATCAAGGAGAGATTCAACCTAGAAATAAGGAGAAATTTTCTGACAGTGAGAACAATCAACCATCGGAACAGTTTGCCTTTAGTGTTGTGGGAGATTCAACACTGAAGCTTTCAAAAAGAGACCAGACTGTCAGAACTGGCATAGGGTTTCCTGCTTGGGCAGGGGTTTGGACTAGATGACCTACGCGATCTCTTCCAAATTGGTTATTCTAATTCTCATTCAACATGGAAGTGCTGTTGAGGATGTTTGGCTAAAAATACAGTAGAATGAAACAAAAATAACTGATAGGCATTTACTATAGACAACCAGGACAGGCAGAAGAGATAGATGAGGCTTTCTGTTTCAGAGGACCAAACTTTCAAAGAGACACACAATTGTTACAGTGGGAGATTTTAGTACTCTGATGGAAATGTAACTCACCCTATCTTCTCTCACTGACCATTTCATTAGTAGAGAAGATCTAATGGCTTAAAATTATGAAGGGAAAAACAAAAACTCTGGGAAGGATGGGAAATCCTACAAAATAAGATACTGAAGGCATGGAAACACTCATTGATAGGGGGCAAAAAGTCAAGATGGTGAAGATGACTGCAAAATCAAAGCCCCTACCCCTTTATACACTGAGGATGTTGCACGGATATACAAAGGGATGGGGCTTTGTGCAATCATGCCTGCCACCTTGATCTTTTCCCCTGCCTCTCTGCCCTGCCACCAGACACCCCTATATAGGCACAATTGCAAACAATTCCTACTCAAAGGAAAAGTGAGAAGCATCTGAAGAGATCAACATGGAGACGGACAGACATTGCTTAGATACTGAAAAGAAAAGGGGGTGTGCATATAGGTGACCAAAGAAGGATATCAGACAATTGCCAAGATTTGTTGGGATTGCACCAGAAAGGTTAACGCTCATATTAAACCTGAGGCTTGAAAGAAATGCCCAAAGGAACAACCAAATCTTTTTATAGAAACATCAGAAGCCAAAGCAAAGCAGCTACAATTCTGTTGCAAAGGAAAGGGAGTGAATTAGTAATAGACGGGCAAAAAGACAGAAGCTTCTAAATCATATTTCTTTTGTTACCAGTAGTGGAAGGATCAAACAAGGAGAGGGTAAAAGAGCACCTAGATCATTTAAATGAATTAATCTCCAGGGCCAAATAAATTATACCCTCTAGGCTACTGAAGGAACTACCAGAGGTGATTGCAGAACCCAATGAGAACTTCTGGGGAAGCAGTGTGGTCTCAGAAGAGGAGAGGAGAGCAAATGTTGTCCCTTGCCTTCAAAAAGGGAAGGAGGAGCTAGATGCTGTCTATACTGGAAAATTTAAGATTATTAAACTGAATGAGGTAGCACTTCCCTATTCAGGACAGTTGTTGAATTAGGGAGTGATCTTGAATTTAAAACTTTGCTTTAAAAGCAGGTGCAATTATGGCCAGAATGACCTTTGTGCCAATTACATCTGTTTCTAGATAATGGAAAGTCAGTCATTCATGCTTCTGAAACCTTACATATAACTAATGCAATGCATTCTATATGGGGCTGCCTTGGAGACCACATAGTAGATGCAACTGGTCTAGAACGCAGTGGCTTTAGCAGTTATGGGCATTCCATAGTATGGCCATAAAACACTTCTTTTTCATGATCTGTATTTGTGATCTTAAATGCCAGGTGCAATAAATCTTTATTTTATTGCATGCTAAAGCTCTCTGTATGAATCTGAACTATTAATGGTTAAAGCAAATTGGCAGTAGAATTCAAAGTGGGCTTGACTTAGATCAGTTATGGGCATGAAGGGACTCTAAACTGATAATGCTCTTGACCCCTCCCTTGAGTTCAGTCTGGTCATCTCCAATAAATACACTTCCTGGTGCTGGTTCTTACCTATAAAGTCTTTCATGCCAGGTTATCTGAGAGACCAATAATGTCACTCATCATTTGGGCCCATTATGTACAATCAGCCAGAATTAGCATTCTTATATACCAGCACAGAGACCCCTGTGTAAGATTGTGATTTTTCTTGCTAAACCTTATGAGGAACAGTTAAAGAACTGGGTATGTTTAGTCTTCTGAAAAAAGAATAGTAGGAAAACAGCTTCCAGATATATTAAAGGTTATCATCTAAAGGAGGAAAAGAGTTTGTTCTTTGTGGCCCCGGAAGGACCAGGACGAGTAGGCTGAAACTACAAGAAAGTGAATATTAAGAATTTTTTTTTTTTTGATGGTTAGAGCTCTCAAACCAGTTGATTAGGTTGCCTCATGTTCCCCTTTACTGGGCATCTTGAGGTTGGATATTCCACTGAAATGGCATAGGGACCCCAACCTAGGGACCCCACTAGTGGGCTGTAAGGGGATTGCAACTGGGCCACATAAATGGCTGGTCAGCATACACACACACACACACACACACACACACACTTCCACGAGTAGTGGGCAAGCCCATGTATGTGCACTCCATTTGTGTGAGTGGTAGGTGCATGTGTGCATGCTTGCTTGCCAGCTACTCGCGCTGAACCATCCCCTTCCTCCCACTGCCAGTCTGCAAAGGCAGAAACGTTGGGGAACTCTCCTTTAACAGATCTTCCATTAGGTGTTTGATATACAGTATATCTCCAACCCAAATTAAGTGATGCCATAAACGTCTTATCCCAGTGTCTAGAAGGTATGAGGGACTGAATGGGGAGCAACAGGCTGCAGCTGAATTCTGGCAAGACTGCATGGCTCTGGATTTTGGGGCCCACTGAATCCAGGACTGTACCATCTTTGGGGCTGGGGGGAATTGTACTGCCCCAGACAGACACAGTGTCCAATCTGGAGATTCTCCTAGATTGCACAGTTGGCACTCATGGCTAGAGGGCCTTTGCCCAGTTTCATCTTGTACATTCATTGTATCTGTTCCTGCATCAGAAGGGCTTGCTTGCACTCATGTATGTCTTAATTGCCTTCACACTGGACTATTGCAATGTGCTCTACATGGGGTTGCCCTTGAAAAGTATCTGGAAGCTTCAGCTAGTACAGAATGCAGTGCCTTGGGCCGTGATGTATGCTCCTGGGAACGGTGCATGTTATACTCCTGTTCTGTGAGCTACACTAGTTGACAGCTGATGTTCAAAATGGATGAGGTGGAGGCATACATGGACACCTGTGACAGAGACATGAAATTTACCTGTCTTAGCTATGGGTTTTCTAAAAAAAATGGTAAAGAAAGTTAGTCAATTTTGCAAAGGAGAAAAATAGGCATATTTTAAAAATAAGCTGAAATGGCAGATGTATAAACCACAACTCTTTATCAACACTTGCTGTTGTTAACAGAACTTGCTGGTAGTGAGTGACATGAGCTTAAGATTGTCTTTTCCTTTCCCATCTGCTCAAAAAGAAATTCAAATGCCCATTTTAAATGTGGTGGCATCCTCTGGGGACTTTAAGAGGAGATATCTGGAGCTTAACATGGAAATATTTTATTTCACATAGAGCAGATTATTGTCCAAATACATCCTGTCATTTTCAGAAATTGCATTCTTATAAAAAGAGGGTTGAAAAATGAAAGAAATCAGAGGGATCAGTACCAGAGAGAGAAAGAAAATGAAAGAAAAGGCTGTGGTGGAAAACATACCAAATGCATGAATAATTATGTTGGTTTTTTTTAGAATAGCATCTTTATACAACTAAAACTCTCATGTCTGTAACCTTTAACTGGGAAAAACGATGCATTATAGGGCAACCATTTTTTGAACCAAGTGAGCTAATTTACAGAATGTGTCCAAAATTCGGGACCTATAACTCCTATGAGATTGAAATTTAGCCAATGGAGGTTGTTTCAGTGCTGCCACCCTGTCATGCCACCACTTGGAGGCTCAGTCAAGCAGTTGTGCCCTAGCACTCCAGAGACTGGATAACCTGACCCCTTCTTCAGTGTTGGGATTCAGCCAGTTCGCACCACTTTGGCAGAACTGGTAGCTAATTTTTTGTTGCCCAGGCCCAGAATGGACTTCTGGAAGCAGCATCCACACAGAGAACTGGTTGTTCACATATTTGAATCCCACCACTGCCCTTCTTCAACCATTGGAGATCAGGGAGATCCTGCCCTAGTCCTCCACACCCTGGGCTCCATCAGCAGCTACCAGAGGGCAGTTACCATGGTCAAAATTGTAGAAAGTTGGAAACTATTACCAGTCACTCTGCTTTTTTCCCCTTGGTGATTCTGTTTCTCTGTTTAGGTAAGGAAATGTCTCTGAAACAATGACTGAACAGGTCATGGGTTGTCTAGTCCAGGGGCCCCCAACCCCCAGTCGGTGGATCAGCACCAATCCACGGCATACCAGAAGCCGAGCCATGCAGACAAGTGAAGCTCCATCCACAGAATGCAGGCAGCACACGAAATCACGCCCCCTCCAGTCCATACCAAAAAAAACCTCTCTTCACAGAATCAGTCCCTGGTGCCCAAAAGGTTGGGGGCCACTGGTCTAGTCTTTAACTAGTTCTGTTAAGAGAAAAAACAGAACCAGTGGAGAAGATTGTCTATGTAATTAGATAGAGTAAGTCAGTGGTGGGATTCAAATAGGTGAACAACCAGTTCTCTGTGTAGATGCCGCTTCCAGAAATCCATTCTGAGCAACAAAAAATTAGCTACCGATTCTGCCGAAATGGTGCGAACTGGCTGAATCCCACCACTGGAGTAAGTCTTTCACTTGCCCCAAGTTAGTGCCCTCAACTCTTCTAGAGTTGAAATTTCAACTCCCAGAGTTCTCAGCCAAGACATTGAGAATATCAGATTAGGGAAGACAGCACAAGGCGTATTAGTAGAAATCCATTATCCCACAGAGACAGAATCTGGAGAGAATAAGTACAGAAACTATGGATCCTATGCCACAAAAGGCTATATAGGTAACAATCAGCACCTTAAATTACATCTGGAAGCTTATTGGGAACTAGTGCAGCTCATGAAGATGAAGTGATATATGAACATACTGAGGGGACCCTATATAGCACGGGTGTCAAACTCATCACATGACATGTCTCAATGTATCGCAACTTTTTTTGCATTGCCGGAGCTGGAGTGGCACACCCTCCACATGATGCAACCGGCCTGCAGTCCGGCTGTTTGACACCCCTGCTATATAGCTATTTGTATTGCTGCATCCTGGATCATTTGCAGCTTCCAGCTGATCTTCAAGGACAACCCCATGTGGAGTGTATTGCAATAGTTCATCTGAGAGTGATTAAGATATTAGTGACCACCACCCGATGCAAATATGAATACAATTGGTACTCTATATGGAGTTGGCCATGTTGCCTTTCCCGTCTTCTTTCTGCAGCTTTGATCCTATAAAGCTGGGCTGCAGTTTTTCTAAGGTCTGAGATTTCTGGTTCCAACTGTGTTAAAAGATTCCTTCTTAATTTGTTCTGCTAAAATAAAGTAAAGCATGGCAAAATAAAACAGAACAGCAACAGCAAATTTCTTGGTCAGGAAGCACAGTTCTCTGTGTGGGGGGGGGGAAATACTTGAATTATTTCTGTGCTGTGCTGGGTTTTTGTTTTTGTTTTATAAGGGCTTGAATTAGTAGAAGAATGGCTTTTTCCCTTGGCCCATTGTTTAAAAACCAAAAATCGGGATCCTCCAGTACTCTTCTATTTCCCTGAACTTGACTCACATATTCCACCAGTTCTCCTTGGGGCTCTTACTCAATATTCGCAAGGCTACCTGTTGTCTTTGCTCATCCCACCAGATCCAGCAAAGTGAGCATGCTCCAGCTGCTTCCATGAAACAATCTTGCCTAGCAGGCTCTGTAGCATGCCCTCTCTGTTGCCTTCTCGGCCCATTAGAACAGCTCCCTCCCTGAGTTGGGGACTCAGGTGGCCCCAACCTTATTGGCATCTCTAAGGCCTTGAAAACTTGGTTTTTCTTCTGGGCGTTGGGCAAGAGTATTAGATATGTCCACCCTGTAATGACTTTGAATTGGGATATTTGTGGCTTGGCCTCCGTTGTTCTGCTTGGTATGTTTGGTTATTGGATTTTCTGTTTTTAGGTAAGTCGCCTGCAGTCATTATTTGTGAGTTGGGTGACTATACAAATAAATAGTTTTGTTTCAATTCTTTTAATCTATACAGAACATTATCACAGATTGGCCAAGAGAAAGACAAGACTGTTTTCTTTCCTTTATTGGTACGGTTAATTTTTTGAAATTCATTTTTAAATTAAATATCTTTAATTGATGAGGAGTGAAAATGCTGCTTGGTGACTGCTGAGAAGTAGATAAGGTCACTCTGTTTTCCCTTCTCCATTCCTTCTTTCAATATTTTCCCTGGAATCCTTTGTTGCTATGGAAATAGTTTCATATCCAGTTGGGCTTTTTCACTTTAAACATTAATTATAACTAGAAAGTTTTGAATGCCAAGTGGGCATTATCACTTGGGTCTCTGGGGCCTTCCTGTCTCATCTCTTTTGGGTCATGTTCAACGTAGTTTTGTTAATGTTAAAGGGATATGAAGCTAAAACATTTGGGATTTTTTCACTCTTTGTTGAAGCATATTTGTTAAAAAGGAAGATCTGGAGCTGTGTGATGACAACAGTTTAGGCTGCCTGATTCCAAACATTCTCATCTATGTGCGGTGTCAAATAGAAATATTAAATAGTGAGGGAGTTTATAAATCCTCAGATAGAAAGCATTTGGATTTTTTTTTAAAAAATGCTACCTCAGAACATCAAGAAGGAGACTTTGGTCACCTCGTTACAGAAAAGATATTGAGACTTTGGAAAAAGTGCAAAGAAGAGCAACTAAGATGATTAAATGCCTGGAAACTAAAACATATGAAGAACGGTTGCAGGATTTGGGTTTGGCTAGTCTAGAGAAAAGAAGAACTAGGGGTGATATGATAGCAGTATTCCAGTATTTGAGAGGCTGCCACAAAGAGGAGGAGGTCAACTTATTTTTCAAAGCATCAGAGGGCAGGACAAGAAACAATGGATGGAAACTAATCAAGGAGAGAAGCAACCTGGAATTAGGGAGAAAGTTCCTAACAGAACAATTAACCATTGGAACAACTTGCCTTCATAAGTTGTGGGTGCTTGCTTCATCACTGGAGGTTTTTAAGAAAAAACTAGACAGGCACTTGCTTGAAATGGTATAGGGTCTCCTGCTTGAGCAGGGGGTTGGATTAGAATACCTCAGAGGTTCCTTCCAGCTCTATTCTGAATTGAACTGAATCTTTGTTAAAATTACTGTCTCTCTTACTTGTCAATCTTGCTTGATCTTGACAACAGCTAAGCAAAGTTGGTTACCATTTGGATGTGAAGTCACCTGAATAGATCAGAATTGTAGGCTAAACTAGAAAGTAGGGCTGAGGGAAGTAAGAAGCAAAACATTTGTGTAACAAGAAAGTTACACAGACATTTCCCTGAAATCATCAAGAATCGAATTCAACAGAAATGAGAATTTATCTTTACCCCTTTCCCAAGTTAAGCATAGGTGGCATGATACAACAATAATGATACCCATATTAAATATCAGTCTTACCCAACCTGGTGTGGCCTGTGTTGGGATCAACACCAAGAATAGTCAAGGAAATTATAAAAATTATGATCCCAATGCAACTAGAAACCGCACCCTGCATTACATCTATGCTTTCCCACCATTAATAAACAGTTTCCTTGGAAGATAAGACGTTTTTTAATTAATCCATATCCAACTGCATATCAATCTAATATTATACATACTGATGTTGGCTAATCTTAACATCACAGTGCCAGCTCATATCCTGGGTCTATGGATGGTACTGTATAAATGTGTAAAGTTGTCATTCTGACATTTTGATATCTTTGGTAATAGTAGTTGCATTTCACTGTTTCTGTGTATGTAGAAACAGCAGTAGCACTTAGACTTATATACCACTTCACAGTGCTTTACAGCCCTCTCTAAGCTGTTTACAGAGTCAACAGCAATCTGGGTCCTCATTTTACCGACATTGGAAGGATGGAAGGCTGAGTCAACCTTGAGCCCGTCAGGATCGAATTCCTGGCAATTAGCTGAATACTGCATTCTAACCACAGTGCCACCAAATCTCACAATGCATGTAATGGGGTGTAGTGGTTTAAATCAGTTTTATATTCTCAAAAGTAAATGTGCTATTGGAGTGAAAAGGCTGTCCCTTTATTATTCTGCAGCCTTTTAAATTTATCTGTACTACCAGATACCTGTGGGAATTCCAGGGAACATCTCAGAGATTCCTGCATGCTCAAATAATGTAGGTGCATGAATTAGATTCTCAAAAATTCAGTTGTTTCAACTGATGTGCATTGTGGTAGAAGGCTGGGATAGCAGTGTTGGGTTATGTTCATTGTAGAAAACAGCATTCCACTGAGTGTAATGCAATGCAGACAGACATCTGCAATTAGAAGGCAAAATCAGATGCTTATTCTCTCTCTACGCCCCCACTGTCCAGCTTGCACATGAGTTTCTCTGTATAGCTGCCCATTTCTAATTTTCCCTGGAAAGAAAACAAATAGATAGAATTGGACAATAAAGCATGTAATAATAGCTCATATTAACAGCATGGCAGTATCTTCTTTGCATTTGAAATAGAGCCAAGTGGATTACTGCAGCACCTCAACCATGTGCACATAACAATATGAATGGGAAGACTCTCTCTCTCTCTCTCTCTCTCTCTCTCTCTCTCTCTCTCTCTCTCAGTTCTCACTTAAAGTAACTTTCCCGTCAAAGTTACTCTGTTTGAGTAACTTTGACGGGAAAAAAGCCTGACAATCAAATGCAGCAATTCTTAAAGACATCTGTGCTTTAATCTGTGCCATGAGCCAGAAGCAATGTCTTTATGGATGATCTATGCCATTAGTTTCAATTGAGTGTAATTTAGAAGCTAGAAGTGGTGGACTTAATTTTATATTTAATTTAGTCATCTACTGTGTGGCTGCTAAAAGAAGGTTCTTGAAATGGGGCAGTGGGTGAGATCACAGTGTTGACTGAAATAGGAAATAAATGGTGCTATTGATCTAATATTATTTCAGGTGACTTCATTGTTCTGTGTTAAACCCATGGTAGATTGAAGAGGAATGAATTAAAATAAATATACTGGATACAAATATTGGGGAAGAGAAAGAATGCTAATTTACTCAGAGTGCCAATCATAATAAAAAGTCTTTTTAACTAATAAAAAGCTACATCATTTTTTTAAAAAAAAAATAGCCTTAATTCTGTAAGGCTTGGCCAATGTTATGAGTTTCCTGTGGTTCGCTGTTTGTTTCAACCAATAGCTCACCTGCTGTGTGTAAACAGTGGCTATAAGAAGTTGTGCTCAGATGATTCAGAGAAATAAGAGTTCTTGGAGGAAGATCAGCCCCAAACAAATCAAACAATTTAGAGGCAAACAGGTGCCAAAAACTTGGCCCTGGTAAGGGAGTGGAAAGATCGACATTTGTGTTTTCTCATCCACAACTCTATCGACTTCATTGGCTGTTGCATTCATGCCCAAATGAGTTTTTCATTTATGTAATATCAGACAGTGTGTCAGTCATCCCAACTTGGTCAGTTAGAAAAGAAAGACTCTCGACTCCATCATTAGTGAAAGTACACTTTACCAAAGCCAAGTGTTTACAGCGTAGCAAAGCCAAATCTGATTTTTCGCACTCAAAGCATGGTTAACTTTTCCCTTCTCCCCACCTTTTCCCTGGATATCTTCCCCTTGTCCGATCACATTCAAACAAATTGCTTTGGTAATGGTTCCTGGCTTGGTGTTGCATTCCATGGTGTGGCTTGGACCAGCTGGCAGCTCTCATGGGATGGCAAGATGAATAGATTTGATTCCCCTTATCCCATTCCCCCACCCCACCCCCACCCCACCTGTTGTGTATGGCAGACTGGCATCTAGCAAAGCATGGCTGGTGCAGCAGTTGACAATCCAGACACAATGATAAGAAGAGATACCACAGGGCAGCCTTCACTTCCCTCCCCCCCCCATAATACATCAGTTGGATTTAAATAAGATACCAATGCTAAAAAAAAAAAACCTATAAGAAGCTTGTTAATCATCACCAGCATTCCCCAGCTGAGCCGTTAGGCAGAATGATGCGCTTTTGCTTTATGTTTGTTTTACTTACAGCTCTTAAATTGCTCTTTGGTTTCAATGACTTAAAGATTGAAACACATGGCGGAGGCTTCTATGGTATTCAGAACTGAGATGTGCAACCATATTTTTTTTTTGTCCTAGGGTGGGTGACTATAACTGAGATCAGAAATGTATCAGGGACTTCTGCATTCAGGCTATTATCATCCTTTTGACGATATTGGTAGTTCAAGTGCATCCCTTGTGGCTGAAGATTTAGCCTAGTTTTTGGGTTCTGCATATTCATAACATTTTGTTAATGAAATGTTTTGGAAAATGTATGCACTTTTTTGCTTGGTGCTATTAAATGCCTAAAGCAGGATATGCAATTGTAAATAATAAATAAATGCAGCTAGATTCATTTTTGGCACTTAAATTTGAATTACCTGCCAGCACAGCAGGAACCAGCATCTAATGAATTTTAAGTCAAAGTAAGGCCATATGAGGGACTGAGTTTTGATCAAACAGCTTTCAACCCCAAAGGAGACATCTACAGATTGTTCATTTTGTCACAGGTCATTTTTCATAGTAAAAACAACAGAGGGTAATAATGAGTGACCCAAAGGGTCTTTGGAAATGGATCTTTCTCCTTTTTGGATTTAAGATGAGCAAGGAAAAAAGAAAGGGTTTCTAATTGTTACTTCTCTTTTGAGAGGAGTGTTATTAAAAAACCCTAGCTTGTTTCTGGATTTGAGCACAGCAAACGTCACTGATATCTCTCATTTTGAATCTTCAAGCAATATTTATTTGTGAATTTGAAAAGGCCATTCAGTAAATTATAAGGTCCCATTTATTCTGAGGGCCCTGGGTTCTTCTTTATTCATAAAAGGAGGTGGGTGAATAATACATCTCCCACTCCACCATAACTTTTCAGGCTCTCAGTCTAGAGTTCCTTAATTCTCCAATGCAACTTCTCAGAAAGTTACAAGTGAAAGTGAGAGTCTTTGCTAAGGAATTAGTCCCCCCTTTGGGGGGGGGAACAATTAAATTTAATTAAATTAGATTAGATTAAAAATTAGACTTTATAAATATAAACTGCTGTTGATATTATTGTTTGATTTTACAATTTTTTTCCCTATTGAAGATTGCTCTGAGTAATTGGGAAACTATAGTAGTCCAAAGCCTAATATAGCCAGAAGCTCTTCATATTATTCTATGGGAGGGAAGAAAAATTATTTACATGTTGTGGTCACTTGATCCTAGCAACCACTAGCAGAACCGGTGGCTCAGAAAAAACTTGGTTTACGGAAGAGGCAACTAAGAAGATCTTCCCGTACTCTTTATGACACCTAAGTGAATTATAGATCACTGAGATGAATTATAGATCATACCTATGATAAAATGATGCAATGTAAATAGCTCCAACTAACTATGACTACTATCAGGTTATTGCATTCTATTTCTCTCTCCTACTCTCCACTCACAACTTTCCAGTTTTCTTTCCTGAAGAAGATTTGTTTTTTAATTTGGTGATCACTGAGCAGGTGGTTCAGCAATATTCTGAGACAACTAAAGATACTATCCCCATTCAGCTTCCAATACAGGTCATTCAAGACAGTGATCAATGCTTGTCTCAGTCACAAACCCAGGCTGAATCTTCACTGAAAAGAGTTCAGATAATTCAAAGGTAGTGCAATTTGGTCTGCCACCACTGTCTCAACAACCATCCCCCCCCCCCGAAGTGGAGATTGGAAACCTGACAATAATTATCTAAAATCACAAGATCCAGGAATGCTCTTTTAGGATGACAGTGCATCATAGTCTCTTTCAAGACATTGTTAAATGCTTGTCCCGCAAAGAGGCATTAATAATCTCCCAAATTCCATGACAGCAAAATCACACAAGACAAGAAAATTATTTTTTCTTAGCATAGAACATTTTCTATGCTAATTTGTATTGTTTATACAAATATATCAAGTCTGAGTACATCACAGGAATAAGCTATTTATAGGGACTCTTAAAGTCAAGAACTGAGATGATACTGATAGTAAAATGCATTGTTCTCTACTATATGGAAAGAACATACCTCACAGATATAGAATTATTGTAGTCTTTCATTTCTATGCTGGGTTGAAATGCAAATTTCTCCAAGCTGCCTCCCCTCCCTTCCCTTCCCTCTCACAGTATCTCATGCTGTTGCATTACCATAGCACTAATATCTTGATTTCGTTCTAAATATATATATCAGCTTTCCTAGATAAAAAAAAATCTAACATTTTTAAACTGTTTTTTATTACATTCCTTTTCAGTTTCACTCAGTTCCTTATAAAAAAACGGTATGAAATATTTTCAAGATAGAAGCGCCACATCTGAATTAAGTCAACTCAGTGATAAAAGGCAAAAGCTCTATTTGGGCCACATTTTATTTATTTATTTGACCAATCACCAAACTAATTCTAGGCAGCATGCAACAATGTAATAAAAGTAGATTAAAAATGAATCCAGCAAAAAAAAATGAAGAAAAGAATATTAACAAATATGTTGAAGAAAGCTCAGCAACAGATTAATGTAATGCATGAATGAGTGAAGTGTGGCTTAAGATTTTTAGCAAAACAAACTAGAAATACTGGGCTGACATGAAGTGACATAGAAAAATAAAGATAATGATGGTCCTCAAATGGAGCTCCTTTCCTGGTGTTTTGTAGACAGTGACAATAAAAGCAGAACCTGAATGAATAAGAGTTTATTGTTGAATATATGTTTGCATATAAAATGCTCCGAAGTTATCTTAGTGACTGAAACTATTTGGTAGCAGAGGATGCAAGAGATCCTTACTTAAGATAGTGAAGAACTGGCAGCAAACACAATCTGCTGTGGGACTCATTTTGTTCCCAAAGTGCTGCTGCACTAATATTTTTCCCAGATGCAACTGCTGCTTGGTGGGCACAAGTTAATCAGTTCAACATGAGATATAATGTGTTTGCTTGGAAAGACTGCCTCTGCTTTATTATTTGTGTTTATAGTGTGAGCACGTCACAAGCCATCTATACAACTGCAGCTGAGAGAGAAATAGAGAGTCACCGCCAATCATTTCAGGTCACTGGGCTTTTATTTCATTCTTTTCAAAAACTTTGTTGACTACCTATTTCTGTGGGTGGCTTTGAGTCAGCAGGTCTCTATGAAGTGGATTTCAGTAAGTTTCTAGTTACGGATTCCTCTCCATTTTTGTGGCCATTTCATTTTTTTTAAAACATACCATTGATGTTGTTTACATTAGGGCAGAGGTCCCCAATCTTTTGGGCACCAGGCACCAGTTCCATGGAGAAAGATTTTTCCACAGACCTGAGAGTGCATGGTTTTATATGCTGTTTGCCTCCCATGGGTGGGGCTTTGCTTGTTTGTGTGGACTGGTTGCTGACATGCCGCGGCCCGATACCAGTCCACCGACCAGGGGTTGGGGACTCCTGCATTAGGGAATACTATAATATAGAGGTGAAAATAATATTAGGTATCTACATGGGTATGTTCTGTTCTCACCCTGGCAAAATACAAGAAAAGAGGAAATTAAAACGGAAGCTAAAGCTCGCCAGCCATCTTTCCTCCAGCTGGTAGGAATGAAAAAGAAGATAGATGGATGACTCCTTGATTCATCCTGGCATATGGTTCCTGCTCTGCTGGTACACAGAGGAAGCCAGTTGGCTGGGAGAGAGGATCATCCAGCACTGACGTGCAAATATGGCCTTTGGGAATGTATAGTAGTTACGTTATTGTTCTTATGATGTATATTTTTTCTTAGCTCATCAGATTGTATTTGTCAACTTCTGAGCATCTCAATTGGAGAATGTAGGCAACCAGAGAAAATCCAGAGAAAGGCAATCACTATGAAAATGAGTTTGGAAACCTAGTGATATGAGTAACAATGGAGTATTTTAAGACTGGAGTGGAGAAACTCATTTTCAAATATTTAAAGAGCTATTATGCTGCATTGTTTCTGAGGGCAGAACTGGAACTGATGGGTAGAAATTGCATTTCAGCTTATCTCTAGGAAGCCTGAGGGAATATGAAGTTTTAAAAAGCAGAACTGGTAGATGGAAGGAATAGTGGTTTGTTTTTCACTGGGGGAAAAAAAGGAAAGTAGTCCCTATGGATTTTACTCTGCTAGTCATTGCTGATCATAGAGGGTGGGTGCTCGTTTCCGTTTCATGGCCTTTGAGCCAGTGCTGTCTAAAGACATTTCCCTGGCCATGTGGCCAGCATGACATCACAGAGTGCTGATACCTTCCCACTGAAGTGGTACCTATTTATCTACTCGCATTTGCATATTTCAGAAAAGGACTACAGGCATATTACAATCATGTCACACATTGTTGACTTTGCATTGGGAAGCAGGTTAGACTATTGGGATCACTTCCAAGGACTTTTCTAACACATTAATTCCTTTAGTAGCTGTTAGTGTCTGATCTGGAGTCAGAAATCCCTTATTAAGTAAGGAGGGTTGGAAGGGATTGAGCGATAGTGGATTTCTAGACACCAAAGGTAATTTGCTGGTTGAATAATCAATAACTGGTCTGATTTCCAGTAACATTATGGCCCTGTAACTGTAAAATGGTTTAGAGGACTAGAAGAAAATGAATTTGTCATAGGTTGCCCAAAGAATAGCAGTTAACATGGCTTCACATACTTAAATTTAATTTCCTTGAATTTGAAGCTATCCCAATTAACAAATTTTGGATTTGACAAAGCGGAAAAAATAGTAGACATTTCCAGATGATTACATCCAAAGGATTCAGATTAAAATTGCAATTTTCTAGAGACCTGTCAGATACAGTATATAGGCAATTATACACATATTTATATTTCTCTTTTTCTGAATTATTGAACTGCTCAGGAAGAAGCCTGTTGTTTGGCATGTGTTTCTTAATTTTTGCTGGATATTCCCTGTAACTCCATTAAGTGTTTAAAATTTCAGATGTAAAGTTTTTATTCTTGAGTGCCATCTATTTTTCTTTCCAAACTGAAGTAAAGGAATTATCAGCTTTTATCAACATTTCAGAATTTCCTGATGTAAGAGCTGTCAACTGGTGGAAAAGAATGCCTTACGAAGGGGTACGTTCTCTTTCCCTGGAGTTCTTCACACAGAAGCTTAGTAAACAACTCTTCTCCTAAATATTTAGGAGATCATGCTCTGAGCATATGGTTGAACTGGATGACCTCTGAGATTCCTTCCTGTTGTATAATTGTATAATTCTTACACTCTGGGAATTGTCATCCAGTTCAAATACAAGTGGGTTTTTCATTACCTTTTTGAGTATTAGATTTCTATTAGTACACGTTTCTAGAAATATAATCTACAATGCTGGTCCAGTGCAAGTTAGTAGATAGATGTTTTTCAATTTCCCAGTCTAAGCTGAGAGAAAGTCACTAAACCAAGGTCATTCAATTGGCTTCTGTGCCTAACCGTATGTCTACCTACCTCTAATCTAGTACCTATACAGGTGTATGTATGTATGTGTATATGTATATATAAAATATATCTATGCCAGGCATGTCAAACTGCTGACCCGCAGGCCGGATGCGTCATGCTGAAACCGCGTCCACTCCATTGCCGGCAAAGGGAAAAAAGTCACGATAAATCGCACGTCATGTGACATCATCAGTTTGACATGCCTGACCTATACCCTATACAGGCAGTCTTCAACTTACAACCACAATTAAGCTCAAAATTTCCATTGCTCTGCTATGCAAGGCAGTTAAATGAGTTTTGCCCCATTTAGGACCCTTTTGGCCACAGTTGTTAAGCAAATCACTGCAGTTGTTAAGTGAATTGTATAGTCGTTAAGTGAATCTAGCTTTCCCCATTGACTTTGCTTATTGGAAGCCAGCTGGGAAGGTTACAAATGGTAATTTGTCATAAATTACTGTCATAAATACATGCTAATTGTCAAGCACCCAAATTTTGATCACATGACAATGGGGATGCTCCAACGGTTGTAAGTGTAAAAACCAGTCATAAGTCATTTTTTTGTTATTGCCATTGTAACTTTGAATTATCATTAAACAAATGGTCGTGAGTTGAGAACTCGCTGTACCATACTGGCTATTAAAAATTTTACTTTTCAACCAGGAGTAGTGGTGAAGGTGCTGGCCTAAGAACCAGGAGATTGTGAGTTCCAATCCTGCCTTAGGCATGAAAGTTAGATGGGTGACTTTGGGCCAATCATTCTCTCTTGGCCTCATCCACCTCACAGGTTTGTTCCTGTGGAGAAAATAAGAGGAGGAAGGAGTGTTAGGAATGCTCGCTGCCTTGAGGTAATTATAGAGTAAAACAGGTGGGATAAAAGTCTAATAAATAAATACAAATAAAGTTAAAAACCTGATATGCAGGCACTGCCTTTGGCTACGGCAAAGGTGAACCACCATTTCTCTATTATGAGCCAGTTCAAAACAAGAAATCACTGGGGACAACAAATAAATTCCATTTCTTTTCATTTAAATGTAGTAATAAACTGATTATATGTAGGTACTAAAACGTTCTTGGATATTTAATAATTTCCCCATTAATTTATCTCATTAAAAGCTCCAGTTTAACTGCTGCTTTAGAAGACCTTTGGGATTAAGCTTTGTACATGACCATGAATCTGGGTTTTGGAGTTCCCACAGCTACATAACAGATAGAGCAAGAAGCTTAGAAGAAACCCTCTCAAATTTCTGAAGCTGTAAAAGCGAAGGCATGAGATAAAGTAGAAGTAGCTCAACTGCTCTGTTTCCTGTCTGGTATACCTGGGAAGATAACTCTACCTTATAGTCTGTGTCATAAATGATTTTAACTCCAAAATACATGTGATTTCAGCATGAACATGACTTGACATGGTGATGAGCATATAAAAGCAGGAGAAAAGTATAAAATAAATTTTCGCTATGTTGGGAAAATATTGTGAGGGTGCATTTATAGATGGTTGAATAAATATTTTAAATATTGTATCTTTAACATAGTTAACCTGCTTTATAAAAACATAGATTAATAAATATCTGTAATAGAGATGCAGTTACTGAGAACAAGGCATTTCTACCAACCTAAAGTTTCTTCCCATTTTCTTCTAAGCACCGTGAGCAGTCTTCCTCTTCAGCAATCAGGTTGACTTTAAGCACACATTCTCATTTCATGATCACAAAATATCAAGGTCTGAAAAATCAAAATTGAAAGATTGTGGCAAAAAAACGATGGTAGTCTCAGTGATAATTAGCACTTTGGGTGCCGTACCAAAAAATCTTGGATGGCACTTCAAAAATCTGCACATTGACAAAATTTCCATCTGTCAACTTGTAAAAGGCCACATTGCTTGGATATGCACATATACTATGCTGATATGACATCCTACGTTCCTGGGAAGAACTTAATGCATATGAAGACCCACACCAACTAAGAGTCACATCATTGTGAACATATAATAATAATAATAATAATAATAATAATAATAATAATAATGTACACTGCAGTGAGAAAAGATTATTAGCTAACTTTTGGGCCAAGGGAAGGAGAGGTGAGATCTTCTGATGGTGTTAGTTTATTTCATAATCAAGCTGAAGACAAAATAGGAAAGGGAATATTTTGAGTACCATTTTTTTCAATAGGAAGGATACAAATGTAATAAATGGAGCTAGCCCTTGAATTAAGACCCTTTGTATCATAAATGTTCAAAGTTCCCTTACTGAAAAAAGTGACTTATAACCTGTCCTCACACTTACGACCATTGGGTTGAGGCATAGTCATGTGATCATGTGATCAAGGCCATTTTTGGCCTTCCCACAAGCAAAGTCAATGGAGAAGCCAGCAGGGAAGGTTGAAAGTCGTAGCTATTTGACATCTCACTTAATGACTGCACCACTTAAAAATGAATTTTCCGGTTTCAGTTGTGGTCATATACTGAGGACTATCTGTACATGGGATGCTCTCCAGCCATCAGCACAACAGTATTTATAGAGAGAATTGGTTGATATTAGCTAACTGACAAGCTCATTTTCTCTCTCAGTATTACCTCAGAAATCAATGTTACTCATCTCTATAGAAACTATTCCTAGAGAAATAAGTATGTAGACTAGACTAGAGAATTATAATCTTCATTAGGAATCCTGATATGAAAGCTGTTGACTCTACATACAATAGAAAAGTGTCAGTTTCCAGAATGCTGCAGGTATCACAGGGTGTTTGCAGGCCGTACAATTTATTTCATTACTGCCAAAGTGGAGATTGAACATAAGAGGTCTGCAATATGAAATGAGACAAAGCCTAATGGGAGAGGGAGAGAAACAAGGCAGTAGACATATAATGGAATGAAAATAATGCCAGACCAAATTTTACCTGGCAGTTGTTTCAGGAAAAAAAGCCACAGTGGCATAATTAGAAGCTCTAAATGGAAATGGTCACTTTTTTAAAAAAAAAAAAGTCTATTCTGTTTTATCCCACCCATCCTCCTCAGAGCATTCTTGTTTCATTTCAATAGTTAATTACATGCATCTTTTCAATTTTATGAATAATATAAAACTCAGGCTAAATTCCAGGTGGGAAAGCATATTAATAAAGGTGTGTAGCTGTTGGAAAGAAAATGCATGTTAAATTTTTCTTGGTCCAGGTAGGTCAAATAAAGTCTGGCTCCCAGCAAATCTTGTTCACAGGCTAGATTAAAAAAAAATGCTGCTGCCCTTCTCTAGTTTTGATGATACAGACAACCATCAGATTACAAAAACACTTTTCCTTCAATATGTTCTTATGTAAAGAAATAAGATGAACATGCAGCATAGAATTAAATGCAAAATCAATTTTGTCCAAACAGAAAGAAAGCTGTCATATAAAGTTTATTGGATGAAGCTTTGTAGATGGATTAACTGAGGTCAGAATTTAGGTTTTAAACTTGAAATTACCATAGATGGCTTCTGAAGGAAAGAGGGCCCTTTCACCCTTTTCTGGACACTGATAGCTAGAAATAACATCTAATTTTACTTTCAAATTGATGTTAAAAAAAGATCTTGATTTTTGAAAACTAAACAACTACACCATAAATAAAGATGATTTGCCAGTAGACTTTGAAGGTGGAGTGAGTTCTATAAGATTCTTATATACCAAAATAGCTAAAGGAAGAAGAAAAATCAAAGTATTTCCTTGGATTATTTTGATTTCTCAGCAGATGTAACCAAATCTATTTCCCTGCAAATTTCCCTGTGTGTTAGGTTGGGACAGTTGAATTGACCTAACCTGGTAATTCCCAGTAAGGCATGTTGAATTTTGCTGATTATAGATCACACTTCTCTCTTTGCTGAAATGAAAAGACTATTACAACCTGGGGATTTTAAATACATGTGAATATGCATACGCTTTGAAGTTTTTTCCATTATCCTTTGTGGGCTAGAAGAAAAAGGACAGAACAGTATGATAGCAAATACATTGGCCTAGTTTAGCCTCATTGAATATATTTTGGATTTAAGTTAGCATAATTTAGTACTTGGAATTATGTAAATTGCAATTATTCTCTGGTAGCTATAAAGTATTATTTCATCCAGAAGAAGGCAAAGCAAGCACTGCAGTTGCATGTGGCCCTTTAGTTAATTTTGTAGTGCTGTTTCTTTTGAATATTGAGTTCTGAGACATTGGTTTCAAAGCACATATTGTAGTGAAAATAGGGCAATGAGGAGCACGGTGAAGCAGCCGAAACAGCATTATTGCAGCAATTGTTGCTATAGTTTATCGCATATCTTTTATAACATTATACTATTAAATAGAGTCACATAATGGGGGGAAAAACAGCAGTGATGGAATATTTGGGCATTTAGATTCAGGGCTTCCAACAAAGTAACTGCAGGCACCAGTTTGTCTGCAAACATTTCTTTCTTCCTTTTAAAATTACTTTTTTTTAAAAGCAAGCTAGCTTGCTACATAAATGCATTTCTATGAGCCTAATGTCAAAGTTTTCTTTCTCTGAATGCTTTTGAGCCCTGTGCCTTTGAGTCCAGTGGCATAAATATTGTGGGGATACAGCAAGGTGCAAACAATGACCCTTACTTTACCTTTTGCATGGTGATGTCATGATACAACTCTATCCTTATACAGGTAGTCCTCAACACAACCATAATTGAGCCAATAATGATGGCCTAAAGTTATGCCAGTCATTAAGCAGGTCACTATGTGACTGTGACTGATTTTTATGACATTTTGTGGCCATCATTAAGTGAATATGGCAGTCATAAAGTGAACACCACATTGGCAAAGCAAATGTTGCAGTTGTTAAATGAATCCCTTGTCCTCAATGGACATTTTATTTTTTCCAGAAGCTGGAAATAAATGCCAGTTTCCGGCAAAAAAAAAACTTCATAAATTGTGGTCACATGATTGCAGGATGCTGCAAATGGCCATAAGTGCAGGCACACCAAATGCAATCAGATGACTGCGGGAGGATGACAGCTATCAGCACATCAAATCTGGGCCTTATGTAGCTCTTGGGGAAGTCCGTTGTAATTTCAAATGGTCACTAAGTGACCAGTTATATGTCGAGGACTCCCTGTAAACTTGCAGGTGATGCTGTGGCCCAAGTACAAAAGGGCACAGCTCATATTTCATCAGTTTGGAATATTATGATTAGAAACAGGTGCTCAAGGTCAGAGATGGTCTTAGAAAACAGCTTAGAGTTTTCTCTATCAGCTAGAAGTAGGCCCACCTGTCTGGAAAAAGAATGAAGTGAGCCAAGGTGGTGATAGAAAGAAAAATGGCTTCTTACTATATAAATGTTTTATAGATGGATGTACCCATCAGCAAGAGCCAGTTTGGTATAGTAGTTAAGGAATCCAGCTAGAAACTGGAAGACTGAATTCTAGTCCAGCCTTAGGCACAAAGCTAGCTGGGTGACCTTGGGCCAGTCCCTTTTTCTCAGCCCTAGAAGGGAGACAATGGCAAACCACTTTTGAAAAATGTTGTCCAGAGAACTGCAGGGACTTGTCCAGGTAGCCTTTGAGAACTGGACATGAGTGAATGGAGGGAGGGGGACCAAAATAATACAATATAATTTCAAAATCCATAATGTGCCCATTGACCCCAAACCATTGGGTTGCACTGAGTCAGAATGCATTTGTGGCAGTGAAGAATTTTCTAGTGAAGCAAAACAGAGTAATATTTACCACTACTGTTATTCAGATATTATGTCATTCTTAGCATCGGTGCAATTACAGAACCAAAGAACATATAAACTGACCACATGAATTGAGCTGCACCAGTGCAAAGGTGATTTCTGTCCAAGAATTAAAACAATAAGGCATATACCAGCCTGAATGACATTTCAACAGAAACTGCATAATAAATTAGTGGGATACTAGATTAAAATGACGATTTGCATTTCTAGTGTATAAGCTTTCTGCATTTGCTTCAGAAATAATATGGTCTCCAGGATGAAAATAGCTACAAGCCAACTCCCTTGGTGCCAGCAAGATTGTAAATAAGATATTTTTTCTTTCAAAGTACATGTTTTAATAAGGCAATCTGAAATTTTGCTATTGTGAAGTTTGCCCACTGTATGAATGTGCAAGAAAAAATAAATATTATGTACTAATAAGGGCTACCTTCCTTCTTACTTCTAAGCCCCAAAGGAGACTATAATCACAGAGAATTGAACAGGGAGATGCTTAAAATCGGTTTCCAAATTGCACTGTCTACAATTTTGTAGAAAATTGCATGCAAACAAGGCCTGGCTTGGTGCTTGTGTTAAGTTTTGTTCCTTTCCTAAGTAGCCTTCTGTGTAAAAAACACATTCATGTAGTTCTCTCCCACATATGCATATCTACCTAACATAAGAATAAGAATGGTTTGCCAGAAGGCTGGGAAGCCCAAGAAGGAATTTGGAGTTGAGAAAAACACGGGAGACAGCCAGGACAGTGGCGTTGTAACTCAAAGGTTATCTGGAAATAGGGCAATTGCCTATCACACACATAGTGTTTTCTTTCCAATCTCCCAAGTCCAGGATTAGGACTGGTATTCTGAAAGTGAATGAAAAAAATATATAGCTGGGCAGGAGAGAACCATGCTTCTCCAGTTCACAAGACACATCCTAAACTTGCCACTCACTTTCCCTATCTGGAATATTTGATGGGGCTCAGAATTTGGGAGAAACTATTTAACATAAGGCTCTACATCCAGCTGCAAACAAGTAGCCAAATTTCAGTATATCGAGGTAGCTACTGGCTTGGTCTGAACTGGAAGGAGGAAAATAGAATATTAACACTTTCCTCCATATTGGCATTATATAACTGTGCATATCATTGGCCCAGGCCTTTATTAAAGAGCCAAGAAATCCATGTTTTGAGCTGTAGCCCTTTGCCTTGCTCTACTTCAGGGCTTCAGTTTTTAAATGCAGAATAAAACAGCAAGAGTCATTTAGGTTCAATATAGAATTTAAATGAACTCTTTTTTGAGAAATGGGAAATAATCCTGCACTCAGTCTTGTGGTTTAAACTCTACTGATTTGGGTAGCATTTAAGCAAACTGACTTAAAGCCCAGAAAAGGATTGTAACTCTGGTATGGACTTGTAATGGCTAAGTGCTGTTTGTCTCTGCTTTCTGTTCCTGGCACAGGAGGTGGTGCTCACTGATGTAGCACATGCATTTCCAGCAGCAGCAAGAGCTGAAATAGCATTATTGGCTCAGTCCTCCAAGGCATGGCAGCTTCATAGGGTTACAGTGATCTTTTTTTATTGAAAAGTTTTATACAAATTTTTAATACAATAATATCCCCCCCTACCTCCCCCCTCCGTTACCCTCCCCCCCTACCTCCCCCCTCCGTTACCCTCCCCCCCTTATTCCCAGAGCTGATTACAGGGTTAAAAAAGAGATAAACAAACAAATTCTAACGAAACTTATCCAACTATACAAAAATAAAACCTAAAATACTTTAACTCAAATACAAAAGAAAAATTTCAAACAAAAGCATAATTAACAATATAAATAATTCCCATTTTAAACTTTAAGTTATTCAAAACTAAATAATACTTTCTAATCCCATATTTATTCTGTACAAAATTTATCCATCTTCTCCACACCGAGATGTATCTTTCTTGTGAGTGAACCTTCAAATGATGTATCTTTCTTGTGAGTGAACCTTCAAATAAGCAGAAATTTTAGCCATTTCTGCTAAATTAGAAACTTTAGGGTTACAGTGATCTTAAAGGTCACCTGTTCATACTTGATGAGTAGATTTTCAATATCAAATTATTGCTAAAAGAAAGAATGGAGGTACCTGAAAAATGCAGGATGATCCTCCAGAGTATAGATAAAGTCATAATATAGATGTAGAAGGAGTTCCTCAGTCAGAGAAACCCAGTTTCAGTTGATGCCAGCCCATACAGCAAAGCAACCAAACCCTATTTAAATGAGTTAAGAGGCATAATGTACTTCAAAAAGATCCTAACTATGAGTGCAGGTGTATCTTTTTCTAGGATGTGCCTTGATGTTGCTTTTGGTCCCATGAATTTTAGGAGGACTTTGCCCCAACAGCCTCTGACAAATGCCAACTTAATTCCTTGTCAATTACATTCCAGGGATATCAAGACTGCAGCCTGTTTGGCTGTCCAGTTTTTTGTGGTGGAGTGTTGTACTGGAGGCAAGCAGGTGAAAAGGCACAGTTTATAGGAACATTTGAAAACCAACCAAGAGATTTAGATGTGCACAAAAGGTGCTTTAAAGCTGGACTTGGCTATCTAATGCTCCCATTCCCCAAAGCTCTCGGCAGTTGCAGAAACCTAGAGTCCTGAAATGCCATCAATCAAGTTGACCCAGTTCAGCATTATAAATTACGTTCAAATAAATTCAGTTAGTCTCAAACACATACTAACATTTTTTTTAAAGTGTGTTGGTAAAAGCCTAAATGCAACTATGAAGCTGCAAATTAGAGCCATTTAAACTATAAAACCTCAACTGAACCCAAGAGCAATTGGGCAGTTTGGGGTCTGTTAGTGTTTCATATCCTCTGTCTGCAGAATTTGACAGAATTTGACCTCAGACCTCCCTAAGTTATCAATCAGTAAGTTGAGGGCACCTCCTTTTGCCTTTTAATGCTGAAGTGTCAATATTATATTTCTAAAATTCAGAACACCATCTTCATGTTTATAATGCTTGTTTCACCTGAACACCTTTCACCTGAGGTGAGGTAAACAGAGAACCGAGATGAGCATATAAAACAGGCATGTCAAACTCATGATGTCACAACCTATCGGGCTGGTTTTGCCATTGCCGGCAATGGGGTGGGCGTGGCTTCCACGTGATGCATCCGGCCCACAGGCCGGCAGTTTGATACCCCTGATATAAAATATATAGATGGTTTACTACACCCCTTTTATCAGAACAAGTGATAAAACATTATATGCTGTGTAGCATAAACCTGCAGTTTGCTTTGCTGCACAAAAGGAAAGTTGTATTTGGTTGCTCCTGCTGTAGCAGCCATTTTGTTCACGAGGTTCTATAGAAATGGACCTCTCTGTTTGTTTTTTTTTTCCTAAGCTGCTTGGGAAAACCATCCTTTATTTATGCAAGGGCTGTAGGGTTGATAGTTTGGCAGTTCCTCAGTTATTATTCTTCAATTGTATGAAGCACAAAGACACCATTGTCTTAGCACAGGGCACTGCAACCTCCAAGCCTTTGTGTGTGCCTTAACTCTCCTCAGCTACCACTGATTTCTGGCAACCTGCTGGTTTTAAAGTTTGCTAAGATGAGAAATGACATTGCTTTACTACTGTTGATTTGTCATGAAATTGTGGGTTTTTTTTGTAAAGATTTTATTGTTTTTTTCCATCAACATATGTTAATTTTTCCAATCAACAAGTTGTCTGGAGTTTGCTATGCTAATACATGTTCAATTCCTAATCCTTCATTCTTTCCTCTAGCCAAGAATAAAATAGGTTCCAAATTTGATAGTAGTCTGTATCTTCTTTATCTTTGAACCTCATAGTTAGTCTGATCATCTCTGCATATTCCAATATTTTCCTGATTATTTCTTCTTCTGATGGCAGTCCTTCATTCTTCCAGTATTGTGCAAAAATTATTCTCGCTGCTGTAGTAATGTGTAAGATTAAATATAATTTCTGCTTATTAGTCTTTTCAGGCATAATACCTAGTAAAAAAAAGTTCAGGTTTAAAATCCACTCGTTCACCCAATATTTTTTCTAACCACATATGTATCTTTCTCCAATAGGCCTTTGCCTTACCACATGTCATGAAATTGTTAAGGTGATTGGAAGAAAGAGGGTATGATCTAGTAAGCAAATCATATCAACTGTGCCTTGAGTTTAGGATTAGTTCTGACAATGGTAAAGAAGCTCCCAGCACTGCAAAAACAGGCAACGAATGGCCCAAGAGATTTTTTTTTCATTCTGTCTGGTTGTCTTATATATTTATGGATGTTACAACTTACATGACTAGACATTTCCTTGTATTTCACAGCACTCTTTTTATTAATCTTGACAATTTTATTTATCCTTGGGTTTTTTTTTCTAGCCAGAAGAACTCACCAATGCACTGGAAATCAGCAATATTGTGTTTACTAGCCTCTTTGCCCTAGAGATGCTTCTGAAGCTTCTTGTGTATGGCCCTTTTGGTTACATCAAAAATCCCTACAATATCTTTGATGGAATCATTGTAGTGATCAGGTAATTAAAAACAAGGTTTCTTAATTACCATAAGTGGTTGCAGTCTATAACATTTAATCCATTTATTTATTCCAATGCCACCTTATTTCAAACTGATTTCTTTTGACTGGATTTTGCAATAAAACTGAGTTTTTTTAAAAAAAATGGGTTGAAATGTTTTTGAATATATTTGGGGTTTTTTTTTTCCTCAGGTGTTGTATATGGTATATTCTCTGGAACTGCTAATAATTCTAAGAGTTATAATTCATGTGAAGGATGCCCAGTCAAAATAAATTAATTTATGACAATATATATGGTTATGTTTACGTACAACCACACTAATTGGCTTCTTTTGAGAAGGAGTTATAGTCTCTAGTACAGAGGGACTATTCAGTGTAATCCACCCACCACTATTATTTTCTTTGCTATATTATAGTGATACAGCAATCACTATAAATAATAGGGCTGGTGACAGTACTTGTTTACTTTTTATATCTAGCTGGCCACTTACACATCACTTTATAAAAGGATGAAAGATAAGATTTGTACCTGCCAGTGTAAGAAAAGTCATCCAGCACTGAACAATGATTATAACTGAAGTAGAAAAAAAGATATGGCTCACCAAAATGAAGACTACAAGTTGCATGTCTGCTCAGGCTGTTGCCCAAATGCTAACAATAACGGACTGGTTTTGTGGAAGAGAATTTTTCCATGGATAGGGGCACTTGCCCACTGCTCATCTCCAGGTGTGTGGCCTGATTCCTAACAGGCCACGGACCAGTACCAGTCCATGGCCCAGGGGTTGGGGACCCCTGCTATAAGACTATTGCCTTCTTACAATTCTTTATTTTAAAATCACATTTGGTTCTCCAAGTAAGGCCTGCTTCAATAAAGGACTGTACTGCATTTCTGTAAATCAGGACATATGGATACCTCATCAACATGAATTCCCTGAAGAAAATACAGGGCAAATTATATGTAGTTTCTATTTGCAGAATTCCAATAAAAGAAATCCATTAACAATGTTCCCCATGCAACATTTATCCTCAGAACACCTCTGTATCTGTTTTTCTACTTCGGTGCACTTTTAGGGCACATAACAAAATCTGTTTGAGTGCACGCAGGAATTAAAAAGTAGCCACTATGAATGCTTTTCCCTGTTTTCCCCCCCAGAAATCCTAAAATCATGCAAAACATTGAAATGAATGCAGATCTTGAACTGGGAGTGTTATTATGGAAACTTCCTTTGGAAGTTCCTCAGCAGTCATAGGATTCAGAGCTTTTTCTCAAAAATTTCTAACTCTTCATTTTAATATTCTCAGTTTAACAACATGAGGAGAAAAAGCCCTTGTCAGTGAGTGAATATCCATATACAACATCTCGCTGGGCTCTGTTTCCCTTCCACAGCTAATTTTTTTTAAAAAAAAAATCTTTCTGATTGAAACCGATGAAACAAAATTAATGAATACTATCCAACTAATTATTGATTTGAGAGATAAGCAGAAAACCAGATTGATTTCTGATCTGGTGGATCTACAGCCCTCCCACAATACCACCCACATTACTCTTTTGTGTCTTTTTTCAATGTCAGAGTTCCAATGTAATAAAGAATTGCTTTCAGATGCTCAGAGGGGGGAATTGCTATGCTAGATTTCTTCCTCCAGGAAAATAATTAAATTTAGAGGTAAAATTCTGAATCGGATGAATCCTATGGTCACTAGGACAAACCTCCAAGAACAACAGAATTGCAGTAATAATACTTCTTCTCAAAAGCTAATTTATTACGTTAATATATATTCTCTTTTCTTAGTGTGTGGGAGATAGTTGGACAGCAAGGTGGAGGCTTGTCTGTTTTAAGAACCTTCCGTCTTATGCGAGTTCTAAAACTGGTCCGGTTTATGCCTGCTCTTCAACGCCAGTTAGTGGTCCTCATGAAAACCATGGATAATGTGGCCACCTTCTGCATGCTACTGATGCTCTTCATCTTTATCTTCAGGTGAGTTCATAATAAAAAAAAACCTCCTATCTGAGCATTGGGACTATTATCAGAGGCCCCACTCTGAGTGCTTTCACATGCTACATTTTAGCCGGTAAGAGTGGACATTTTTAGTGATGTTCTCCAACTTCGGAGGAATGCCTTCTCTAAAACAGCCTGCCAACTTCCATTTTATTTAGGTGTCAGGCAAAGACATTTATAAAAAAGAAAATTAAAAGTATCCAGCCTTTTATTTTTCCTATATTTCTTAGATTATTTTGTTGAGCTTCTTGGTGACTTCCTTTTACAGTATTTTAATTATTGTTTCATTATATTTTGTTTTGGATTTATTTGCTTTCTTGGTTATTATTGAAAACCTTTTCTATAGGGCAATTAGCAGGTTTTAGATACGAGTGAATAAAACAATCATTCTTGAATGTTATATTTCAACTTCTGGTTTAACATGAAATTATCTACATTTAAATGGGGAAATAATTTCTGCTACAGCTCTGTAAATGAAAATCTGTAGCTATTCTTCTTTCATCTATGTGGCTCACTTTTGCTCTATTAGAAGTGGTCAGAATTTGAAGAGAAATAATCAGTTTTAGAATCATTCAGATCCTAAAGAGTCTGATCCTTCTGGATATTTTTTTTTTTTTAATATAGAAATTTGAAACCCACTGGTCTGGCTTTGTTCCCATATCCTGTGTGTTTTTTGTATTTTATCTAAGCCACAATACAAGTTGCATATATTTGAAATACCAAAGTTATTTTCTGATTTATTAAAACTGAGCTTCATTCTCTTAAATGAAAGGGAACAGAGTAGTAAGAAACATGTTCCAAATTCTAACCCTTTAATCTCTCGTTTAACCCATTTCTCCTTGTTATTCAGTATCCTTGGGATGCATCTCTTCGGGTGTAAGTTTGCCTCAGAGAGAGATGGAGACACTCTCCCTGACAGGAAGAATTTTGATTCTTTGCTCTGGGCCATTGTTACTGTTTTCCAGGTAATACATCAATTATGGCCCATAATTTTTTATCTTTAAATGCTGTTATTGTAAACTGTTTTACAGCTGGAGGGTTTTTGAAAACAGTACAGTGAATGTCAATTGGTTCTTCATAGACATGTATCAATAATACAGGTGTAATGAAAAGCAAGCAACAGATTACAGCAACTAAAATATTAAATAATACATAAAGCCCCAGTATAAATTGACCTCACAGTTTCTACCTTCTGATTATGTTTGTGCAAACAAACACATTCCCTTTGTAGAAATAAGGATTTTACCCTGATTTTATGTCTTTAATGCCTATATTCTTAAATAAAAAATGCTATTTAAAGAAACAGCCATTTAGCAGCACAAGTTAAAGTATCTGTTAATTCTAACCCAGAATACTGAACTTCCTTAAACAAAATTCTCTGAATTGTGAAAGACTAAGAACTGATTATCCCCTTTGAACAAATTGTTACAGTCAGGAATATATATACATTTACACAGTTAGAAACACAGAGAGAAACACTTATTCCAGGTGTTTTTAAGTTGCTTCTTTTTGTTTACTGTTTCTGGTGATGCCAGCTAGGCTTGCAAAACTGAGCCAGCCACTAGTTAGAAGAATGTTAGGGAGAATCAGCCACATCTGGCCAGAAACAGTGAGCATTATGTGTTACTCAGTCAGCTGTGAAGTTTCTTAGCCATTAAAAAATTAATTACAGTCCACAAGGATAAGGCAATGTGTGCCACAGTTCTGAGTCACACTGGTGAGACACCTCAAGAGGCAAAGAAGGCATAACAAGTTCTAAGTCAGGGGTGTCAAACTGCCGACCCACGGGCCAGATGCATCATAGCAAAACCGCGCCCACCCCATTGCCGGCAATGGGGAAAAAAGTTGTGATACATCGTGACACATCACGTGATGTTGCAAGTTTAACACCCCTGTTCTAAGTGCATACTATACTATCTTTTTCAAAAATTACTTGTATGCATGATGGTTAACATTTGGAAATGCAACAGTTTTACAGATACCTGGATCATAGGTTGGTAAAAAGGTGAATGCACTTTAAAATTGTCTCACATCAAATGGTTCCTGTTTTCATTCCAGATACTGACCCAGGAAGACTGGAATAAAGTCCTCTACAATGGCATGGCTTCTACCTCTTCCTGGGCCGCTCTCTACTTCATTGCCCTCATGACATTTGGGAATTACGTTCTCTTTAATTTGTTGGTTGCTATCTTGGTGGAAGGCTTTCAGACAGAGGTAAAGCCTTGAAGGACTTCTTTGATTTCTCTTTGATAAAGAGAGTATGTAGGGTTCAGAACCCCTGCTTGTAAAATGATTAGGATTTCCAAAAGAAGCAATTGCTTTGGTAAAAAGACAGACCCTTTAGTTGGTATCAAAGGCCCAGCTTCAAGTGTTGTGAAAGAGCACATGATCATGCAAACACATTGCCTTTGAACCAAGCTTTGTTGCATTTAAGAGCCAAATTCAAAACTGCCTGATAAATATGCATGAGATAAGTGAGCCCATTGTACCATTTGCTGCTATGTCTTTGTAGACATTTTCCCGCCTCCATAAAAGCAACACTTTGGTGTCTTTTATTTATTCTATTTTTGCCTGCCCCTTTTGGATTGAAGCTACATCTTTCATTAACTAGCCATCATTGCCAGGCAACTGAAAGAAAGACATTTGAACTGAACTTGGAATGGTTTCTACCTTTCATGGCAGCCTAGAAATATTTTAGATAAATAAGATCAATGAACTTGGCCTCTGTAATTTTACTGGCAAGCCAGTATGTCTACATCTTGCAAAAGCTAGCAATAATCAACCAGTGGAATGGCTTGCCTTCAAAAGTTGTGGTGCCCCAACACTGGAGGCTTTCAAGAAGAAACTGGGCAGCCATTTATCTGAAATGGTATAAGGTCTCCTGCTGAAGCAGGGGATTTGACTAGATGACCTCCAAGGCCCCTTCCGACTCTATTATTCTGTTCTGTTCTTTCTGCGGACTTAGGGAGACAGCGAATAAGCCAGCCTTCAAGCAATAAAATGTCAAAACACTGTTGCAGGTCTCAAGGCGGCAGTGTTCAACACAACCCCCAGGCATAGGTAGCATGGCTGGGATTATTCAGTAGCATCTAGACGTGGGCTTCTAAATCAAAGTCATGTCAATAGTGTGAGTTTGTTGCCTGCTTCTCTTTTTATCCTATTCATTTGCAGCATAAGAAAAACATTTTAGAAAACCTCCAGGCCTTTTATTTGTTTTCATCTCAATGCAGTGTAGGAAGAAGATTTATGGAAGGCTCTTAGGACAAAGCAACCATGAGCTCTCTGTTTGCTTACTTCTATCTTATTTGCTATACTTCGTTTAAGTTCCTTGTATTTGCCTCTGTATTTCAGCCTCCGGGTCATAGCTATTTTTTTCTCCGAGATAATATCAGAAAGAAGGGATACTGTGCCAATCCCACTGAGCAGTCAGAGGTTTGTGGAGTTCTTGGTGCCATCTGAGCTTGGTGGATTGCTTGCTGACATGTCATTAACTGACTAGTGCTAGAAGAGAGCGGGTTTTGTTCTCTGTTTATATACAGTAGCCCACCCTGTCTGTTGGATGATGGTGTTGTCTTTTCCTTGGTAGTTCTTTGATTGGGCTGCTGTTTGCTGCTTGACTGTTTGTCTGGTGTTGCTTCTAGTATTAATCCCTGTTTTATCCGGACACCGATAGCTGCTGAGGAGATATTCTGGTTTAATGTTTCTCTTTTAGCTTTTTTGTTATCTCTTTTGAATGGTTTGTAAATGTTATTTATCTCTATGTGCCTGTTGATGACTGATTCATCTGAGTGCCAAGCTTCCAGGAATTCCTTAGCATTTGGGGATTTAACTTAGCCGTAGATGCTGACAGGTCAATCCTAAGGTTGAAGTCTAAGTCTAGGACTTCATAGTTTAACCCTTAGCTACATTTATTTTTTTCTATTAGTCATAGGTTTCTTTTAAAGGACCAGGTGTGACAGAAAAACCACAACTGCCTTTTGGTTACTGTCAGATGATTAATGGGGTGTATCTTAGCATATCTAATTTAAATAACACATAATAAATAAAATATCTATCTAACCTGCCTAGTTCTCTTGCTGCCAATGATTACTCTGCTCTGAATGTCTGGACAGTAATATGATTCCCCATGTCTAAATCAGAAAGTTGTTGTAGGCAGAATGTTCCCTAATGTGAATTGGTACAGCCTTGTGATGCGCTAAATTGTCGCCTAAAACAAATTTAGGATCTATTGTTATTTTGATTGGTATCACATGTCAATCTTTGAAAAAGGATTGAAATCAAATTTGGAGGCTGGGTTTGTCAGATCTTCAAGGTAGACCAGAACTGGCAGGGTAAGGATTCCAAAAATATTTGGCTATAACGTAACAGAATCTTGAAATCCTCTCAGGATTTCTCTGTCCCATCAAACAAAATCAGGGTGGGGTTGAGCTTCTTCTTCATGTCATCCTCTTTCTCTAGGCTGAGTTATCTTTTCTAAAACTTCGCCCACCAGCTCATCCACTTTTTAATTGTTCGCTCATTCTTTCTCAGTCCCAAGGCCAGATGTACATTCCTTCACAGGACCATATATTCCATATACTATTAATGGTCTTTCCAAGGAGGAAAAATTCTTTTGTAATCTTTCAAAAGTCAATGAAAATTTTATTTGTCAAGTCCCTTCCTACCCACTTCTCCTCTACAATCTCATTTCAATGCTGGTGACAGTTTTATCTTTGTGCCCTCAAGTGTCTTTTCTTGACTCTGAAAACACTTTTGTTAATTTTAGTATAAGAATGTACTGGACGTTTCTGTTGCTAAGCAGCAGACACATATACAAAATACTGGCCTATTCTTAATATGCATGTGCACATATCTGCAATATACAGCTCTTTAAAACTTGGTCCTAGCTGGTGCTTTACATTCCATGTGCAGAGGGCACATTGCTAGTAGCTTCTCAGTGGGGCTTTATTTTTATTGGACCTTCTGAATATTGTTCTTTTATATTGCATAAAATAGAATAGGCAAGGGGAGGACTCAGTTTGATAAAGACTATATAATACAAAAATGACAGAGTGAGCTGTTAGATTTGTGCCCTGGAGACTTTATCTAAGAAAGAAACATAGGACACCAGTGAGAGAACCTTCTATCAGTGATAAAGCTTCTCTCCTGGGAGGACTACATGATAACATTATCTATGAGACATATTTTTTATGGCAATCCTTTCATCTTCCCTATAGATTCTGTGCTTGTCTTTGAGAATTCTTAGTTTATCTCCTGTTCCTCTTTTGTGTTGTTGCTTTTTTTCTCTTAGCACAAAGCAGCTAGTAAAGAATGATGGTAGGTGTCAGCACCCCCAATCTGATACTTTCCAGATTATGTTGGACTTCAGCTCCTGTTGTCTCCAGCCAGCACCATGCTGGCTATGCAATTCTTGGAGCTATACCCAAACATCTGTCTGGGCAGCACTAGATTGGGGAAAACCAGCTAAAACAACAAAGAGGAAAGCAGAAAAATTATTTGCTTGACCTTCATTTAACACTTAGTAACATTTTTTTTAGAAAGACCCTGGTCATACCTTGGGCTTCAATGTAGTCCTTACATTTTTCTTTTTCTGATACACAAACACATTTCCACAATCAGTTTAAAAAGACATTTTTTAACGGACTTCTCAATTCAGACAATCACATTTTAGATTGACCCACTTCTTCACTTCTCCCTTTTTGCAAATTAGCAACCAACCAGAAAATCGTCCATTAACAACCGTGTCCCATTTTGTCATTAACAGTAAAGTAGCAGAATAAGAAAGAAGCATAGCAGAAAAGTAGTACAGTATATCTGCAGTATTATTTCTTTTGGTTGTTGTTGTTGTTCCATAGTTCTTATTTGTAGATTACTGGTTTGGAAATTAATATTAATTGAAAAGTTCCTACTTTGCTTGCGGACCTATTGAATGGGATGATCAAGTGGGCTATTTGTAAGGTGCTTTTATTTCACTGCGTAACCTGAGGTGTGATTGCCCAAATTATTCTAATAGATCTTATTTTTTGCTGCTTAAGTACAAAGTTTAGTAAACTGCTCTTTTTCAATAGCTCTCATTCATAAGGCGTGTTAGGCTTCCTTTGTACCTAGAGCTCATCTTTTTCACCAATTATAAAAAAAATATTGGTCATCTTGAACTGAATAGAAAGGTAGGAGATAAATTAAATGAATAGATTAAATAAATAAAAAAATGGGCACCAGCACACTAGAATTGAACTCCACTGCCGGATCCATAGTCAGTCATCTATGAAAAGAGATAATTGTCTGTGTAACAAAGTGAAAAATGATCAAAACTGTCCATTTGTACAGAAAAATATGGCTGACTTAACAAGTATGATGCTCACTTTGATGTTCCAAAATGCTTTTTGTCTTCATCTAAGAAATGCAGACTTGAAGTACTGCCAGAATAATTAATTCAATTCCTTAAATCAAAGAGGGAACGGACCAACATCCTCAGTTTCCAGAAACGAAAAAAAAAGTTTTTATTATAATTAAATATATAGCTGTTTTTTTATATTTGTCTTCTCCTAGGAACTGAAAGCCACTTTCTTTCTTTCCCCAATCAGATTCTGGTTAGAAATTCTAACTCTAACTGTAATCTCACACATCTCAAGGGCATGACGTTGGAAAAGACTGCTATAGCATTTATTTTTAAAAGTAATTGTCAGATGGATGACTATTAAATAACTGCAAGTGTATTGGATTTTTTAAAACTCCTAAAGCATAACATGCTGTATAAAATGGGGTTCTGCCAAATATAATTGGAGTATACTTATCATCTTTAATCCGCAAGAGTTTGTCTCAATATAGGAGCTGTGGTGGTGCAGTGGTTAGAATGTAGTATTGCGGGCTAACTCTGCCTACTGCCAGAAGTTCGATCCTGATGGGGCTCAAGGTTGACTTAGCTTTCCATCCTTCCGAGGTTGATAAAATGAGGACCCAGATTGTTGGGGGCAACATGCTGACTCTGTAAACCACTCAGAGAGTGCTGTAAAGCACTGTGGGGCTGTATATAAGTCTAAGTGCTCTTGCTATTTTATTAATATAAATTGTCTTTTATAATTCTGAATTATTACCACAAGGTTTTCAGTTAAAAATACTTAAAGATTAATGCCCCTTGCTAATAACAACGCATGTGGAATCTTCATTTGAATGATCAGTAAGCAGGTACTTTGCTCTGTCTATACTTCTACCACTTTAGCAAAGGCTAGTAGTTGGTTAACCTTGCCTGCTTGCTCAGAAGCTAAGCAAAACTGCACTTGGTTTGCACTTGGAATGCAAGACCAGCAGGAAACCCCAGGGTTGCAGCCTAGGTTTAGAAATTTTAAAAAGTTCCCAAATATAGTAAGGGCAACCACTCCTGTACCATTGCCAAAAAACCCCCAAATTTATGTCTGGGTAGCTGTCAGGTTTTAAGCTTGTCTTAACGCACCTATACCTTACAAAACAAACTATAAGCAACTAGTGGCAGCTTTAGCTGCATAGGGAGGAAGAAACTAGGGTACATGATTGGACATATTTTTAACCAACTCTAAGCTATGGAGAAATGTTGTTCAAACACTATACTCTGTAAAGATTCTCTTGTCCCTTTTTTAATATCCCTTTGGTTGTTGCAGAAAGAAACAACAGATTTCAGATAGATAGATTTGAAGATTTACTGTTTTAACAGTTGTTCACATATAAGTCATAAGTATGAACAGAGCTTTTAATTTAAAGATCTGGATTATGTGTCCATAAATGGCTACATCATATAACTCAAGGGTAGTGTAACCTGTTCAATTGCTTCTCCGTAGTACAAAATTTACTACAATGGGTACCTTCCCTTCTCTTCCATTTCTATTGTTATTCCTTTTTTCCCCAATATATTTATTACCCTTTTATTCACTCTCTCAATTTTGATGTTAAGATTTATAAAATTTGAAAAATCCACCTTCTTTCCTGCCTTCCTTCCATCCCTTCACCTTCCTTCCTCATTTTTACTTCAGGAAATCACCAAACGGGAAGCAGCGAGTAGGCAGTTAAGCTGTATTCAGCTGCCTGTCGACTCGTCAGTGGTACGTAAGATCTGGCATGAACACCACAACCTTTGTCTGGTAGTTTTCTTTTCCTCTCTCTCTCTCTCTCTCTCTCTCTCTCTCTCTCTCTCTCTCTCTCTCTCTCTCTCTCTCTCTCTCTCTCTCTCTCTCTCTCTCTCTCTCTGCCTGTCTCTCTGTCTCTGTGTTGTGAGCAGCCCCATCATTGCCACTGTTCTCATTATGATAGATGTTTGGTTATGAATTTGTTCTCATTGTCAAGTTGACCTTGATTTTAAGTCTCTTCCTTCTTTGCTGGGAATTAAGAGCGTATCTCTCCAATGAGCGAAAACCTCTTTTAGACTCCTACCTATTAAGATTCCTTTTTATAAATTTTAGGGCCCCTGCTAGCATTTCTAAAAGAGGAAGATCTTCAACTTCCTACCATCTTAGAAGCCTAGCAGTGTGCCCTGACTATTGCCCTTCAGCTCATAAATGGATAGAAACACTTGCCACTTGCTGTAACTTTGCATGTAATTCTTGGTTTTGATTGAGCCAAAATAACTGATCGTTGCTTATATTTACCTATTAATATACACTGATTTTAATGAATATAAGTGTATGTTTCTAACTTTTGGAGACAGAGTATCATTGTTTCAGCTGTCTCAGTTGTATTACCAACAGCAAAGGAGTATGAATTTAGGCCCAGAGTTCATTCAGGTCAGTAAGAAATTTCCCCATATGTCCAACATGAATTGTAAGAAAATATAATGCATATAGTTGCACATCATAATCTCCCTTATAGACATGCCTTACAAATTGTCACTTAACCCTTCTGCATGCCAATGCTGATTCCCTTTAAAGAGAGAGAGAGAGAGAGAGAGAGAGAGAGAGAGAGAGAGAGAGAGACAGACAGACAGACAGACAGACAGACAGACACAGACAGAGACAGAGACATTAGGAAAACATATCAAAGACAGACGGGACCTAAAATCAAGCATGCTATGTGGACGTTCATATGTGAGAAGACTCTGTCCTAAAAATGGCCATTCTAGAATTGAGGCAGCTACTGACAGCATATATAATATATAACCAGAGACCTTGGGAAATTTTTTATTGACTGGAGGTTAGAAAGAAGGGTACAAAGGAGAGGTCAGGAAAAAAAAAAGGAATACTCCCTTCTTAAAGGATTTATAAAATGTTGGTAGAATATTGTTGCAGCCTTTTAAAAATGAATAAAAAAGACAACATACTTGGGAATGTGTCAAATATTGACATCGTGCAAATCTTCTACCCTGCCTGATTTATCTATGAAATCAAGCACATCAATTCTGCCATTGCCTTGTTCTACTATAAATCTCTCTTTCCCTATTTTCCTCAGTTTCTTCTGGTATTGGAAGGGGGGGGGGCTTCTGTTTAGATCCTTTGTTTTGACTACCCAGATTTCTCCCAACCTGGTGCTTTCCAGAGATATTGCAACTATACCATCATCTGATGTACACTTCTGGAGAGCACCAGAGTCAGAACAGCTGTTATAGCCATAGGCTGCCTTCCCTATATACTGGTTAGTTCCTGGCACATCTCATGCTTATCATGAACAAACTGTACCTTTGCTCACCTAATGCCTTTTTCATTCAGAAAGGCAAACTAGGAGTGAAAAAACAGGTAATTTCTTTGGGAACCTAGGTGGGTAAAGCTTGCCTGTGGTAAATTAGTGTGCTTAGCATTTTCAAGTTGGTGCTGGGTTCTATGGCAGGATGCTGTAAAAAAAATGGGTTTGGTGCTGAAAGGAGGGAGGATAAAATACACTGGCATTTGTATTAAATATCACATCAGACAAGCCGTCACCTAATAACTAAAAAAAAAAACCCTGTTTGGAATGCAGACTAAAAAAAAAATGTGGGGGAAAGCATATTGAATTCAATTTTTGCAAATTGCAACGTTATTGAAAGGCTTTTAACACAGACTTCCTTCTTATTTCAAAATAAGGATGCTTTTACTGACCAATATCATTAATGCTTTTTTGAGTTTTTAACAAGCATTATCTTCAAACATTTGTGAAGATTTTTTTTTGTATGTGATGTAGACCCAGCATCACTTTACATGATTTGTAATATAATATACATATATTTAATTTGCATGTTTAACAAAACTGTAAAGACACAAGTCTGCACAGGCATTTTTCTCATGTTCACACGATCCTTTTAAAGTCAGATTTGAACTGCAGGAAAAGTTGCTTGACAGGACACAGTCATCCATGTGGATACCCTAAATGCTCCAAGCTTAAGGCCAATCCATTACCCATTGGACTGTGTAGATTTTGAAGCATATGAACAGAAGAGATATTTCGGAAATATTTTTTATTTATTTTATTTTTATTTTACTATGAAATTTATTTACTGCCCATCTCATGTCAAAAACTTTGAGAGGCTTATAGCATAAATATTTAATTAAGACTGCCATTTATCTCCAGTTAATCATTTATTATTGAGAAAATGAGCTCAAATGCACTGTCTCAATAAAGAGAAATGGGCAGCAAAATTACTACCACATTATTAATTTTGAGGATCATTCTCAGAATTATGGGACCATAATTCCATTATGACATTTAAGCAACACAAAATAAATAAAGACCATCCCTTACATTGGACTAAATTATTTTGGTATAAGGGATCCGTTAATCATGAAAGATTGAAATGTTACACGTAAATTAACATGCATTAGGGCAACCACTAAGAGAAAATTACTTCACCTTTTTTTATACTGTACTTCTTATAATACTTTATGAAAAAATATGGGTAAAACCTAACAAAATTACTAATGAATTAATTCATGAGTTGCAGATGGATTACTGCTTCTAGCCTTATTTTAGCATTAAAAGAAGCAGATGACTTCTAATATGTTTATTGGGAAAGTATCCAAAGGAATGGACATCAACTTAACTCTGAGTCACAATAAAAATCTAGTCACAAGTTCATCTGAACTGTGTCATGTATTCTTCAGCGGTGTTTTTTTTTTTTTAAGGGATCCACCCACCATTTGCTTAGAATAGCTTTACTTAAACCTTCAAGAACAGGATTCTGTCCTGTTGGAAGGAGCCCAAGGATGTGCATGCTGGCTTCATTGTTTTGATCCTGACCTTTAAATGTCAGTAAGAAAGATTTGAGTAGAAATTGGTGGACTCCTGTTTGAATGAATACAATTCACTGGATGTCAAATGCAAAGAAAATCCAGGTTAAGTAGGAGACTTTCTTCAAACTTTCACAATCAGCAACCAGACCCAAATGGAGAAGAGCAGGGAGCATCATGCAGAACTCATGTTTTTACCCTGTTTTATGTTTTCCAAGGGCTCAATAGGGATAGAAAGGTGCAGGATTTCCTATTTATGAATTCCCTGTGCTTAGGTGCAAGATACATCTTTAAAAAGTCCGTAGCTTGATTGGAAAGAAATGCCTTGCAGATATATTTATCTACACAGATGCTCAAGTACACATTTAACTGGAAAAATAAAGGTCAGTACATTGATGATGTGACCTGGATGCTAATCAGGCAAAATTTTCAATTAATTTCAAAAGACTGCTATTGAACATTATCCTCCCAACCAAACCTGTTCCACTTTTCAAGTTTTTCTCAAGCATCAAGTGCCATCATGGTGAGCTAAAGCTTTTTAGTACAGCAGCATGGATCTTGTTGTATTTTGCTGGGTTATTTGCCTTTTTTTCCTGATTTCATAAGGTTTTTTGCATATGTGTGTGTTATCACCTATTGATTTGCTGTGTTGACTATCTCTATGAAGCTGTCTTGGATCATAATTGCCAGAAAAACAGCTTTCAGTCCTTATGGACTATTTATTCCTGGTTCATATAATAGGTTATTAAGTTACATTAAGCCATGATTGCTTAATTGTGGTTTCCTTAAACCACAGTTAACTGAGTTCAAATATACATAGTCATTAACCATGGCTTATAAGTTACAGTGCTTATACACAAAACATGTTAAACCAAAATCAAACCACATATGGCTTAGTGCTATGTCTTATTATCATTTGATTGGTCCAGAGATGAGCTCCAAAATGGTAATAATGTTTGATTTGAAAATGAGGTCAAGAAAGAAAATGAAGTGGACAAATAAAGACAATTACCATTGAATGTTAAAGGAATTCTAGGGTAACTCTCTAATAAAAAAGGCCTTATGAACTTCATTATCATTTGATAAAAGAGCCTTGTCAGTATGGTAAATGCCCATTATTTACAGGCTCTTGATTCTGATTTCACTGTCAGAAGCCAAACATTACTTTTGACAGACAGCCCTTCAATTCATCCTAATGACTATATGAATTAAATCAAGGATAGGCCCAGAATATCTGTCCCCCAAATCATATTACTAAAATAAATGTCCATTTCATCTCAACCAGATCTCTAATTAACCAATTTTGAGAGGTAAAAGTTAGGCTGTTGTATGAAACTGCAGTGGCTCCGTGGATAGATGAATGGATGGATGGATGGATGGATGGATGGATAGATAGATAGATAGATAGATAGATAGATAGATAGATAGATAGATAGATAGAGTTGATCCTTGCCTTGTTCCTTTCAACTATTCAGATTAATGGTTCTGTATTTTATAGGAATCAATCTGAAAAGTATATACAGCAAATTCTGATTCAAGGCTGCATGCAATTGCTTATAATTTCTGCCTTCTATTTACCACCTCCATCACCATTTAGTCAATATAAACAACATACTTTCAAATGTCTGATTAAAACTATTGTGATTGGGCTAAAATATTTATTAGAGTAGAAAGAGTTATAAGCGCTTGGAAATTAAGATGGTTCCTTTGAAGACCTTGAGGGGGAAATGTTAGAAGCCTGGGAGTTAACTATGCTTCCAGGCCAAGTTTCTAGCAGAATGAGGTTAAATCAATTGTTTTTGCTTCTCTCAAGTCTTTAGCTGCTTTAGTTGCCCTTTTCGAAAGTGTAGTGTGTTGTAAAACTGGACTACAAATTTGGAATTAAATATTTGCATGCCTCATGTTGTGGAAGGTTGTGTCCTAATGTGGCAACAGTTTTTGTGGAACAGTGAACCTTGTGTGTAGGGGGGAGGAAGAGTCCTCTTATTCAGACAGGGAATGGCCAGGTAACTTATCCTATTTTTCCTGTTTTTTCTCTAGGGGGATGCTACCAAGTCTGATTCTGAGGGGGAACTTTTTCCCCATACTTTGGAAGAAGAGTGTGGACTTAAGAAAAATTTTTCAAATCCAACTTGTAAGTAACAATATGATTATTGCTGTTTTTCCTGCTAAGAAATGTTTTCCATTTGTTATATGAAACTTCATGTATATTTATTTTCTTGGTTATTAAGTATAACCAAGCAGAAAAAGAGCAAATGCATTACCTTTCTTTAGTAATAGCTTTGATTATTGATTTATATGCTGGTATCAACTCATAGCAATCACATAAATAGTTTTTCTCAGGACTATCTATCTCCAACCTGGTCCTTCAAGTCTTCCAGAGATGCACCCATAGCCATTGTATCTGAGTCAATCCATCTTGCTCCTGGTTGTCCTCTTCTTCTCTTTCCTTCCACTTTTCCCATCATTAGAGCCTTTTCCAGAAAGTTCAGTCTTTATATAATGCAGTGGTGGCGAACCTATGGCACGCGTGCCGGAGGCGGCACTCAGAGCCCTCTCTGTGGGCACGTGCACTGTTGCCCCAGCCCCGCCTCCCCCCACAGCCCCCTTCTCACCAGCAGTCCCCCTGGAGGAGAGTCGCCCCTGAACGTGGTCCGCGCGGAGCAATGCAGCCAAGGACATGGTAATTGGGCAGTGGAACAAGACTCGGCCCTCACGCCCCGTCATGCGCAGCTGATGCTGCGGAGCACGGGCAGAGGGCATGGCTGTCACGGCACTGCTGGGCTGCCTGGGCGATCCACTGTGGTGGGCCATGGAGGCAGTGGGTGGCCTTGCAGGGGAACGGGGGCAGAGAGGGCGGGGGAGGCAGGGCCGGTTTTTGGGCACTCAGTTTCTAAAAGGTTTGCCATCACTGATATAATGTCTCACGGGTCCTTTTTTTCCTTCTTCAAAAGGCAACTGGGCTGTTTTTTCCTTGAGGAAGAAGGAAAGGTTCCACTTCTCACAAGAGACTTCATCAGTTCTGATGGGGGGGATGATGAAGCTTCTTGGATGAGAAGCAAAACATTTTCTTCTTTTTCCTCAAGGAAAAAAACAGTCGAGTTGCCTTTTGAAGAAAAAAAAAACACCTTTCAGGTAACTATGACCTAGAAGACTGAGAATCTCCACAGAAGTTTTTGTATAATGTATTTGAATTAGTTTCCTTAGGAGTATCTAGATGGACTGCAAAAATCTGATTGATCATTAGATGGCAGCAAGGGGTTCAGATGCCTCTATATTTATTACGATCTAGTGGCAAAATCTACCAGATTTTTGGTAGTGCACATACAGTAGCTATAGTAACAATTGTGTGTGTGTGTGTGTGTGTGTGTGTGTGTGTGTGTCTAGCTTCAGTCAATATGATGTAAGAGATGCCTTGATAAAGATTCTTGTCACTGGAGGAATTCAACAACATTAAGAGAGGAGCATGGGATAATGTTGTAGATAATTTGGAATATGATGTGTGGCTCATTATACAGTGTAAAGTTCATATTTGGGATAAATATCTCTCCATGACAAAGAGTGAAGGGAAAAGATTGCTCTGAGTGTACCTTAAGAATGAGAAATCTATGACCATCGTAGGTTAAAACCCGTTAAATCCTGACGTCTGTGATAGAAAAACAGTAGTGTTTGCAATTCAGGAACAACAAGAAGACCGTTTCTAGCACACCTCTGCTAGATGTGATTGCTGTCCATCTTGCATACCACAGAGAGGAAGCTAGTCTTGATAATATCTTAAATCAAGAGTAGGAAAACAGAGGAGTGCTATTGGCAATTCATGAGCATACAGTAAAGGGACCAGAGAACCTGTAAAATGAAGATTTGAGAGTCTTGTATTAGAAGATTGAGAGACATAAGAAAGAGGAATGATCAAGACACATATGAAAACTGTCCTGATCACATCAAATCATATGTCTCTGATGATATAGGGCACGATACGAATGTTTTCTTTCTTCTTTTTTCAGTGATGGCTCTTTGTGACCATCCAGAGCTAAAGAAGAGCTTGACGCCCCCACTTATCATTCACACAGCAGCTACACCCATGTCCATGCCAAAAAGTGCCATCTATGGAGAAGTGGCTCAGGACTATGGTTCTCGAAGAGCTAGTGGCACCTCCATGGATCCTAATACATTTGATCTCAAATCCCCGGTATGTGGCTCACCTTCTCCCTTGTATCCTTTGCTCCTCGCCTTTGCGCCCCGTTTGCAGCATATTTTAAAATTAATTTATTCCACCGGCTGGATGTCTTTTTGGCACTGTTAACCGAGTTCTTGCTTCTAGCATTCTATTGATATCCCTTGTGTTCTTACTTACATCACTTCAGGTCAGTGTCCGGAGTTCTCCACATAGCCCATGGAGCGCAGGAAGTAGCTGGAACAGCCGCAGGTCGAGCTGGAACAGCATCGGGCGAGCACCTAGCTTGAAACGCCGTACGAACCAGAGCAGTGAGCATAAATCGCTTTTGTCAGGGAATGGGAAGCAGAGTTCAGAGGAAGGGGAAAGCTCAGATGAAGAGCAATCCAGCAGGACTGGGAGCTTCAACGGCTCTATACCTCATCGCATGGAGTCACTAGAAACCAAAGGCTCCTTTGACTTTCAAGATACCCTGCAGGTGCCTTCTCTTTACCGGACCAGCAACATCCACAGTAGCCACACCTCTGCAGCAGACTACAGTGGCAAAGCCACCTCAAGAGTCTTGATTCAGCAGCTTCATTTGGATGATCTGCTCCCAGAATGTGATGATTTGGATGATGAAGGCAATTTAGTAAGTGAGAGCCAGCTTACTTGGCACCTTTTTGCTTGTGTTTTGATTGGTTGCCATAGAAGAGAATGAAATGTTTTGATCCTTGTTAATTTGCAGAAGCATAACATATCATGCCAATATATTCTTATTTATTGGGCACTGACATATCTATTCGTTAATAAATAACTGAAGCCTGTAAGCTAGAGAAATCACAGTTTTCATAACTTAAACATGCCCATAAGAGATTGTGTCATGCCATCATATCATATCACAGTATATCATAATATATCATATTGGCAGAGCTGGCACAAATCTTTAAACTTAAGTGGTCATTTGGCCAAAAATATCTAGAAGTTCTATATGATTCCAACTTCCTATCTTTTTTTCTTTAATCTAGCTTTTCACTCATTATCCCATAATCTTCATACTGTGTGTCATCTTGAATCCGTATCTCCCATGAATTCCAGAACTTTGTCTTTGACATAGCCTACTATCTAATGACAAAAAAAAAAAATCCAATTTTGACCTACATCAACGAGATGCTGGTGATGCCTCTTTTTCTGCTCTGTCCTCCTCAGTTTTACTGTGTGCTAGATATTATGGACTTCAATTTATTTATTTTATTTATTTATGAGACTTATATACCGCTTTTTAAGTGCAAGCACTCTCTAAGCGGTGTACACCAGTAAGCAATGTATATATATATTTACATTGCCCCCAACAATCTGGGTCCTCATTTTACCTACCCCGGAAGGATGGAAGGCTGAGTCAACCTTGAGCCGGTGAGATTTGAACCGCTGACCTGCTGAACACAGTCAGCTAAAGTGGCCTGCAGTACTGCACTCTAACTGCTGCGCCACCTCGGCTCATCAATCCCCACAATCTTCATCCAGCATGGCTAAAGCATTGTTGTTAGTTGCAAAGTCGTGTCCGACCCATTGCAACCCCATGGACAACATTCCTCCAGGCCTTCCTGTCCTCTACCATCTGGAGTCCATTTAAGCTCATACGTATGGCTTCAGTGACTCCATCCAGCCACCTCATTCTCTGTCGTCCCCTTCTTCTATTGACCTGAATCTTTCCCAGCATTAGGCTCTTCTCCAGTGAGTCCTTCCTTCTCATTAGGTGGCCAAAGTACTTGAGTTTCAACTTCAGGATCTGGCCTTCTAAAGAGCAGTCAGGATTGATCTCCTCTAGGACTGACTGGTTTGATCGCCTTGCAGTCCAGGGGACTCGCAGGAGTCTTCTCCAGGACCATAGTTCAAAGGCCTCAATTTTTTGGCACTCAGCCTTTCTTATGGTCCAACTTTCACAGCCATACATTGCAACTGGGAAAATCATGACCTTGACTATACGTACTTTTGTTGGCTTTTTAGTACGCTGTCTAGATTTGCCCTAGCTTTCCGCCCCAGGAGCAAGCGTCTTTTAATTTCTTGGCTGCAGTCCCCATCTGTGGTGATCTTAGAGCCCAGGAAGATAAAATCTGTCACTGCCTCCATTTCTTCCCCATCTATTTGCCAGGAATTGAGAGGGACGGATGCAGTATGCCAACTAGGGAAAAACTGTTGTGGAGGAGAAGAAGATGAGATGGAATCACAGAACTGACAATATCCAAATATTATGGATAGAGAGGAAAGTTATAAATCTTCTGGATTGTATCAACCATCTGGGTAGATTTCATGCTACCTTCAGCAACCCTTATGCTAAGGAGCATGGTAGTCATGGAAGCAGACCTGTGCTTAGGATGATCCATGACATATTCAGTTCCAAGCACTGCTGATTTGGAGTGAAGAGTATTTTAGTAGGCACAATCTTATGAATGTTTGTGAGGTTTCTTCTTCGATATATTTGGGAACTGAGCAAGTAAATAAATAACTAAATGTGCACTATGGCTTGCAAGAAAGAGGGCAATCAGTTGGGTATCTGAGATTTTTACACACATGACATACATTTTTACATGTACACATATATGCACAAATACCCACAGGCGTGGAAAATGCGCTATTGTATATCACATATTTTTATTATTTTCAGTTCGCCTTTTCTGCTTTTATTGGAAAGTAAGGAGAAAGGCATATTGGCCAATGCCTTGTAGGGGCACAACCACTTTCTGCCTTACTCCAGCTGGGAGATTGAAAGAGAAGATAAACCTGGTCAGGATATAATTTTTCATAACCAGAGCTAGCCCTGATTACAGTTTGGCCTGAACAAAAGGCAAGATAACCCACCTAAGGAAAGCAACCTGTATTGGTTGTTGAATGAATTCATCACAAGACAATATCTTTTACAACAGCTAAAGGTCAAGGCCAGTTTAGGGCCACAGATTGGAGCTGAGTTAACTGTATCACTCTGTTTAACAGTAGAGCTGTGCAACAGAAATCTTGACGGGGGCGGGGAGGGTAGAAGTATGGAGAGAATGCCCAGCCTTTTCCTCCCAATCTTCCTTTTCATGTCAGAACAGGAAGGAGGAGAGCAAACTCAAGCTCCATTAGCCCAAGAATCTGTGCTTAGTTTGCTAGAAGATGTGTGAGGCACCAGGAGTAATTTGATTGCCTTCAGCAATTATGCACACAAAAAAGATAGGGAAAATAGCCCTTTTTTAAAAGTCAGGGCTATATAATCTCCTTAATTTCAAGCAGGTGATTTCTTCTTGCATTAACTGTTATTAAGATTCCTAAGTAAGGGCCTCTTTGTCTCATAGGGCCATAGGAATTTTTGTATTAACTTCAATATAAAAAGGTAATACTCTCATTAGTGATGTTTTTCCTGGGCCAGTAAGAAGCCATTTCCCAAGAAGGAAATGCTAGTTAACATCAGTAGGCATGGTCCTAAAAACAAGAGAAAAAGTCACTGGCAATTTGAAGCAGATAAAGATAAAGCTACATTAGCTTTTACTTGACAGCAAAACGCTGCCATCTGAAGTGGGATCTTTAAATTCCAGCGCTGCTCAAGACAACAGAAAAACCATCAGAGATGGTTATAAGAAAGCAAATTGCAAGACAGAAACATGAAATTTCAACTTGATCAAGGGCAACAAGAGAGGTTGTACATGGCACCCATTAGAAAGGAACATGGTCTTTGGGTGCTCTGAAGGTGTGGAATGTAACTATTGAAGTAACAGTCTGTAGAAATCCTCCCTTGTGTAGCCCTGACTCCTGGAATGGCAAGCAAGGACTGCATGATAGCATCATGCTAGATAATGATAGTAACTTAATTAGCCTCAAAAACAATTAAGGCTTGATGAAATTGAATCCAATCTGTCAAACTCCAATTCTGCAACATCATATTTAAAAAATAGTGAAGGTGAGCAGGAATACCAGCTTTAAGTAGAGAAAATGAGTGGGCTGGAAGACTGAGGACCAAGGTAGATATACCATTAATTGTGAACTTTCATAATGCATAACAAAAACAGTATGCACTAATGTTTTTGTTAGGTAAATATAGATTAAGTGGATTTTCTAGGAAGGACTCCATTGGTAACAGTAAATGGCACCCTTTAAAGACTGTTCAGGCTTCCCTTTATTTCCTGTTTATATTGCAAGGATAACAAATACCATGTAATTGTGCCAAATCTAGTATGTCACTGAAAAATTCAGTGGCTGATTTTTTCAGTATTGTCATTTTTTAAATATTGGACTTGTCTTCATCACTTGGTGGAGCAGCCCTAAAGGACTTGGAAAAGATACTCAAATGCCATGATATGTTTACACCTACAAATATCAGCACTGTGCAAGCAACAAGGCTAACATTTGCTCCACCAATTGCTAGTCTATAACACATTTATTGACTGATTGCTGATAGTTGATCCTAAAAGGCTGAATCTATTCACTACTTCAGTATCTTCATTGTCTATTCTGTGGGTGGTTGTTCTACCAGTTGTCATGTGTTTGTATTTAAACTTAGCCCCATTGTTCACTGTGCTCCTTGAATATTATTATTAGGACTTGCAGATTCTCTTTCAACTATATTTTCAGCTATCACTGTAGTATCATCAGCGTAGAGCGAGTTATAGATTTTTCTTCTAAATATTTTATAACTACATGAATTTCTTTCAGTCCAGCTTCCCTTAATACACATTTGGCATATTGGTTGAATACATAAGAGGAGAGTTTACGGCCTTGTCTCACTCCTTTGCCAACCTGGAGCCAGTCTGCTATACCTGTACTGTAGCTGCCCAGCCAGAAAAGTTGGTTGGTTGGTTGGACTGATGGATCGATCAATTGAATATTCTTGCTCAAAAATCATCACAACGTGAAAAAAATAATGGAAGGACAAGAAGTTAATAATAAAACGGTTGAAAACATTAGAACAACAAAACACTAAACTTATAAGGCCAAATTAAAAAAATGTTTTGATACCTTTTTGGGAAACAATGACTGTGAGGTAATTTTAAATATACTACAGTTTGAGTGCAATACGGGAAAAAAATGAGAGGCCTTTTCCTATAATAATAGCAACATATGTTAACTATACAACAGATATACCCTTAATTTGTAATACTATAAACCATTAAACAGTTAAAATTAAAACCATTATCTTGACTAAAGCAAAAGTAATCAATGTGGATCTTTCAATATTGATATAATATCTCCAAATCACACACTCAAGTGCAATATTTTGTACATCTAACCATCTGCTGTTCAGAGTTAGCCCTTTTAAGTACATGATAATCATGTAGATATGATCGAGCTAGGATTTAAAGACAAATCAGATCAACTCAGTTAAAATCAAGCTAGTACACTAAGTATAGCTGTTCAAATACAGTCCTTTCTGTTTCACTCTCCCAGAAAATCAACAAGAGTAAAATATCAAGGACACTCTCAAGCTATGAACCTGATCTTTTAAGATTGCAAATTTCTGGAACAGCTTCACTCCCAAAATTTGTATGCCTACCTTTCTTCTGACCAGAAGCAGTTCTGCTTCATTTAGTACATTTATAGTCAGAGAAATTTAAATACACCTACTCAATGGAAACTCTGAAGGCTTAAAAAAATCCCTATTTGTCAATAACAGGTGGCCTTCAAGTTACCTCCATACATTCAGCAACTGTTTGAACTTTCAGCTGGTCCTCTGAGTTCCAGTATTGCAGCACTCCCACAAACATGCTTTTGCAACCTGGGCACTCAGTACCTGGATCAGAATTATGACATCGTGCAGCCACATGATATGGAATGGGACAACTCGCCACAGCCAACTCGCTGCAGGCAACTCATAAGGGACAATTCGCCACAGGACAATTTAACAGTTCAATTTAATTATTTAAAATAAATAAAAAATCATTTTATTTTTGTCATTCAGATTTTATTCGGTCACTCATTCAGATCCTTTCTTTAATGATTTTATTCCACCATTTCTTTGATATTACTATAACTCTTATCCCGCAGTGAATTGTCCTATGGAAAAGTTGGCTATGGTGAGTTGTCATAGACCCCACGTGATATGATTTCTGACGTTCCTTGCCAGCTTCCGACAGGCAAAGTTAATGACAGAAGTCAGAAGTCAAGATCCTCACTTAACGAGGACATCTCAGGCTGCCATTACTAAGTGGTATAGTTATGCTGTCACACTTTACAACTGCGTCACTTAGCAATGACAGTTTCAGTCCCAATTTATTCACCACCTGTATAAGTAAAATGTGCCTTTAAGTCAGTATTTAATTCCCACCTGAACAAATTCCTGCAGTTTTCTTGGCAAGGGTTTTTTTTTTTTTTTGCCATTGCCTGTTACTTAAGGCTGAGAGGGGATGACTGGCCCAGGGTAACCCAGTGGCTTCATGCCAAAGGCAGGACTAGAACTCAGGGTTTCCTGTTTTCTGGCCTGATACCTTAGCCACTATACCAAAATGGCTCCTATATATGTAATACACTAGTTGATATTTTTAAAAATGAAGCAGGTTGCACCATAGGCCAAATGTTGTTTTTTTGGAGGTACATATGTTCAATCTTGGCTTGCATTGCTAAATTTCAGCTTCTCTTCACAATATTTACTATCTTAAATGCATTTATTGCTGTGTTTTCTTCTCCTACATCTTTATTCATGCTGACCAGGTGTGTCTTCTGAAGTAGATGAAATTTGAATAAAATAACTAAGCTATTGCTTTGAACATAATGTGAACTCTAGAAGCAATCAAGCTGATTGTAAGCAAGCTAGCACTTCTAGTCTTCCCAAGGAGAGAAACTCAAATTATATTGCGGCACTCTTGTTCCACTGTTGTTTCTCAAATATACTAGATACCAGTGTCTATAATCCTCAACCAACATAAGCACTGAATATTATAAACAACAATAAAATGCAAGTGATGGAATACGTAGTCCAATATATCTAGAGAACTCCAGGTTGGGAGAACCAAGTCTGAAGAACTTTTAAAAAAACATGCAAAATATTGTATCTGAACAGATACCAATATATTGCTCAGGAGAGTCCAAACATACACAAACTTTTTACTGAATATATTTCCATCATCTCCTATAAACAAAACAAATGTTATCTCATTTAGCCTTTTAATGGTTTGACTAGCAAAAAATTAAATAAACCCAAACCATCACTGACATGAAAATTGGACAAAAAATAAAATAGAAAAGAGGGTTCTAGACCACTGATTAATTTTAACTTTACAGAGTTTTCTTAACGTAATGCTTTGAATAAAAGATGTTTTTGAAATTCAAAATCGAATTGCAAAATAATCCAGACCAAGCTACAGTTGTTTCTTGATGTCCCCAGGGAAGCTTTCTGGCTAAGACTTCATGTGGTCCCAACATCTTTTAATAATCCTTCCTAATTAAGTTGGTTTGATGGACATTGGGGAATCAGGTGCTCCACAGTAGATGCAAACCTTGTTTGGGCAGGGCAGTAGTTGAACTGTGCTCTACGGCAATCACAGGTTTAGTCACTGGACCAAATACTGCATATTTTCTGTTATGGAGCAAAGAAGCAAAGGGCAAAGATACACTCTATTTATTCGTATAATCTGAACAGTTCATATCTGAGTTGACAAGTAATGTTTTTATACCAGAATACTGTTCATCCCCAAGCACTTTCATCACAGTGCTCATTTTATTTATTTGTTTGTTTGTTTATATCCTGCTTTTGTTATTTTTATAAACAACTCAAGGCAGTAAACATATTCAATACTCCTACTTCTGCCTCTTTTCTACACAACAACAATGTTGTCAGGTGAGTAGGAATGAGAAAGAGTGACTGGCTCAAAGCCAGCAAGCCAGTTTTCATGCCTAAGGCAAGACTAGAACCCATAGTTTCCTGGTTTCTGGAGCAGCACTTTAGCCACTAGATCAAGCTTATTGTTCTGTTTAGTATCTGGGGCTAATAAGATACTAAATTGAGCTCATAGTATATACTAGTTCACTTCTACTATACGCACAGATCTTGGATTTATTGCCAAGTATCCCAAAAAACACAGTTTTGCTTATTTTTAGAAATGTTGGGATTAATTGGGGATGGGGGGGCTGCTTCTGGTATTTGAGGACAACATGGCCCATCCCACCTGATCGCTTTCATGTGTATTTGCAACTTCCTGTTATAAAAGTCCCTAAATAGTAAATACTTTGTAAGGAAAAACAACAAAAGAAAAGGAGTCAGTTGATGTGGTGAAATGCCACATAAGTAACAGTATTGTTATAACCAACTATCATTGAGATGTACTGTAGGTAAATTGCTTTCTTATAGTCTAACTGCCCTCTCTAATCAGATGCCTTGCAGCCATTACACTTCTGAATTACATTTAAATTTGTCATCACTGAAAGGCACTGGGTGAAGGACAATAAAAAGTTGAGGGTCAACATCTAAACATCTACACCAAAAGGGAGTTCCTATCTCATTAGATAGAACTGATCAACAAATGATTTCTATTAATTTAGCCTATATATCCAACTCTAACAGTTGCCCCAGGGACTTCTGATATTGTCTGGAGATGGTTCAAGTATTGACACAGAGAGAGAAAACATATCCTTTAACCTGACATTTAAAAAAGTGTCCTTCTTTTAAAATAATTGCAGAACCGTATAAATTTTTGCACTGGGATTTGTCCTGCTATAACAGAGATTTTTTTTAATGAAGTCCCTCTAGCATTGATGGCCCTAAAGCAAAATACATGAACTTCAATAGTGGGATTGTTTACCTTTAGTGTTCATATATCTTATTGCTAATATTATATCCACCTGCCAGGGAAAGCTTATGGACATGTTTTGGTCATACAAGTCATTGACTTTGGCTGTTATTAACCATGACACTTTATGATATTGTTTTTCTAGTCGTCTGTTTGCAATAGGATCCTCTTTCAGCAAGGAAAGGTCTGTCTGTGCATGATGGGTTTATATTGTGTTGCTTCCCAGTAGTGCAAATGCCCAACTGGACTATGGAGAAAGGATTAAACCCAAATCATCATGCATTAAGTAATTGGAATCATAATGCTTAGAAACCAAATTTCATGTGAAATTCCATGAAGAACCTGAAGCTTCCTTTTTTTATATACAATCCACATAATTGAGCAGTTACTATTCATTCATTAGAAATTGCATTTGTGGGCACAGCAGCAATAAAGACCAAAATTTATTGTACAGGACTTCTCTTCCAATTTGCCTAATTATCTAACATGAACTACTGCTATCTTAATGCGTGGTACAGGTCCACCCTGCTTTCCCACCATGCAACATGGGAGAGATAACATATGATCACACCATAGGTCTGACTTTAATTGGCAAACTGTTCATAAATTCCCAATGACTAGAAATATATTTAATTTGAAATGTAGTCATTTGTTTCAAACAATGCATGATCACTGAGGTTTGAATAATAAGCAACAAGAGAGCTGTCAGGTTTTTCAGAGCTGAAACGAAGAATAGTTTTCTAGCTTGTAGCTAATATTTTAATGCTTAGAATTTTATAATTTTAAATTTACATTTGCCACCTTGGGAATCTTTTTGATTTGTTTTGTCTCACTTGGCTTAATTTGCTTTCAAGCAGACTGTGATTTTACATCATAGTGACTTGACCCATATAATAGCACAAGAAATTCAAGCGTTGTTGAGTTTTTTTTCTTCCCTGATGCTTTTGGGCAATATCTGTCTCTGAGAAAACATTCTTTTGTAAACTCTGTGTTGGACTTATAATCAGGTGACATATTTTGATTCAGCTGCATTTGTCTCCTAAAATTCTGCCAGAAATATTGAATGAGTCACATGCCTGAGCTTATACCTGAAAGCTGGACTTCATAATATAGAGAGCTTTTTGAGGTAAAAGAGAATTGAAGTATTTTTCATTTCAGGATATTTTTTGACATTGCTTAATTTTTGCCTATATAGTATGCACAGGTTTCTTTTTCACTGTAGATTGGTGCTGGAAAATTTATCCCAATATAACTCTTTCTGTGACAATGCAGGTGGCAGCAGAAACCCTACACTCACCCATCCATACCCCTGGAGACAATCTGACTTGTTTTTTCTTGGTGCAAAGCCATTGTGGCTTTTTAAACCAACCACCACTCCAAAATGTGTGGTATGGAAACTTAGCTTCTGTTTGTTTGCTTCCTGTCAGGGTGAAATCTGTTTTTAGAGGATTGATGCCCTCTTGAAGAGAATTAGACTGCCTTACCTCGGCAGTATGGTGGATGGCCTCATTCTAGTATTTTCCAGGAAGCAAATGTGAGGGGAGTGGCTTCATTTTATGCAAATTGGGGAAATTGTTACAGTCACAGCTGGCCACCTGCAATTGCAACACAATTGCAACACAATTCTCTCATTGTGCCTGTAGCTGAGATGTGTAAGATGTTGAACATGTGTATTTTACATATATTTTCTTCCTTCCCTGTATGGAGTTGAAAGGGATACCCATTATGTGCTTCCATTCCACACGATTTTGTTCTCATAAAAAGTACTACAGGTAGTCCTCAACTTGCAAACCACAACTGAGCCCAAAATTTCTGTTGCTACGTAAGACATTTGTTGCCCCATTTTACTACCGTTCTTGTCACAGTTGTTAAGTGAATGTTTAGTTGTTAAGTTAGTGACATGGTTGTTAAGTGAGTCTGGCTTCCCCTTTGACTTTACTTGTCAGGAGGTTGCAAAAGGTGATCACATGATCCTGGGATAGTGCAACTGTCATAAATATGAACCACTTGCCAAGCATCTGAATTTTGATTACGTGACCAGGGGGATGCTGATTGTAAGTGTGAAAAATGGCCATAAGTCATTTTTTTCAATGCTGTTGTAATTTTGAATGGTCACTAAATGAACTGTTGTAAATCAAGGATTCCCTGTATAAAGGATTGAAAAGTAACTCTGTTTGTTTTAGTCCATGGTTTACAACCTAGATGTCCCAGTCAGAGATGAGGACCAGCAAAATATATTCAGGACTGGGGGCAGAGGAACGGAAAATTAGAGAACCATATGGACTCTTCACTGCTCTGCTGTCTGGTTTTCAGATCCTGGTGTTCAGTGTAGAATGACTGATTTCCCAATGACTTTCTCTCTTTCTCTTTAAGAGTAAAAAGGATCGCATGAAGGCTTGGATAAGGGCACACCTCCCTTCCTGGTGCAAGGAGAGAGATTCCTGGTCTGTCTACATCTTTGCTCCTCAATCTAAGTAAGGCAACCCATATTTGACTGGTGAAAGTATGTCGGAACATGCCGGGCTTAATGTTTGCTGAGAGTAGCAATCACAACATTCCTGCAGAATTCTCAGAGGCCAAAATGGCGAAAGAAGCCTTCTTATCTAAAAGATTGGCATCAGTATTCACAAGTTCTGTCTGCATCTAATATTTCTGAGAAGACAATTAATATATGTTATAATCTATAAATCATAACAGAGAAGAACTTAGGGGAAAATTATAACCCAGTGAAAAGGCATGTAATTGGCATGCCAAAAGTCCTGATATGATATGATATTTCCATTTTAAGGAAGTATCTAGTATGAAGTAATGGAGGAATGATCCTGAAGAACTGCTGCCAATTTAGAGAAGTGCAAAGTTTCCAGACAATTATGTCATAGTGTAAAATAGTATATCATGATAGTAGCAGAAATAACTATTAAATTATTTCTAGCTTTGCTCAGCTGCTTATATGTTTTCATCTCACCTACCATCCATGGCCCCTAAAATCCTTCCTTAGTATGCCAATATTACCCTTCTCTTATAAAGCCTTCTCACCAGCAATTTCAATATTATATGAAGGTAATGTAGTATTGCTACACAAAGTCAAATTTTTCTATTACACTTTGGAAGGAATCAGAAACTTTCTGGATCCTGAGGGATTTGTCTACTGCTAAAACTTCCCAATTTCAAATAGTAGTTACCATTCTTCTAGCACTAGTTATTTGATCCAGATAGTTGGGGAAAGGAAGGGAATACAGAATCAATCCCAAGCATCTCTAGCTAGTGCTGGAAATTCCTATCTGAAACCATGGAGAACAGCAGGCAGTCAACACAGACAAAGTATACGTAACCAAACTTATAGCCTCAACTCAAATTTCAATGGGAAAACTCCAAGCATCCTAAGCTAAGCTAAATCCAAAACCACTAGGGAATTCCTGGAAGCTTAGCATTCTGACAAATCAGCCATCAATAGTGCTTAGCAAAAACCCAAAATGGAAACAAAAAAGACCATCTCCTTCAGCAACCAGATAAGCTGGAATTAACAAGAGACAAACAAGCAGAGAACCCTAATAAAGGAACTACTGAGAAGAAAACCCCACCCAATGCTACAGTACTGTATTGTAAGCTACTGTATATAAACAGGGAGCAAGCCCCACACTTACCCGACACTGATGATATTACCTAGTCAGATAATGAGATGTCTGCAAGCAAACAACTAAGCTCAGAGAGCACGAAAGATTCCACAGTTCAGTCCTGAGCTACATATATTCTTTTCTGTTATAACCAAATTTAATATAAGACAGTTTTTAAACTTTTCCTGGGGAACAAACACTTTGCTGAAAATTTCTGCTAGAATCTCACTTTACATTCAATGTACACACTTTCTCTCACGGTCTCCCTCACATACATACAGCATATAGCCATAAAAATTAACACCAAATGGATCCCAAAAATATCTTCATCATAAGCTAATGTCAGAGTAAATTGGGCATAACATTTTGAACAGAGTAGCTCCAGCAATTTTGTGTCTCCGGGTCACTATAAAATGTTTTTATGTCCTTTGGACTATATGAGTATGGGAGGGGGATCTTTTCCTGCATCACATGAGGCTTCCATAAATATGCCTCAAAGTAATTACAAAATTAACAAATGTTTGAAATGCTAATCTACCTTATTACTTCATAAAATGTCACACTTAAAAGAAATGTAAAGTCCAGCTAAATGAATAATCCATCATTCCCCTCTCCAATGTTAATAGCAAGTGGACCCAAATTAGAATAAACTACTGTATACTGAGAGAGAGTGGGGATATTTTCTTGTAATTTCCTTCCCTCAAATTGCTGTTTGCTTGACTGAGAAATTGTCCAGGTTCCTATGACCTTTACCTCTTTTCTGGTTCTTTCAGCTGAACGTCTGCCAACCTGGTGTCTTCCAGATGTATTGGGAGGACAGCTCCTAGAATTCCAAGTTAGGATGAGTGTAAACACATCTGGAAGACACCAGCATGAGCAGGACTGGTTTAACTTTAGAGGCTACTATGAAAAAAAAAAAAGAACTTACATCAAAGCTTTAATTTGGCCTTTCCCAATCCATTTCCTTCCCAATATGCTGGGACTCTATTCTCAGAATTCTCATCAAATACTGCCAACATTTCAAGAACAGCTTACTCTCAGAACAAGTAAGAATGCTTTTCCTCTAGGGTTCAACCCGCCTTCCCCATCTCTTTATAAGTGTGATTAATTTAATCTCCAGTAGTTCTGAGGGTTAAAGGGAAGATTAGGCAAGATCTTTTGGGAGAGCCCTCACACACGGTTTTGAGTTCTCCATCTTCCAGTTCCCTCTTGTTTCCCCTCCTAACCAGTCTTTCTTCTCCCAGCATATTCTTTACAGGTAGTTTTTGATTGACAACCATAACTGAATCCAAAATTGCCATTGCTAAACAAAACAGTTGTTAAGTGATTCATGTGACTGTTAAATGAATCTGGCTTCCCTCGTTGACTTTGCTTGGGAAGGCTACAGACGGCGGTCACATGACCCCAAGACACTGCAGCCATCATAAATATATGCCAGTTGCCAGGTGGTCTGAATTTTAATCATGTGACCTTTGGGTATTGTTATAGTTGTAAGTGTGAAAGCCAGTCATAAGTCACTTTTTTCAGTGCCATTGTAAATTCAAACGGTCCCTAAATGAATGGTTGTAAGTCAAGAACTACCTGTATTGTTTCTTCTCCCTTCCCCACTTTTGAACAAATCATTTTTTTTCTTCCTTCTTTATTCCCTTCCTTGATTATCTACAAAAAGCAAAACTATAGTTACAGCCAACACCTTTTCATAATATTTTGAAGGTCAGGATAGGGATGAATATGGGGAACAGTTGAGGCTGAGGAACTCAGAATCCTTGCCAGTCATTGAATCTAAGGACACTCTTCCCACCCATCCCTTTAATTGCAAGATGGCAAGCATGAACCACTGGCTTTTATAAAAAGAACCATGTTGCCCATCAGGAGCGAGTAAACGATTCCAACAGATCCCAAACAGAACCACAGAAGAAACTAATTATCCACTTCCAGCCTTCAGTGGAGTCCAACTGCAAGGAAACTAGGCCAGAAGGCTGAATCCTGTAGGGAACCCTGGGCAGCCTGCTCTCCATATGCCTATTTTACCTCATAAAAGTCATTCATTCATTCATTCATTCCTCATGACATGTGAGCAGTATCTCACAATTTGAGAAAGATAGATACTGTAGATCAAGACCAATTTTGGTGATGATTTTCTTTAGATGACTTGCACGCAGAAGATAGAAAAGGAGGGAAAGGACAAATGAGGGTTGTCCCTGTCAAGAAAAGTCTGTTTCCAAACAATGAATTGCAGCTGCAGCTCTCTCTCTCTCTCTCTCTCTCTCTCTCTCTCTCTCTATATATATATATATATATATATATATATATATATATATATATATATAACAGGAAAGAAAAAGTAGTCCAATATGAGAATAAAAGGAAGAGGATTGTTTCTCTGCTTTCCACAGGTTTCATTCTACAGCAGCTTCCACTGACTTCTCTTCCTCTTCCCTTTAGATTCCGTATCATATGCAATAAAATCATTTCCCACAAGATGTTTGATCACATCGTCTTGGTTATCATTTTCCTGAACTGTATCACCATTGCAATGGAGCGTCCTAAAATTGAGCCCCACAGTGCTGTGAGTAAACTGTATCACTTCCCAGTTAACGTAGCCACCTTGTCGTGCTGGGTTTATGTGGGACTTTTATCAATATTTGTTCTTTCTATTGGTTTATTTCATCAACAGAAGGTAGAACTCAGAGGGCATGAAAGGGAATAAATGGAGTGAAATTAAATTACCCTGATGTGTGTGCTAAGAGATAGTCCAGACAAAAGATTAGAGCAGATGTGTGTGGCAGCTGTCTCACCATACCCTTTCTGTTTGATTACTGTCAAGGTTTGATCGTTCTGCCTCCCCAATCCCATTGAAGTGAACATTTCTTATAGTTCTTAGAAATGTATGATGTATAGGCCAGTGCTTTTAAAATGATACAATAGGAAGGATTAATGAAAAGCTACCTAAAGAGGTAGTTTGGTTAAGTAGTGCTTCTCAAAAAAAAAATCATTATCCAAAAAAGCTTATCAGAAGGTCCTTTTTACTCAGAAGGTCTGGGAGACATGAGAACGGTGTTCCAGTATCTGAGGGGCTGCCACAAGGCAGAGGGGGCCAGGTTGTTCGCCAGAGCACCAGAGTGCAGGACGAGAAACAATGGTTGGAAACTGATCAAAGAGAGAAGCAACCTGGAATTAAGGAGAAACTTCCTGACAGTGAGGGCAATCAACCAGCTTGCCTCCAGAAATCGTGGGCGCTCCATCACTGGAGATTTTCAAGAACAGACTGGCCATTCACCTGTCGGGTATAGGTTCTCCTGCTTGAGCAGGAGGCTGGATTAGAAGACCTCCAAGGTCCCTTCCAGCTCTATTCTATTCTATTCTATTCTATTCTATTCTATTCTATTCTATTCTATTCTATTCTATATGAAGTTTTTGACTTATGACAACAACTGAGCCTAAAATTTCCATTGTTAAGCAAGACAGTTGTTAAGTGAGTTTTGCCCCATTTTATGACCTTTCTTGCTACTGTCGTTAAGTAAATCACTGTAATTTAGTGACACGGTTGTTAAATGAATCTGGCTTCTTCGTTGACTTTGCTTGTCAGAAAGTTACAAAAGGTGATTACATGATCCCGGGACACTGCAACCATCATAAATCCACGCCGGTTTGCAGTGATCACTGACTACCAAGATGCTGCAATGGTTGTTAGTGTGAAAAAATGATCATAAGTCACTTTTTTCAGTGCTGCTGTAACATTGAATGGCACTAAACAAATGGTTGTAAGGCAAGGACTACTTGTATTTAAATGTTCCTATTGTGTTTGGGTAATGGGTTTGTGTGTGGTTATCCTCCCCCCAAAAAGGCACTTTTATCCAGTTTGGGCTAAAGCAGGGGTAGGCAATCTTGTCTCTTTTATGACTCATGGACTTCAACTCCTAGAATGGCTCAGGAATTCTGGGAGTTGAAGTCCACGAGTCATAAAAGAACCAAGGTTGCCTACCCCTGGGCTAAGGCATCAGGTTAGAAACCAGGAGACTGAATTCTGGTCCTACCTTAGGCACAAAGTCAGTTAAGTGACCTTCTGCCAGTCATTCTCTCTAAGCCCTAGGAAATAGGAAATGGTAAACCACTTCTGAAAAACCTTGTCAAGACAACTGCAGGGTCTTGTCCAAACAGTCACCAAGAGTCAAAAACATACCCATTTATAGAGAAAAACATGCTCTACGTTGTTTTTTCAACCAAAGTGCAACATGCAACTGTTCTCTTGGAAACTGCATAGGATGCATAGTCCCATAGAACTGATAAAGAAATGAATGCAAATGCCCTTATATTCTTCAGGAGATTAGAGAAGGTTAGAGATTTAAACCTGATTCAAATCTAGCCCCCTTTCCCCTTTTGCAATGCAGAGCTTTGAGCAAGTATTATAGGGTCACGAAAGCAAGAACGCAGGCAGTGCTAGTACTGTATCCAAGCAACATCAGCCTCTTGACTTGCTAAGTAGGCTCTCCAGCTAAATCCAAGCAATAGTGTTCAATTCCGTGGCAAAACTGGCTCCAGTCCCCATCCTGGCGGAATTTGTTGATCTGCCATCGAGCCCTAGCAACTTAGTTGTGCATCTGTCCATTATGGATGCACAGTTAGCCTCCAAGAGAGATTTAATTTAAGTGGAAATGCTATTGCAAGTGCTGCTTTTAGTCCCTGCTGTTAGACTAGGGGTGTTGGCTACAAATGAAGCTCTGGACTCATCTGTTTGTAATTGTCTAGTTTGGGGTTGGGGTGTGGGGGGGGTGGCTTTTAAGTGTGTATTATTAATTCCAGCAAGCAATGTTCCTTGTCCAACAGTGTGGAAGGAAGGAAAAAGGAAAGGTTTTCACTATTCTTAATTTTGCCAAACTGCCTCTAGTCTACTTTGTTGTAGCCAAGAACAACAACATCTATATGTTAAAGACATCAAGATTTCCCCTTTTTTGGCAGAGGGGGAGATGCATCCTTTTTCTCGGAGCAGAAATAGCTTACTTGATATAATAATGCTGTCTGTCATACTTTTCGTCAATAAATATTCAAAACCTTTTCTTCCTCTCTCTTTTTGGTCTAGTGCTGGTTTTGGTTCTTTGTCTGCACTTGCATTCCAGTGTGGCAAGGGAGGAGAAAGAGAGAATCATCCCTTTTGCCATTCTTTTTCTTCACTTTATCTCAGTACTGATATGAACAAAGATCTTTATTTTGGTGCTCTGTCGGGTTTGTTTTGCTAGATTTGCATAATTTCTTATCCAAGCCAGATCTTCCAAGCAGCCAAGGGCCAACCAGATAACCCTCACTAATCTGCTGTTCTGTGATTTCATATTAATTTATTGTTGCCTGGAAATGCAACTGTTTACTTGAGCATAGAGCCAGGGTTTCGTGGGGCTTACTTTCCTGTACGTTTAGGGGTACCAATTTAATAATATGCAAAACAAAGAGAAAATGTATTCATTTCAGGCAGCAGAAAGCATTTGGCTCCTTATGAATAAAGAAAAACTGATGTTAAATGCATATTTGGCAAGTTGAATAAGCAATTATTGTGGCACTCTGGGGTCCTCTGAAATCTGCAAGTGAAACATTTCAGTAAAGCAAATTCAGTGTCGGCTACTGAAATGCTTTATATGTTGAGAACCAGCCACTAAAATTTCTGGTTTTTTTTAGCTTTGGTTGTACAGCTAGTAACAAGAATGTGTAAGTTTCACTGGGATTGGTACTTTTATGTGAGGATTCAAACCATGATGAAATAGATTTTAGAGATATTATTATTAACATTAACATTTACCATGAAGGTATAACCCTGAGCAATAGCAAGAGCACTTAGACTTATATACTGCCCCACAGTACTTTACAGCACTCTCTAAGTGGTTTACAGAGTCAGCATATTGCCCCCAACAATCTGGATCCTCATTTTACCAACCTCAGGAGGATGGAAGGCTGAGTCAACCTTGAGCCGGTGTGACTCCAATTGCCAAATTGCCGGCAGTCAGCAGTCAGCAGAATTAGCCTGCAATATGGCATTCTAATCACTGCACCACCACAGCCCTAACTAAGCAATGTTTAGTTCAGGGGTCTTCAGACTTGCCCCTTTTATGACTTGTGGGCTTCAACTCCCAGAATTCCTCAGCCATTGTTCCTAGCAGAGGAATTCTGGAAGTTGAATCCACAAGTCATAAAAGGGCAAGTATGAAGACCCCTGGTTTAGTTAATCAGATTTTAATGGTCTTAAAGTTTCTAACTAGTGCTATTAGGATAATGAAGCAATTTTATTTAAATTTATGTAAGGTCATATTTTGAATAAATATGTTGGGGCTTATTATTCAGGGCTATAATTAAGAAAGTTTTATAATCTTGGATATTTTAAAACAATGCTGTGATTTTGTTATGGTCTGTAGTTTAAATAAACTGGCTGACTGAGCAAAACTGCCACATTTTCATGCTCATTCTACTTTGAGGAAAAGTAGCCCTTGATACCAATACATCCAACTGTTTTTCCAACTGTGTATTAAAATGGAATTCCTTGCAGTCAGTAACTAGAAGCAGATGCAGGCTCTTCATTTCAGTAAAATGGGAACAATAACAAGAGAAACATTATTATGAAAATAAAATGTTACACTCACTTGCTTAAGAGCAAGCCTTCTTGCAATGAATGGAACTTGTTTTTGAAGACAGATGTATGCATTCTGAGTCTTGCATCCTTTGCTGTTGACTCGTACTATTGTCTGTTCTACTATAGACTCTTTCTTCCAGAAGGAATGATGTTTCATTGATTCCTAAAAACATGCCTTCCTACCTTAGCAACTGAATTTACCAGTTCTAACAGAATAGCAGTTGGAAGGTACCTTGGAGGTCTTCTAGTCTAACCCCCTGCTCAAGCAGGACCATTCCAGACAAATGGCTGGATCAGGTGGCTGGAGAATTCTGGGAGTTGAAATCCACATATCTTAAGTTATCAAGTTCAAGAAATACTGATCTAAAGGATGATTTCTTTAAGCATCACTATTAGGAAGCATTGTTTTAACTACTTTGGTTTATTTTTGTTGTTAGAACCATTTGATTTAGCCATAATAGTGTGGTCCAGAGGATTATAAGGCAGTTAATAATTTTGGTTAAGATAGTCAGTCTAATGCTATCCAAACATCATGGACTACATTATCCATAGGCCAGCAGGCATTATCGTTCATAACAGTATGAAGACACCAGATTCCTTACCTCTGGGGTGAACTGTGAATTGTCAGGATATTTTTGGCTCTTCATTTCAGTAAAATGGGAAGAATAACAAGAGAGACTTTATTATGAAAATGAATTTGCATGTTTATAGTAATGTGTAACCTAAAAGTTATATTAACTGGAAGCTCACAGCTGTACAATCAAGCTGTTTCTGGTGCCATAAGTAGCCCTTTGGCACTGTCTTCCTCTTGAAACACTAAAATCTTGAGTGGAGCTAATTACCCACTAATACTGAGGCGACTAAGAAGGAAATATAAAAGTTAGTTCAAAGCGACAGACATTATAGAGAAAGAATGAGGTTTTGTTCACTTAAAATAGGTTACTGGAATAAATAAAGGTTTGACCGCCTGTTCAGAACTGGTTAGCAGGATTTATAATTGTTTTGAAACTCACATTGCATCTGCTTATATTTTTGCTTCGGCTGTATAATTCCCTTGCAGTTTGTAAATTAATGTTGCACTATTGTTCTTTTATTTACTGATGAAAGGAGCAACATTGGCAAGAATTCTACGGTTCTATTTCTGAACCACCCACTGCTTTTAAATAAAGGTAGAAAATACATTTTACTTTAGCTGAAAGAACGGTGCTTGTGCCTCTTAATTAATGTAAATCTGGAAATTATTATGACCCTTCTTGGCCCACATAGTTAGCACAGGAGACAGCACGGTTCACAACAGGTACATCAAAATAGCGATTGTACAGGTAGTCCTTGACTCATAATCATTTGTTTAAGAACCGTTCAAACTTATGTACTTAAAAAAGTGACTTATGACCAGTCCTCACACTTATGACCATTGCAGAATCCCCAGTTACATGATCAAAAATCAGGTGCTTGGCAACTATTTAAAATGGTTGCAGTGTCCTGACCACTATTTACAATCTTCCCAGGGTGCTTCTGACAAGCAAAGTCAATGAAGGAAGCCAGATTCACTTAATAACCTTCACAGAAACGACTATGTGATTTGCTTAACAACTATGGCAAAAAGGTTTGTAAAATCAGGTGAAACTCACTTAGCATCGGAGGTTGTGATCCTGATTGTGGTCATAAATTGAGGACTACCTCTATTGATGACACAGAATTGTGTACGGATAAAAATCCTGGACATTCGTTTTCACAAGGGAAGGACTGTCGCTCAGTGACAGAGTATGTGCTTTGGTGAAGCTGAGACATCTAGAGCATATAGGAGGGTAAGGCTTAAGTTTTCAAGAGTCGTTTCCTCCCACCCTAAAAGATTAAGGAAGAATGATACCGGGTTCATGCATTCCACTTTGTCGTATGTCCCTCTGTGTATGTTGAATTTCTTGGGACGACTAGAATGACATCACAAGTCTTGACAGGAGCAAGGCAGCATATTATAAAAATAAGATCTCCGTCCCAGCCCAAAATCTGGCAGCTGTCCAAGGTGCTAAGAGAGATAAAGGATTAAAAAAGAAAAAGGTTGATCTTGCATTTATTTTAGTGTTGTTTCTTGAAAAGTTTGATAAGTAACAGTTTTAAATTCCATATCTCTCTCTCTCTCTCTCTCTCTCTCTCTCTCTCTCTCTCTCTCTCTCTCTCTCTCTCTCTCCCCACCTTTCCCTTTCTCTTTCAACAGGAACGGATTTTCCTCACTCTCTCCAACTATATTTTCACAGCAGTGTTCTTTGCAGAAATGACCATAAAGGTAAGTAGAATAATCCAGTCTCTTACCATTGCCAATCATCACATTATGCAACTTCACCATCACTGAACTTATCCCATCTACCCCCATTGTATATCACCATGGACATGAATTTTCCCAGATCCATGTAAAGCTCCGTGTGATTGAAACTCATAAATATCCATGAGTGCTGGATCCATATTCCTAGGGTTAGGTGTTAGACTCATATTTTTCCTGGTAAACTGCAGTTTGTTTTAAAATAAGGTTAATGATTTCTGTGATTTTAATGTCTGTGCAGATTGTATATTATTCTGTAAAATGCATAGGTGAGAATGCAAATAGAGATTCCAGTAAGAAAATGCTTTTTTCCCCACCCAAAGTGTATACATTCTTTATTCTTTCCAGAGTTTAAGCACATGCCTAAAATTAAGCTGCTGTTAAAGGTGTTGGGCATTATGGAAAGAATATCAAACATATACTCTTTTATAAAGTGCCTCATCATAGTATTATCATTTCTACAACTACACCTACTTTATACCAACAGGGTACATGATGTTATCATGGTAGAGTTAAATAAGAAAACTACTTGCCCAGAAAATTTGCATTATATTATTTGTGGCAGGAAAGGAAAGGAGAGAAGATTCAGGCAGCAGTAAATGGGAATCTCTGTCTCACCTATCCCATCTAATCTAATACTAATCTAATCTAACACTTCCTGTGAAGTATTAGTACCGCTTTATAAAACCTTAGTAAGACTACACCTGGATTACTGCATCCAGTTTTGGTCGCCACATTACAAAAAAGGTGCTGAGACTTTGGAAAAAGTGCAAGTTAGATGATTAAGGGCCTGGGACAAAAACATATGAAGAATTGTTGCAGGAATTGGGTATGTCCAATGTAGGTAAAAGAACTAGGGATGACATGATAGCAGTATTCTAGTATTGAGGGGCTGCCACAAAGAAGAGGGGTCAACTTATTTTCCAGAGCACCAGAAGGCAAGACAAGAAACAATGGATGGAAACTAATCAAGGAGAGAAGCAAGCTGGAATTAAGGAGAAACTTCCTAAAAGTGAGGACAATTAACCAATGGAACAGCTTGCCTTCAGAAGTTGTAGGTGCTTTATCACTGGAGGTTTTTAAGAAAAGAGTGGACAGCCACCTGTCTGAAATGGTATAAGGTCTCCTGCTTCAGCATGGGGTTGGACTAGAAGACCTCTAAGGTCCGTTCTAGTTCTGGTTGATTGATTTCTCATTGCAGCTATATTTGAACTTAGTTATAGAGGGACTTGGAGATACAGCAGCTATAGCTATTCAATTAAACTGAACTCTGATTCCAAAGAAGAATCTCTCTCCAAATAAAATAAAACCAATACTGGATTAAGATTGTAATATCAATGATGGTTTCTTGCAATGGCAAATTTCAAAGCTTTTTCCCCACTGGTATTTCATTTCCAGAAAGACTTTTTTTTGTTTTGTTTTGAATTGTTTGGTAACATCTTATGAGGAACAGAATATTCATTCTGACTTAGAGGAATCAGCAGAAGAGGGAGAACTGTTGGCAGAAGTAGGATGCTAATGCAGCTAGTCTGTTAAAACTAGCTGCCATCCATTTGCTGGATTTCTTCTGTTCTTTCTCCCCCTCTCTGTCTTCTTATAATATCTTTGTAATCATAAAGGCTTTTAATCACAAAGCAGCTGGTCATGGTTGAACTCATGCAGCAAATACAACAAAGTGTTTTAAGGCAAAGCCTAAACAAACTTACTAAAAAGTAATCTTTAATGGATTAGAATCCATTTCATTCCAAAATGAAGAGCAGAAAATGTTATTCTAAATGAGACACGTGTTGGGGGAAGGAATTGTAAGAAGCAAATTTAGAGGGTAATGAAATGTAAAAATTGAAATCTGTGGCATTCATAATAGATTATATACCACCATCCATTGCATATACTTGTAAACACTGAATTCAGATTCTTTGCGACGTTTTAGTATAGTGCATACATTGTATAAAGATTATGCTTATTTCAGGGCTTGTTTTCAGTATCTCAGTTTGCATGTACCATGTTCTTTTTGAGACCCTTCCCCTTTAAACTTGCTTGCTTAAGACAAGACCAGAGGGATACATTTTCTAAAGTGCTTTGTTCATATTTTTTTTAATTCCTTGAGAAAAAAACACATCATCCTTCTTTCAACAGACTCTAAGGAGAACAAAAACGATTCCAGCAAAGAGTTAAAGTGTATGTGTGTCTGTGTTTGTGTGTATATATGCACATAGACATGCATGCATATACAAAAATAAATGAATTAACAATTCTTTAATGTTTAAGATTTGAGCGTGTTTGTGACCTCTGTGTTCTGAAGTTTTACGTCTAGGATAATATATCCTTAGTGCTTCCCTCTGTAGGTACTGACAAAAATAATCATGTATGCCATTCTTTTCTGAAATCGCCACATATTATGGTAGATATGGCACTTAGGTTTTGAATCGCATTAAAAATACATCAGTGTTAAAGGGACAATCTGGAATGTTTCTGCAGAGTTATTTTTATGAATCTTACACCATAACACTTCGCAGAACTGCTTAGTTATGTTTCTATAACTGGGAAGTCAGTGCATTTGCAGTCACGTATGTGTAAATCATGCATTATGAACACACTGATGGTGTGGTGACTAAATTAGTCATATTTTGTTGCAATTTTCAATCTTGGCAGGTGGTGGCTCTGGGCCTGTGCTTCGGAGAGAAGGCCTACTTGCGAAGCAGTTGGAATGTGCTGGATGGAGTTCTGGTCCTAATCTCTGTGGCTGACGTCCTGGTTTCAATGGTTTCTGATAGTGGAACGAAAATTCTTGGAATGCTAAGAGTTTTAAGGCTTTTGCGAACTCTTAGGCCATTAAGGTAAAAAAAATCTGAGTGATGCAGAACTGGTATAAATTAGGAAAGGAGAAACTAATGAACTTTGTGATGGATACAAAACATGAGGCAAGGACATTTTAACAAATATTAGCAGTCTGCCATAGCAATACCAATAGCACTTAGACTTATATACCGCTTCACAGTGCTTTACAGCCTTCTCTAAGTGGTTTACAGAGTCGGCATATTGCCCCCAACAATCTGGGTCCCCATTTTAACGACCTCAGAAGGATGGAAGACTGAGTCAACTCTGAGCCAGTCAGAATCAAACTCCTGGCAGTGGGCAGAGTTTGCCTGCAATATTGCACTTTAACCACTGGACCACCACAACCATGCCTATAGCACTAAGCTATCTATAGTTCATACACTTTGAAAAGCAAAAACTATGGTTAGTATTATAGGCAAACTAGGCCAAACACAAAGGATGTTAGAGAACTGTGAATGAAAGATGATTCTGATAATACAGGCTGGTAATTAAATAAAAAGCCAATTATTGAAAGAGTTCTTGAACACCTGTCAGAGATAATTGACACTGTACCACTTCAACATGAAGTTGGTGCAAGCAACTTATTGCTCAGGTTAAATAATACATGGGATTTATCTGCACAGAAAGTGCAGAATCAGACCTTTGTTTTTTGGGGGAGGGGTATTTTTTGTTAATATAATTGTGTACATAATTGTGACTCAGATGCTTACACTTTCTGATAAAATGTATATCAAGTAAACAGCAAAACAAAAGCAAACAAAGCAAACAAGAATTTCAATTTTTGAGAGGTAGATTTTAGGTACTGTAGAAAACATGCCTGAAGGGCTATACGCTAACTGTTAATCCCCAATATATATTATCCTAATGTCTTTTATATTCTCACATAGTTACTGTGTCTATGGCCCCTTTGAGTCTAATTCACCAAAAACATCTGCTGGCCTGAAAGAAAAAAATGGGTGAGCTGAGGGTGCCTAAGTTTTATCCACAGAATCTTCTGCAATCTGAAAATTACATAACTGAGATGTGTAGAGGTTTACATATTACATTGCCAAAAACAATCTGGTTTTATGAGTTAACAAAGCTTCCAGAAGATATATATGAAAGAATGAGAGTCATACATATTTCAATAGAATAACAGAATTGGAAGGGACATTGGAGGTCTTCTGGCCCAACCCCCTGTCAAGCAGGAGACCCTATACCTTTTCAGACAACTAGCCGTCCAATCTCTTCTTAAAAACCTTCAGTGATGGAGCACCCACAACTTCTGGAGGCAAGCCTTTCCGCTGGTTTATTGTTCTCACTGTGAGGAAATTTCTCCTTAGTTCTAGGTTGCTTCTCTCCTTGTTTAGTTTTCTTTAAAGGCTAAGGCAGGATTGCCCTGAGACCCAGTTCATACAGGCAGTAATCCAGTAGAAATTAAATATATGATCTCTGTAGTTTTCTGCAATAAATCATTTACAGTAGTACTTTTCCACATAGTTCCAGCTGATTTTTGAAATGGCAACCTAGGTCTTGATGTCCAGGTCAGGGCTTCACTCATTGAATAGCTTGCTAGCTGGAGATTTAGGATCATCTATCCACATGAATAGCTTGCTAGCTGGAGATTTAGGATCATCTATCCACATGAATAGCTTGCTAGCTGGAGATTTAGGATCATCTATCCACATGAATAGCTTGCTAGCTGGAGATTTAGGATCATCTATCCACATGAATAGCTTGCTAGCTGGAGATTTAGGATCATCTATCCACATGTATACACTCCCCGTGTATTTTTACAGCAGCAGGCTGAGGCAAAGAGGCAGTCTCGGAACCAGCGAAACCTGGGCGCTGGACAGGGGACAGATTGTATCTGTCCTCAGTGTGGAAGGGACTGCCATTCTCGAATTGGCCTTTTTAGCCACACCAGATGCTGCCTTAGGACGTCTTTCCAAAGCACGATACCATAGTCTCTCGAGACTGAAGGATGCCAATGAATGCTGACACTGCCCGTGTCTGCTATAAAAATTGCGCCTAGACTGGGAAAAAGTTTCATTTAGAGAAACTTTGATTGGAACAACGTGTCTTACCCCCAAATAGCCAGTCTTCCTCCACTTTTAGGAAGGCATTTTGAGATGCAGAGATTAGCTTACCCCATGGGTGGCCTTGTCATGATTGGTCCTTAATACATGGGACTTTTTTTAACTTCCTCTGTTGGTATTCGGTAAGCTGCTTAGAACCTGTGGGAATTTAGTGAAGTAGAAGCCTAAAGAAGGAAAGAACTAAATACAGTATACACAATCATTGTAGAACAGTGTGCATGTATTACTGCAAATACTGTACTTGTATTGCATTTTTTAGAATTTCCTTGCAGAAGGGTTTAAAGCAGCTGCCATCAGAGTGTAACAGCAATCCACATCATTAAAATAATAAAATACGCAATGTGATTATTACTATGAACAGCATAAGGGAGAAAAGGTTTAAAAGAGTCTCCATTTGCCATCAGTTACACAAATGGTTTGAAAAAATGCCTCTCTTTCTATATATAAATATGAATTTTATCAGCAAGAATCCTAATGGGGGACTATTTAAAAATTAGAACTGCATATACTAATTTATATGTTCAATTTCTATATTTTCTTCTTATTAAATAAACTAAGTCAGTTTAAACCTGCATATTTATTTAACTATATGACTCATAATGACTATAAATATAAATCTAGTTCTGATTTTATAAGAGGTATGCTTTTATGGAACTTTCTTCTGTCTGATCTCATATTTTCCTTTCTTTTTGCACATAATTTTTAAGAAAGACTCAACAATTTAAGTAGCAGCAAGGTCCAAAGCTTGTTATAGGGGCAAGAGAACAGGTAACTGAAATAAACACAGACAAATTCATGATTGCAAATTGTTGTTCAGGTCTTTCAGAAAGATATTGGCTACAGACTTAAAGATACACAGCAGAAAGAGGGAATTATTTTTCCTCTTTCTCAGAGAGCATTTATTCCAGAGTAGCGACCCCAGTGGGGACAATAACTACTAGTGGCCACAGCATCTTGGGAAGCGCTATTACAATGTTTCTATAGGCTCCTTGTGTAGCGATATTTCCTGCAGCCAAAGCCATCCTTTCAGCAGCAATTACAATGTTTGGTGAGCTACCTTCACACACTGTGCTGCCCCACTCACTCACACACACAGGTAACTGGGGTTTAGTGAGTTATTAATATTTCCCAGCAATTCTCTTCACCAAAAATTAGAACTCTCCCAATTAAGTCCAGCCATGAGCAGGCCAAAATTAGTACACAGAGCAATGGCCTACTAGTCCCCAAAGCAATTGAAAGTTGCTCAAACAAAATAACTTCACCAGGCAAAACTTAAATCTACACACAGGTGAACTCATGACAAGAAAAGTTCAAAGTCTTCAAGGCACAATTCCAAACACAGTGTCAATTCAGAACAAAGCAAGAATCACGATGATCAAACAAACAGCTAGAAAACTAACACGCTGTTCCCAGGAATGCGTTCCCAGTTTTCTGGTGCAGCCCATCAAGACAGGCAGGATCTTCTCCTCTCAAGTAGTCTGGCTGACCTCCACTGCTCCTGCCTTTTCTCTGCCCTGCGTGTTCTCAGATCAGGTGCAGAAGACAGTTCCTCCTCCTCTTTGCTGGCCATCTGCCACTGCAAACTTTCCCCAGCTGAAGCCTCCTCCAAATCTCTTTTGGACGTTCACAGCCATCAATCAACCCAGTTCCTGACATGCTAGCAATGGGCTCACCCTCCTCTGAGCCGACTACTGAGGAGGAATCTGGGGAGTCGCCCAAGGGAGATATCACACACACATAGACAGCCCTGTCAAGAAATGCCATCTCTGTTGCTGTCAGTCTTGCCAGGTACTCCATATAGGAAGCATGACCAGATGGACTAATTCTACTTCATTGTAAGGTTACATTAACAGAATCTTGCAAGTCTGAAAATACAGCTCTCTCCCCATCACCTTTATTGCCCAAGAAACTAGGGAGGGGCCCTTCTGAACCATTTAACATGCTCATTTTTTTTCCATTGGCTCATCTGCCTCTTATCCAACTGTTCTCATGGATATGGTTCTTCCGCCTGTTTCCCAAGATCATTCCTACAAACCATTATAGTTGCCATTCTATAAGATTGTCTAGTTTTCCTGGCCATTAGTTGTCTTTCATTGTCCCAGAAGATTTTTTTTTCTTCCTAGCCTTTTCCCACAAGTGCAGAGTCTGGTTTTTTCACATCAGCTGAGTGCTGATCCATTGGTTGCAACAGGAATTGACTGGCTGGCTTGTTGCTCAAGCCTGAAGTCGTAGGCTGAGACAGTGACTGGCCCATTCACCCAGCTGGCTTTCATGCCTAAAGCAGAATTAGAACTCACAGTCTCCTGATTTCTAGACTGGTGTCTTAAACACTAGGCCAAACTGACTCTCTCATTGTTCCAGAAGAATGCCAGGGATATTTTCCTGCCTAAATCAGATTACAGGTACAATCAGATACAAAGTACAGGTTTTGCTCCTGTCTTCCAGTTCTGTCTCTTCAACCACAAAGTATAAAATGGCATATTCTTAATCTGCATAATCTTTATACCATACTATCCAGATGAATCCCTTTTTCTAGAAATTTACCATAACAGAAAAGGAGATAAAGGGGAAAAACTTGAATATTTAAATATAGGTTCCATAAAAATGGAATGGATTTTCAGCCAGTTTCCATCTGATATTATTCCTTGTTTAATTGATAAAAGCTTTATAGTTGAGCAGAGCAGGATTATATGAAATATAGGAACAATATTCTCACTTCTATTTTCTTCTTATCCAGAGAAAGGTCTGTGGGGATAAATCATTTATCTAGACTGCCTTTATGAAACTGACATACTTTATTCTGGAAACATAAGAATTGATGAGGAGTTTGTTTATTAAGGCTTGTGGTATATATGACACCACACTGAAAGCCCTTTAAGAAGAAGGGAAGGGCAGGATAACAACTATTTATCAAAAATTCCCTGATGTGCAGTAGTATTTGTAGTTTCCTTGTATGCACGAATTGATCACAATCAAAGTATTTCTACCGAAAGAATCCAAACTGCAATGTCTGGGATCATCTACAAGACAAATTTATGTAGAATAATTTTGGTAAGTTGAATGCCCTGACTTGCAATATGTATGAATTATTCAGCTTTCATAACATAAGAATACAAGAATCATTTTGTAGCTCTTTTCTTTCCTATTCTTACCGCATGCCTCTTCCCTCTCTTTGTGGCAAATGGAAATGGCTCCCATGGATACGGCAATTTGCTTGTCCAAGTTACCATTAAGATGCTGAAAATATGGTTTCTTCATTGTTGGTGGTCCTTCACAAACAGGATCCGGCAGTGCTCTGCATCTGAGAAAACTGCATCGATTAATGATGCCTGGAGTCCATGAACAAAATCATGCTGCCATCTTTCAGTCATTCGGGATTAGTTTTTTTCTGCAGAAAGTCTTTACATTTTTATTTCCTGGAGACATAACAACTGCATTATCATTGAAATCAATGAAAGGGTATAGAGATTTTAAGGCCAAACTGTACATACTTTGCACGAAAGAAATCTAAATGTGGTTTCAGTGTTCAGAATAAATTATGCAAGTTGCATAATGCATATTGTAACCATTTGCAGATGATTATTTTTATGATACAGTTTGCAAGGAATCTATTATCCTCCCTCTTTCTCCACCTTCCCCCAGAAACCATAGAAGGTCAGATTTCTGGAGGAGAAGGGTATAGGAGACAGGGAACAAAGGTCATGAGAAAGGGACAAAGAATTCATGCTGGCTCTGAAGACTGCTGGAAAGCCTATACAGCTCATACAAACCTTTCATCAAAACCTGCCTGCATATTTCCAAAACTATTTCTCCAGCACATGGCTTTTTTTTTCTCCTTTTGGTAGGAGACAGCTTAAACAAAAACTTGTCTTTTTTTAGCCCAAAGGGCGCCACTTCATACATGCACCCTGTGATGTGGTGGCCACGGAGGATGCAAACCAGATGGGCATTGCTCCACATGGTATGCCATCTGTGTGAAGTATTGGCCTTTTGCTCCAAGCCAGCTCTAACCACACCATTCAAACCCTTGCTTTCATAGAAGTTGTGCAAGCATCATTAATAGCGGCCAGAGTCATGTAGTTGTGACTTTACTCAAGGCTTCCTGTCTAACGCAGGTGATGTGATGGCTACCACATATCTTACCTTCCATCTGAATTAAGGCACATTAAATTTATGCATTTGTGCACAGCTGATGAAGATAAACACAATCCATCTGCTTCCTTTTTTTTAAAGCAGAGAATCCAATATTCTATTATTAACATGAAGTGATCCTCTGTGTATATATAATATTAAAAATATAATGAGTTTATTTCTATCACTTAGGGACAGCTTTTAAAAGCTCTACTGCTTTTAACTATTCAGTGAACTACTGCAGACTGGGCTTAGCATGGTTAATTTAATCAGAACTACTCAGATGCTTGAAGATTAATTTTTTACCAGTCTTAGCCAAAGCAGTTCCTCTTTGAAAAACAGTTGACATTCCAGCCCATCTGGAAATCGCCAGACCAACAAAGGCTGCATTATACATTTATTGTAACCTTAAACAGGGCTGAATTGCTCCTCATGTCCCACCAGGATTTGCACCTAATAAAGGATGGCTAGTAAGGCTGAGGAAGCTTGCCCTGAAAAAATGCAACTGCAGCCCCTGGAACACTTAACACTCAAGACAAAGAGAAGCTGGCCACTCTTCAGATTGGGAGGGAGTTTAAGGGAAGGAAATTCAGGAGGAAGGGAGACAGTCTCTGAGTTGAATTAAGGATGACAGCCTTTTAAAATACTTGAACCTGGAGGGATGGGATGTTGATCTGCAGAATCCTGCAGCTTTGTACTTAATTACAACTGGCCAAAGGGAATGTGGAAGAAAGGATGCTACGGGTTTGTCAAAAACAGATCATGCCAGACAAATCTTATTGTATTCTTTGACCAAGTGACAAAATTAGTGGACCAGAGGTATGCTGTGAATATAATTTACTTAGACTTCAGTAAGGCATTTGACAAAGTAGACCACAACATACGACTTGATAAGATAGAAAAATGCGGGTTAGACAGCATCACCACCAGATGGATCCGTAGCTGACTGACTGGCCATTCTCTGGCTGACCGACCATACTCAGCGTGTGGTCCTCAATGGAACCGCATCTACATGGAGGGAAGTGTGTGGTGGGGTGCCCCAGGGCTCTGTTCTGGGCCCAGTGCTCTTCAACATCTTCATCAACGATCTGGACAATGGGGAAATCATCAAATTTGCAGACGACACCAAGCTGGCAAGAATAGCCAACACTCCAGAAGATAGGCTTAGGATACAGGAGGATCTGGACAGACTTGAACACTGGGCGCTATCTAACAAAATGAAATTCAATGGTGAAAAAAGTAAGGTTCTACATTTAGGCAAGAAAAACCAAATGCACAGGTATAGTATAGGCACCTTGCTCAATAGTAGTAACTGTGAGAAGGATCCCGGAGTCCTAGTGGGCAATCATTTAAATATGAGCCAGCAGTGTGCTGCAACTGCCAAAAAAGCCAACACAGTGCTAGGCTGCATTAACAGAGGGATAGAATCAAGATCACGTGAAGTATTAATACCACTTTACAATGCCTTGGTAAGGCCACACTTGCATCCAGTTTTGGTCACCATGATGTAAAAAAGATGTTGAGACTCTAGAAAGAGTCCAGAGAAGAGCAACAAGGATGATTAGGGGACTGGAGGCTAAAACATATAAGGAATGGTTGCTGGAATTAGGTATGTCTAGTTTAACAAAGAGAAGGACGAGGGGGGACATGATAGCCATGTTCCAATATCTCAGGGGCTGCCACAAAGAAGAGGGAGTCAAGCTATTTTCCAAAGCGCCTGAAGGCAGGACAAGAAGCAATGGGTGGAAACTAACCAAAGAGAAAAGCAACCTAGAACTAAGGAGAAACTTCCTGACAGTTAGAACAATTAACCAGTGGAACAACCTGCCTCCAGAAGCGGTGAATGCTCCAACACTGGAAATTTTTAAGAAGAAACTGGACAGCCATTTGTCCAAAATGGCATAGGGTTTCCTGCCTGAGCAGTGGGTTGGACTAGATGACCTCCAAGGTCCCTTCCAACTTTATCATTATTATTATTATTATTATTATTATTATTATTATTATTATTATTATTATTATTAGAACACTGCCAGTCCCAATCCTCAACAAAGGATCAAACATGAATGAGCAAGCTTGCTTGAGGAGGGAGCAATATGCAATTCAAGCAAAGTCTTTCAACTATTTTCAAAGTAAAAGCATTCTTAATATACTTATTAAGAATACCAGGCTGGTAAAAACTAATGTAGACAGTATTGAGCAACCAAAGTTCTAACTCAGTATTAAAACAATTTCGTATGTTTGTAATTTCAAGAAATGTTTAGAGGCTACCTCCATATTATTAGCTTCCTTTCCTCCTCCTCCTCCTCCTCCTCCTCCTCCTTCTTTTTGCCCTTTCTCATCATATTTCCTTTGATCCATGCTGAGAAACAAGTTGAGAAATAATAGACAAACAAAATGCATAAATCAGAGAAGCCTGATTTCACTTTTTCAGAGCAGTTTCCAACAACCTATCAATTATTGTGGGATTTGAGATGCATCTCTCTCTCTCTATATATATATATAAATAGCTTAGTTACAATGAAAGCAGAATACGTTATTGGTTAGAAGCAGCCCATATTGAAGAAACAAGAACTTACAACTTGCCTACTGCATAAATTGTACACATGAGGCTCTTTGATAACCAAACGTATGGTCTGGATTCTCAAAAAATCCTTTGTTTTCCAAAACAAAGGTTTTTCTTCCTCTAAGCAATTTCCCAAATAATTCTGCTTTCTGTCCTCATTATCTCAAAACATTCTCTCTTTCAACAGGATGTAGACCAAGTATGATACAGGCCAGCAGTCAAATTGTAACTGGTCTTGTAAGCCTTAATTTGCCATTTATCATTATTCTTTAATTCGTGTTATTAATAATTGTTACTGGGACTGCATAGGGGTTAACAACAGCCAATGTCCTATTAATCCCGTGTATATTCTATCCTTAAGATAATGTCTGGTTATGTGGTTGAGTCTTTTTGTGGAGGGTATTCTATGGACTTGGTCTTTATCCAGTGGTGGGATTCAGCCAGTTCTCATTAGTTCAGCAGAACCAGTAGCTAATTTTTTGTTGCCCAGGCCCAGAATGGACTTCCGGAAGCAGCATCCACACAGAGAACTGGTTGTTCACATATTTGAATCTCACCACTATCTTTATCTTTTATAATGCCATGATGGTGATCAAGGTAATTATTTAGGGAGGAGGAGAAATAACCACTATTTAATTGTTAAGTCTGTTTTTTTTTCTAATCTGGTTCCCTCCATACAGATCAAAACTTTATTTCTCATAATACCAAATGTCTGAGAGTTATAGTCCTAACATAGGAATGTGACAGGTAGTAGAAGGCTAGTTCAGGGAAGGGGGGCAGCTATCACCAAGCAAGCCAACTTCCTCTTAGTTACTAAAAACATCCATTGTGAATGTGCTTTATCTTGATCTTAGGAAGCCTTAATGCCATAATTCTAGCTGCTTGGTTTTCCCGTACCTCTAACTTCCTATTGACTGCAGTATTGACACTACCCAACTGTAAGACCGTAATCCATAGTTCTGACATTTTCTCATCTATTCAGTAGGGTGCTCCATGAATAAAGGTCCTGCAAAAAATATAGCACAGTGAGTTAGCAAAAGGACAGTTTAGAAAGATATAACTCAGATCAAAGGTTAAGATCAAATCAGATAAAAGGGAGAGGAGAGTTGCAAATGGATATGAGGAATGTTATTCATTTTTGGAGATTGACTTGCAAAACGTATAAAATTAGAATTCATCTATATTTGTCTCAATGGAGAATGCAAAATGAGACTTTTGATAGTCCTAGAGAGAGATAGAAGGTGGATTCTGAATCTCTGTGATATTGATCTCTGCTGTTTCTGAGGAAAAGGCTTCAGCTGGAAAATGACCCAGGTTCAGAAAATGTCTAAGGAAATGAATGGTCGAGTGGTTAAGGCATCAGACTAGAAAGCTGGAGACAGTGAATTCAAGTCCACCTTAGCCAAGTAAGCCAGCTTTGGGCCAGTCACTCTATCTCAGTTCAATCCACCTCAGAGGGTTGTTGTTGTTGAGGAAAAGAAGAGGAAAGTGTATTGGGTATCTTTACCGCTTTGAGTTATTTGTAAAAATAATAAAGGTGGGATGTAAATAAATAAATAAATACTTTGAGAGGAAGTGACATAGCAACCATCCCATCTTTAAATCATGCTAAGCTACCAGTCTGGAACGTGGACTTTCTGCTTTTCAGCATGGCTATAAAGAAGACTTCAAAATGTTTTGCCTCTCATTTACATTAAACACAGATTTTTCATGTCCATCAACTATACTTACGGGTAGTTGTCATTTGTTAGCTCAGAAAATAGAACAAACTTCAAATATATAGGAAGGAAGTAAAATGTTCCAAACTTTTCTTCACATTTGTATGGAAGCATTCAAGCCTGAAGCTTGTTTCAATTTATTCAAGTCACACTAAACTGTATGTTGAAACTTCCCAAGAATGGGGTAAGATGGGCCAATGATGTGATTAAGTATGCAGGTAGCTTCATACAACATTCTTGTACTCACAGGCGCTGAATGACCTTTCTGAAGCTAAGTATGTTTGATCTATTCTGAAGCTAAGTATGTCTGACCCATCCAGAGTTACTTCAGGGATATGGAATTCATTATTGCACAACTGGAAGCACATTCACAATAGATGGTTCTGGTGACTTGTAGAATTACCGTTAAAATATGCAGTTGGGTATATTAGTGCATAAAGAAGGAAGGACAAAATATTCTATTGCATATTTAATAATTATAAGTATTCTTGGGGGGGGGGGGATGACTGGTTCTGTTGCCCAAATATGTTCTTACAAATCTGTTTGACTCAGAAATCTTGAAATAGTAATTCCAAAGGACATTTATTTACCCAATGTTAAAGGCTAAATACAGCAAGTAATGGATCAGCCAAAAAAAAAAAATCAGAATTAACAAATGGCACCCAAAATATAAATCTGATTTTATTAATGCCGCTACATATTTTGGTGAAATAATGTCCACACCACAACTATGCGATTATTAAAGCATTTAAGGTCAATTAAATTAAGAAAATCCTTCTAGTGAGATCAGCCAAAGTCTGTTTTCCGGGGAATGCAAATAATGACGAGAAAGGATGACAAAAAGTATTATATTAATTTCTGCTTTTAATGAGAAATGAAATGTAGAAAAAACATGCATTATTAAAGCTTCAGAAAAGGAGCAAAATAAGTGATGGAAAAAGATTTCTCTTAATGGGTAGCAATGCTCAGAAATCCCAAATAGGAAATAGTATCGCTAGTGATAGTGGTTAGATTACAACCATTAATTCTGACTTTTGGCAGAAATAAACCTTTGTACACAGAAGGTTTAGAAAGAAGGGACTTGACTGTTGAATTGTGCTCCGTAATATGAAGCTAAACCGAGTATTGTCCCTGTTGTCAAACAGATTATTGTTTAATGAGGGAACTAGTAAAACTATGGTTGTGAATGTTTGTTTATTCAACTTTACTCATTATAAGAGAAGAGATGGGATTGTCCATGTTATAAGAAACTGAGCTGAAGTAGGCTATCAGAACTTCAAGGTCAGCCAGACTGGAAACCCAAATCAATCAGTACTAATGCTACCTTTTTTAAATAAGGTTGTAGTAATAGAATCTTGCAAGTCTGAAAGTGCTTCCCCCACCTCCCCTGCCTTTACTTTCTGGGGAACTAGGGAGGGTCCCTTCTGATTCACTTTTTCCAGCCCCCTCCCTTCTTTGGACTCAGATTTCTCTTACCAGATCATTGTCTAGGCTATGGCTCTTCCTTCTGTCTCCCAAGGTTAGTCCCACATCCCATTACAGAGACACATCAAAAATAAAATAAATCTAAAGGAGGTTCTCCACTGTGTGAAATATATTAGGCTAGCCTGCAATTTTTATCCTTTGATATAGAATTTTCCTCATAGTTTGACATTTTTTGTTGGCAGTAGCCTTAAGGGAAAAGAATATAAGTTGCATGTGCTGCTCTTAACAATCTCTAGATTCTATTGTTTTAAAATGCCTGTGAGCAAAATGTCTTTTTTTAGGTCAGCATCTGGCAAAATCTGTAAATTCAACTGTTCAGAAATGTCTACAGCAGCAAAGTTATTATATTACTCTGCAATCCAGTTACTTTGGGTGTTTTGCCACTGTCCTATCTGCTCTTCAAAGTGGAGCTAAGAGATCAGATAGACAGACAGACTTATATCCTACCTTTCCTCCAGTCGTTCCTCCAATTTTAACACACAACAGCCCTGTGGTGTAGCTTCAGCTGATTGCTGGCAACTGACCAGTGTAAAGCTGTGTGTTTTCATAGCTGAAGATCTTGTTTCTCTAGTCCAACATCTCAACTGCTACATTACATGAGCTGCTTTTCTTTAAAAAAATGTCTCAAGGCTGCAACCTGAAAAGTCAGGTGTTCTATAATACTCATTCCATTTATGATAGCAAATACTTTTATATAAGTATTTTTCAAACTTGACCACCTTAAGATGTACGGACCTCAACTCCTAGAATCCCCAGCCAGCAAGACACTTTTTGGTACAGATTCCTACAGGAATTATTGTAATTCAATAAAACAATTTTTTTGTGACATGGAGGAAAAGTTAAAAAAAAAATACAGACATTAAGAAGAATCACATCCTTCCTAAGCCATTGTAAAGTGATAACGCCATGCGTCACATTTAGCCTGCTGTTGTGGTTGTCATTGTTGGATAAATGTATTGCCTAACATATAGAGAGGTTTCTTCTCTTGGGTCTCACTGAAGTCTGTTGAACAGAATAGGTGTCAGACAATGGAGTTCTCTCATTGGAAGTTTGGCAGTTCCATGTTTCCTCTTCTATGTATCAATTAGTCCTTTGTGAACAGTTGGAAGGTTCTCTTCCAAGTGGTTTGCTAGTCTCATGATTAATAAGCCACTTTTGCCTTTCAGGGTCATCAGTCGAGCGCAAGGACTGAAGCTGGTTGTGGAAACCCTGATGTCCTCCCTGAAACCCATTGGAAACATTGTTGTGATTTGCTGTGCTTTTTTCATCATTTTTGGCATCTTGGGAGTCCAGGTAGGTTTTGGATAGAGTTCCCTGAGAACTTTACTCTATTCATTCAGAGCAGAGGGTTTGAGAATTTCATACACACCAATCTGTTCTAATATTGAGTCTCTCATGAGAGGCAGATTCTACAAGTGCTGACGCAACTAAAAAAGAAAAGAAGTCCCTACTTCAGTGTTCTAGTGCTGCTTCATACAGAATCCTTTTTTAGAGATCAGTATAAAACCCTGGATCACAACGGTGGACATATAATGCAGGGAAAGCAGAGTGGTGTTTGTGACATTCATATTTGAACTCTGTACAACCCCTAAATTAAACCACATTTAGAATGGGCAGCATTTCAAGAGATCACCAAATCTCAGGAGGTTTCTATGTCCTCTCATGAATTCTTGAAAGATTTCAGAAAAGTGTGTGAAAGATTTCAGCATGCTCATGAGTTTAAATTCTTGGAGTTGAGATTATCAAAATCTTAAAAAATTTTGCCAAATTGTAAGATTTTGGCCATGTGCCTGACTGTGGTGAGAGTGACTTTTGTTATCCTGCATGATCATGCAATGATTCTCATTGATGCCAATTTCTTCCCTTCCCTTCCCTTCCCTTCCCTTCCATTCTTCTTCAATAATTTCTTCTATTTACATACATATATACATTCATACATGCATACATACACACGTGCACAATTCTAGAGGGCATGGGAATCCTCACTGGTTTCAGCTAGATTTGATGTAGTAGATTAACAGCATGAAGAAAGATATTGTGCAGGAATTTCATTTTTTCTTCTATCTACTTTTTTAAAAGTTACGTTCAGGGCTCTCCTCCTTTTAGATAAGTACATGATCTCTATAGAAAAAAACCACGATAGCATTATTAAATATTATAATATGAATGTGCATTCTTTGTAAGCCAATCAAAACTTGGAATGAAAGCAACTAAAATTTAAACTCATTCCACATTTTTTATAATGCCAGTGGTTTGTTTTTTAAGTGAGCGCAAGAGTCATAGTAATTTAATAATGTTGCCAATCTGTTCTCTTCATATATTATTTATGGAGAAATGTATTGATACATAATTTGTTATATCTGTTTCATCCTTTCAACTAAACCAGAGCTCACATTCAGCATTTGTAAGCCTTATATTTATCCATATTTAGTGCCATTTCTTCCTTCCAAAGCCTGCTATGATGCCTCATGGTGGGGATGGCAGCTTCTGAGAGGGTTGAGTAAAGACTGCAGGGCCTATACACCAAGGGTGTTTGATTTTTTTGTATTCCACCTTTATTATTTTTATAAATAACTCAAGGTGGCAAACATATCCAACCTACCTTCCACCTCTTATTTTCCACACAACAACAACCGTGTGAGGTGAATAGAGCTCAGACAGAGTGATTGGCTTAAGGTCACCCAGCTATCTTTCATGTATGTACTCTCCATAGCATCACTCAAGATACCAAGGTCACACCAGCTGACCAATTAAAGCAGGGGTCTTCAGACTTGGCTCTTTTATGACTTGTGGACTTCAACTTCCAGAATTCCTCAGCCAGGCATGCTGGCTGAGGAATTCTGGGAGTTGAAGTCCACAGGTCATAAAAGGGCCAAGTCTGAAGACCCCCCCTCCCAGTTAAAGCTTGCCTATGTAGGAAAGCAGCAATATGAGAAGACGTTGAATGATCCCTTTAACAACAGTGGCAAAGGTATTGTTTCAAACAGTGCAGGAAAAGGTAAAACAGTCCTTTGTTTTACCAAGAAAACAACATAGATAGATCATACAAAATGATTGACGATATAGTGCCAGATGATACGCCCCTCGAGTCAGATGACACTCAACATGTTACTTAGGAAGACCTGAGGATCCTTTGAAGCACTAATGGTGTTTATGACACAGCCAGATTAAAGCCTTCTGGACATTTAATTGCTGGTGTAATGCAAGGGGAAAAAATACAACCTGCAAAGACAGAATTACAGTGGAAATACAGAATATAAGAAGCATGAACATGGAATAACTCAGCATAGTAAAAGACAAAATGTTCTACACATTGACATTTTAGGCATTAGCAGATTGACATGTGCTGGCATTGAACATTTCAATCACAAGATCAAACCAATGACAACGTACAACAACCAACCTTAAAATTGATAATAACATGGGGATTTGGTTAAGTGCCTTCAAATTGGTGTCAACCATTAGTGATCTCATACTGTAGATTTTCTACAGGAGGACTGGTCCCTAATCTGGTCCTTTAAGTCTTCTAGTGATTTTTTTGGTGTTATACTATGAAAGCAAAAATTGGACTTTGAAAAAGCAAGATAGAAAGAATATTATTGTTTTTGAATGCTGATGTTGGAGGAAACTTTGGAGATAACAAAGAAATGGTTGAACAAGTCAATCTAGCATTCTCAAACAAGGGGCAATGATCAGGTTCAAATTATTATATTTTGGACACATTGTGTAAAAACTCAAATCCCTTGAGAATTTCACAATGCTGGGAAAGGTGATGATGAAGAATGATCATCAGCAAGGAGGAGGAACTCTATTATAGTGGCAATGGGGTGTACCATTAGGAAACCCGAAAAGTCAGGATGGGGACAGATTATTCTGGAGAAGTTCTACTAATGTGATCTTGAAAAGTTGACACAGTCTTGATAGCATATAGTCAATCAATTAGTCCCAGTTCCCAAACACAAGAATTGTCTATTGGACATTCCATTTCTTGCTTGGAACTCTTTGAGGAACTCAAATATGCTGATTCCTGGGTTCCGTAGTAGCTTCCATTGCTGTAGACTAAACAACAGCAAATTAGTGTCATAAATACTGTGATAAGAATCTGGTTAGTTTGGTTTGGTTTGAAAAAGTTTAGTCAAGAAAGTAGAATTACTGCCTAACTATGATTAAGCTAAGGGAACTCACCCACTGTTGGTGCTTTCTATGCTGCTATCACCCCGTTAGTTCTCCTAGGTAAAAAAATAAAATACCACCTTATGTGAGATCTGTCAGTGTGTGCTGATCCCTATTATTTGGATTGCTCACAGGTTTGACATTTATTCTTGAGTTCAGATAAAGAGGTAATATTTTGAAAGCTGGTGGGAATATTGCTTTGCCACAGTGAAACAAGGCATGACCATTCTAGGACCTGCTGTCACTCAATAAAAAGTGAAGGCATCTCAGTTTAGGCTGACACAGGCCACCCTGTTCCATCTATCATAATAGCTGTCATGCTCTGCCACTTTATGTTTGCCACTGAGTATGTGACAAAATTAATCCTCTAGCATTTTTATAGTTTTCTCCTAGTTAATAATCACATCTGACATTGTTGAAGTCAAGACTTAAGGGTTGTTTGGTTTGATTCAACACAAAGTGATGTCAGTGATTTATCTGCTAATCTGTATGATGTCTCTGCTCAAGTAGGAGAAGCAGCACCTTTCAAAACTCTCACTTCTGTGTCACTTTTTCAGATGTGCACTCTTGTATCTTGTTTAACCTAGCAGCTAGTACATCATGTTTATCAAAAATAGGATCAGTCTCCAATTTAAAAAAGGAAGCCACTCTCTTTATACATAGCTGTGGTTCAGCTAGCTTGCCTTGCTTAGCTTCTGTTCTGGTAGAAGTCAGAACAACAGCTATGCAAGCCACAGCTTCATCAATAATATGGTTGAGGTTTTAGTCTCTCCTTTTGAAAATGGTGCATCAGTTCTTCCCCTTGCTGCAATTTTGGGAGAAAAAAAGAATCTTACCTTCCATTTGTCTGAACAGGTTTTAATAGCTGAACTCATGAATTTAATATCTACTTTGATCTCCTCGCAGTTCTTGGTGAATTAAGTCTATATCTTTTAAAGGACATACATTGTGGCTGTAGTGTCTTAAGGCTTTAATTAAGTAATACACCATAAATCTAAGGAGAGGCAAAATGTAAATATGTTCACTTAAAAAAAAAGTAAATTCCAGAATTTTCTGACAATTGTTGAAATGAAGTCCCCCTAAAAAGTTGGGTGGAATGATCTTGAATATATCATTTATCTGTTATATTCATTTACTATAGTTTCTATGCCACTCAGTTCCCATTATTTCTGAGCAGCTTACATTAAGCAACAAACAGGATTAATAACATTATAAAAACTTTCTCTAACTGTGCCATCTAAGGTTGATAGATAAATCTCCATCATCCCTAATGATTTCCTGAAGAGGCCTATCTTTGCATCTTGTTGGAAGTCCAACAGGGTGGGGATGGTCTAAATCAGTGGTCCCCTATGGGCCGTGGCCCACTACCGGGCCATGGCCTCTTGGCTGGTGGGTCATGGAAGTGGCTGGCTGGTGTGCATGCACACTCCCCCCCCACTTGCGGTAGTGCCTGCAGCCCTGTTTGCGCATGCATAAATAAGATTGCTAATGCTGGGTGAGTGTGCACGGCCTGCTTGCTCATGCGTGAATGGGGCCGCTAGTGCTGCACCGGTGTACATGGGTCCATTTGTGTGTGCACATGCACTAATTTGGAAGCTGCTGTCCTTTCCTCCGGGCCGCAAGCCCGGAAAAGTTGGAGACCTTTGGTCTAAATTATGACCTTTTCTAGCAGTTTCTAAACAGTAGGAGAGAATGGGCTGAGCCCTCTGGGAACCCACAGTGGAGTAGCTAGTCCCCCTAGCATCACTAACTAAAACTAAAACTCAAGAAAAAGGGGGACCACTTCAACCCAGTGTCTCCGACTCCCAGCCTCTCAGTTGGTCCAGAAGGATAGCATATCTGATGGCAATGAATGCTACCAAAAGATTCAGAAAAGGTCTAGCCATATTCCCCATTCCAGTCCTGCTGAAGATTATCCAACAGGGTGAACACTCTGATTTCCATCCCAGAGTCAGGCATGAATCCTGATTTTAACAAAGTTCTAAATAATCTATAGCTTTATGCTGTCCACCTTTCAAAATCTTCCGTATAGTGTACTATCTAAAAATATTAAGTTGGAGCCAGGGAATAGTTGTATAAATTAGCTGGGTCAAGGGATAGTTTCTTAAGAAGGAGGCACACCATTGCCTCTTTCAAGGTGATAGATAAATGCTTCTCCCTCAAGGATGTATATACCACCATCTATTCTAAACCTAGTCTCTTATTACTTCCCTGGTGGTCTTCACAGCTAGACTAATAAGGTTATTGACATACAGTTTCTACCATTCTTACAGACCAAAGAAGAGATAATAAGCTTTTTAGCTGCTACTGATCATGAAAGGTATATGTTAGCACCAGTTTTTAAGACAATACCAATTGCTAAGACGTAAGGGCAGGAGACTGGTAGAGCCCTCATGTCCTGCTTGGCAGCTCCCAGAGTAGTTAATTTCTGGAAAAATGTAATCATTAAAAAGGAGGAGGGGTGTCCAAGTCTTATCCACTGCCTCTAGTCAACTATGGATTGTCTTTATGCTTATTTGTGTTAAAGTATCCATTAAGGCTGAACTGCAAAATTCACTTGGAACATAAATTAGCACAGAGGGTAATTCCTAGGCAAGATACTTGCAATAAGTAAGATGAAGGTACATGTATCCTAGCATTGCCAATTCACTCAGATGATTTTTTAACAGAATGCCAAAGATCTATTGGCAAACGGATAATATACTTGAAAAACTTTAAGCAGTGTTTCTCAACCTTGACAATTTTAAGGCATGTGGACTTCAACTCCCAGAATTCCACAGCCAGCATTGCTGGCTGTGGAATTCTGGGAGTTGAAGTCCACATGCCTTAAAATTGTCAAGGTTGAGAAACACTGCATACAGAATACCAAAATTTGCATTGATTGGAGTGTTCAGATAATGCCTGATTTTCAAATACATTTGTCATCTTTCAGTCTGAAAACACACACACACATCCCTTACAAGAACATTGTACAGCTTGTATAGCCATGCAGACTTTAGAAGAGTTAAAATTCTATCATTTTTAAGGGGATTCCAAGCTAAGAAAGGTTCAGCCATGACCTCTTTATTGACAAATTTCCTTCTTTCATTTATTGTAAGTATTTTAATGCTACCTTTTAATGAAATAGGATGGGCTCACACTAAATCTTTACTATGTTTTTGAAAACCAGCAAAGTATAAAATCTATAGTGCCATAATAATACAGCTAAATGTGTATAAATCAAGAAAAGCAGCAGCTTAAAAACAGCAATCCTACAATATTTCTTCCATAAAATTGGATGGCTAAAAGCTTTGGGGCTAGTGCCAAAAGCTCAAGTGAGATGCAGATGGGCCTCTTTGTAGGAAGAGCTTAAAATCAGACATTTGCAAATGGTACATTGTGGAAGCCTACAGAAAAAAACCTCAGTGACTGAGTATACTCTCATTTTTCACAGCTGTTCAAGGGGAAGTTTTTTGTCTGCCAAGGAGAAGACACAAGGAACATTACCAACAAGTCAGACTGTGCAGAAGCCAGCTATAAATGGATCCGGCACAAGTATAATTTTGATAATCTTGGCCAGGTACTGATGGAACAGTAATCTGCCGCAGTGCTCCCTTATTTGCTTTGATTCAAAGCAGATGTGAAATAGCTTTGTATATATTGCAGCCACCATAGCAAATCATCTACAGCACTTCCTAGTCATAGTGTCTACATTTAAAGATCCTCAATTAGTATACAGACCTATTACAATTAAGACCAGCATACACTCTTTCTTTGGACATTTAATGACTGGCAGGAATAGCCAACACTCCAGAAGACAGGCTTAAGATACAGAAGGATCTGGACAGACTCGAACACTGGGCACTAACTAACAAAATGAAATTCAATGGTGAAAAAAGCAAGGTTCTAAATTTAGGCAAGAAAAACCAAATGCACAAGTACAGCATAGGTGGTACCATGCTCAATAGTAGTAACTGTGAGAGGGACCTCGGAGTCCTAGTAGACAATCACTTAAATATGAGCCAGCAGTGTGCTGCAGCTGCCAAAAAGGCCAACACAGTGCTAGGCTGCATTAACAGAGGGATAGAATCACGATCACGTGAAGTATTAATACCACTCTTCAATGCCTTGGTAAGGCCACACTTGGAATACTGCATCCAGTTTTGGTCACCACGATGTCAAAAAGATGTTGAGACTCTAGAAAGAGTACAGAGAAGAGCACCAAAGATGATTAGGGGACTGGAGGCTAAAACATATAAGGAACGGTTGCTAGAATTGGGTAGGTCTAGTTTAACGAAGAGAAGGACAAGGGGGGACATGATAGCATATTCCAATATCTCAAGGACTGCCATAAAGAAGAGGGAATCAAGCTATTTTCCAAAGTACCTGAAGGCAGGACAAGAAGCAACGGGTGGAAACTAATCAAGGAGAGAAGCAACCTAGAACTAAGGAGAAACTTCCTGACAGTGAGAACAATTAATCAGTGGAACAGCTTGCCTCCAGAAGCAGTAAATGCTCCAACACTGGAAGCTTTTAAGAAGATACTGGACAGCCATTTGTCCGAAATGGTGTAGGGTTTCCTGCCCGAGAGGGGGTTGGACTAGATGACCTCCAAGGTCCCTTCCAACTTTACTACTATTATTATTATACAATAGTGTAATCAAACTCATATCTAGCATGAAGAAAAGTTTGTCTCAGGAGACTGAAACCATGAACCCTGCACATCTACTCTCTCAGGCATGTCTTGACTATTGCAATGTGCTCTACATGGGGCTGCTCTTGAAAAGCATTCAGAAGCCCCAGTTGGTTCAAAATGCAGTGACCCACATGGTTTTGTGCAGACTCAGGGGGCTGGATTGGCTGCTGATTTCCTTCAGGTACAATTTAAGAAGTTGGTTGTCACCTTTAAAGCCCTTCATGGCTTGGGGCCCGTTTAACTAACCAGGATCATTTAGCCTGGTTACATCCACCCAACCCATTAGAGTGGGAAGGCAGGGAATGTTGCAGGTCCCGTCTCCTAAGGAGATACACCTGGCAGGATCCAGAAGAAGGGTGTTCTCCATGGTAGCTCCTTCCCTTTGGAATATCATCCCCACAGAGATTAGACTGGCCCCTCACTCTGATACACTTCCATAAGGCCCTGAGGTACTGGTTTTGCCGACAGGCCTGGGGAACCCAGAGTGGAATGCAACCCATCAAGTGGCTTGTTTGATTGTGTGTTGTCACTAGGAGGATGGGAAGTTATTGTTTTTTATTTTTTTTATATTGGGTTTTTATTCTTTGTAAGCTGCCCAGAGTCACTGAGAGTGACTGGGTGGCCGTAAATAAATTTACTATTATCCTGGGAAATCATATTTGAGCACAAAGGGCTAAATAAAAATGGAGGAAGGTTAGAGTTAAGGCTGTTCCTCTTTGTTGGAATAACTCTCACCTTGTGAGAGTAATACTTGATACCTTTTTTCCTGGTAAGAAGCTTTGGCTTATTATTATCAACTAGATTGAATAACAAAAAAGTACAAATTCAAACACGAGTCATGAGGCAGGTAGAATACGATATGTATTATATTGTTTTTCCTCCTTTTGTTTTTCTAGGCTTTAATGTCTTTGTTTGTTCTGGCGTCTAAAGACGGGTGGGTGGACATCATGTACGATGGATTGGATGCTGTAGGAGTAGATCAGCAGGTAGGTGTTTTGGTATGACATTGCCAGAAGCCCAAGAAAGAGGCATGCTTGTTTTGGAGATTACTCTTTTTAAAAAATTATGTGAAATACAAATATTTGGAGTTCCTAAATTCATCATGGACATTGTTAAATTCTAAACCTGATAGAGGGTAATGACTTCTCCCTTTATTTTATAGCCAGTCATGAACTATAACCCTTGGATGCTCCTCTACTTTATCTCCTTCCTGCTGATTGTTGCCTTCTTTGTGCTCAACATGTTTGTGGGGGTCGTGGTGGAGAATTTCCATAAATGTCGTCAGCATCAGGAAGAAGAAGAAGCCAAGAGACGAGAAGAGAAGAGGCTCAAACGCCTGGAGAAAAAGAGAAGGAGTAAGGAGAAACAGATGGCTGGTCGGTAGTCCTTCCTCATCTTTCTGAGCCCTGCTTGACCTTTGACAATTTCCCCTAGTCCCTGCCTAGCATTTGAAAGCTAGATTCCCCTCACAAGCATGTCCAGCTACAAAATTTGCATGAAAAATATAGCTCTGGTACAGGCTAAGCAAAAACCCATAGAAATACATCAATGGCTGCATGATTTGCAATTATTTTATATGCTAGGCAGCTAAAAACGCACTACAGTAATTTAAATATATTTTTTTTCCATTGAATAAGCATAGCTTTACCCAAATAGTGTTGAATGCAAAGACCAACAGTTCCAGAATGGGCCAATTACCTTAGGCACATTTTGCACTGTTGCTGATAGTTAGTTTCACTAGCCTTGTAATGTCAAAATGAAATAACTTTTGTTAATTGTGAGGCTAATTTCCATATGGACTGACAAAATATAAAATTTTCAAGGATATAATAATAAAGCCATTTTGTATTAGAATTGCTTAGAAATATAATGCATTTACTTGAGAAATACAGATTCTTTTTTCTTAAAAAAAATGTCAAAATAGAAATTAACCAAATAAAATTAACCAATTTGGAGTAAATCTACTGAAACCGAAACTTGGTAAACTATTTACTGTAGAATAAAACTTAGAACTTTTGATGACCACATTAGACTTACATGAAATCTGAGAAACTTCACATGCTGTCTTTCTTACTTCAATTTTTATTTAATTGGAAAAACAGGAAGTAATGATCAGGTCAGAGGTCACAGGTCAGAGGAACTCTCCTTCATTTTGCATGTTTTCTATTGTTCCTGAAATCTATTGTCATGTTACCATTCCATGTGCCCATTCATGGTGTTTCATGTTACAGTCATCTTAATATGTTCTGAAACTTTTTCTCATTTTTACTTTTATTATACCCTTTTTAGAGAAGTATATCTATGGGAAATTCTCTTTGGTTTTAATACGGATGTTTAATCTATTTCTGCTTTGCTTTGCTTTATATCTGCTTGTTTCATATACTAATTAATAAGGCCATAAACAAATTAATCACCTCTAATCCTTCTTTATCATACGATAAAGCTGTTTATAAAACTTACATTTTAACTCTCTTTATTCAAATATAAGGATTCCAGACTGAATGTTCAAAGCTAAGTCATACTGGCACTCTGGTTCCTTATGTTGAGTTCTATGAAACTTCATGTCTTAAAAGAAGAGAGATCTGTTATGAACTATGATGCTATGAGGTGCTCCAGATATCTTTTCACAACTGACATGACACAAGTATGTTGACCTATGTATCAAGAAATGTATATACTAAGGGGTTATCAATTTCTTTAATATTAAAGCCATATTTACTTCCTCTGCTAAAATCCTTGGGATTTGGGTTCAGAATGCATGTTTGTGCAAAAGTGAAGAAGCTAGTTGCAGGCTATCTTAATCATATATCATGTCAGTTAAAAAAAAAACCCCACAACTGGGTTTCTACTTTCATAATTTCTGCACATCTTAACTTCTATTTACAGTATAAATGTGGTAAAGGGCATAATATACACCAAAATCTTTGGAGTATATATATTGCATAAAGAAAACATAGACTTGTTCCCCATGTTATTCAACTCTACCAGCAATCCCTTTGTTTTCCCAGCTGCAAGTTTTTGCCATTCTTTTTTTTAATGGGCCATTTTTAAGAATTGTTGAACTATCTGGGAAAAAAGTCCTGTGAGAAATGAAAAGTTCTGAATACTTTTGAAATATTCCACAGAATTGTTCCTCTGTCAGGTTTTGGCATAAAAAGGCTGCATCTGGCATGCCATTTTGTACTGCATTTTTAAGGACCTACTTTTTCTCCACCCTTATAATCTGCCTTTGGTTTCTCAATGAATCCTTATTCAAAATTTGATAAGTTGCCCCACTTAGCGTAGCTTAGCTTGCCTCAGTGTATCTCAGTCTCGGCAACTTAAAGATGTGTGGACTTCAGTTCCCAGAATTCCCCAGCCAGCATTTGTCTGCTTTAGCTCTTGTTGCCTTCTTGAGTTGAAGTTGAAGACAACACATATTCAAGTTGCCCAGGTTGAGAAGCAGTGCCTTGCCTTATCTGCCTTTTTTTCTGCCAGAAAAGTCATTTCCCGGTTAATTGCTTATTGTGTAAGCTTCCTCTAAAATTGCTTTGGCCTGCCTACAGCACAGACCTCCAGCCATGCTCTTGTTCCTCAGAAGACAGAAATATACAAAATGTTATGTTTCCAGTCATCTGATGCTGCATCAGTGGTGTAACCTTGCTGCTCCCCCAAATCCCAGAATTAAAGTTTCAGGAATTACATGGAAGTATCTAAGAACAAAAATACAAGCAGTCCAGAAATAAATGTCATGAATCATAATAATTATCTCTAGGCGGTTAGCCACACTGAAAAAGGCGACTAGAGCTAAAGCAGACAAATGAATTACAGATTTAAGAATAATTACTCCATTATTGAGAAAAATATTTACAGTTCTTATTTTTATAATTGTTGTTGTTGTTAATTGTGAAGTCGTGTCCGACCCATCGCGACCCCATGGACAATGTTCTCCAGATCTTCCTGTCCTCTACCATCTTCTGGAGTCCATTTAAGTTCACACCTACTGCTTCAGTGACTCCATCCAGCCATCTCATTCTCTGTCGTCCCCTTCTTCTATTGCCCTCAATCTTTCCCAGCATTAGGCCCTTCTCCAGTGAGTCCTTCCTTCTCATTAGTTGGCCAAAGTATTTGAGTTTCAACTTCAGGATCTGGCCTTCTAAAGAGCAGTCGGGGTTGATCTCTTCTAGGACTGACCGGTTTGAATGCCTTGCAGTCCAAGGGACTCGCAGGAGTTTTCTCCAGCACCATAGTTCAAAGGCCTCAATTCTTTGGCGCTTCGCCTTTTTTATGGTCCAACTTTCACAGCCATACATTGCAACTGGGAAAACCATGGCCTGGACTATACGCACTTTTGTTGGCAGGGTGATGTCTCTGCTTTTTAGTATGCTGTCTAGATTTGCCATAGCTTTCCTCCCCAGGAGCAAGCGTCTTTAATTTCTTGGCTGCAGTCCCCATCTGAGGTGATCTTGGAGCCCAGAAAAATAAAATCTGTCACTACCTCCATTTCTTCCCCATCTATTTGCCAGGAATTGAGAGGGCCGTATGCCATGATTTTGGTTTTCTTAATGTTGAGTTTCAAGCCAACTTTTGCACTCTCCTTCTTCACCCGCATCAAGAGGCTCTTTAGTTCCTCTTCACTTTCTGCCATTAGCGTGGTATCATCTGCATATCTTATTCCAATTTAACAGCACACTTTTATAATACTACAGCACACTTTTATAATACTACAATAATATTCGCACTCTCATATTATCAGTAATATTTAACAATAGTTCTACTTATACATAATAATATAGGACATAAAATAATCTAACTACATATTATTGTAAATAAACTTTTGATAAACTAAATTGGAAGAATAAAGCTATACTTAAAGGTAATAAATACTATGGTGGATTCATATATAAGGCTTAGCTATAACTTGGTTTGTTACCTTTCACAATATGATTTTCTAACCCACTTATTATGAGTGATATTCTGTGTGCAAGCTAGATCATTATAGGTTAAGAAATCATAGTTTTTGAAAAATCTTGCTTTCGCCGCTATTTGCCACTATTGCAAATCTTGGTTTACTGTTCACATAGTATTATGTGTGAACAGAATCAATATTACATAGTCCAATTTAATTAATAAAGGTATTTAGTATAAACTGTGACAAAACTACAGACTCCATAACATAATATAACAATTATGATTCTCACTAATGAGTCTCATTAGAAAAAGTTATAACAAATGTGGTGAACATATAATTGCTTTTTTTCCAACGCAGCCTTATTGAAAGCTTTTTGAATAATATGGCTTTTCATTATCCATTAATAATTTTTTTGAAACTTAATTTCACACCAGGAGGAATAATTCATTTTAAGGAAAACTCTTTCATAATCTAATAGTGCTTTGCAAAATAAAAGGAATGTTAATATACCTTACATTTTAACATCATACAAAAATCAGTGGGGCAATTAACCACCTTGCACAACATTTTTGTCTTTCTTGAGAAAGTCATAGACACCTTTTATGAACAGCAGAATAGACACTGTCCAAACCATGGCTTACTGTAAAGATGATTACCATTTGATAGTCAAGGGCCACATAACCTTTTGGGGGGCAAATTTGCCAAGCTGACATCACACACATACATGTGACATGGGGATATTTCAGTTTAAATAAGCTGTGATAAGAAGAAGAAGAAGAAGAAGAAGAAGAAGAAGAAGAAGAAGAAGAAGAAGAAGAAGAAGAAGAAGAAGAAGAAGAAGAATAAGAAGAAGAAGAAGAAGAAGAAGAAGAAGAAGAAGAAGAAGAAGAAGAAGAAGAAGAAGAAGAAGAAGAAGAAGAAGAAGAAGAAGAAGAAGAAGAAGAAGAAGAAGAAGAAGAAGAAGAAGAAGAAGAAGAAACAACAGTGGACCACTTGGTAAGCTGTTGCAAGAAAATTGCACAAACTGATTAGAAGCAGCGGCATGACAAAGTAGCAACAATGGTGCATTGGAAGATCTGCAAAAAATATCATTTGCCTGTAAGCAAAACTGGTGGGATCATAAAATAGAGAAAGTCATAGAAAATGATAAAATTAAACTGCTCTGGGACTTCAGAATTCAAACAGACAAGCACCTGCAACATAACACCCAACACTTAACAATTGTCGATAAGAAAGACAAAAAAGTCTGGATAGTGGACGTGGCAGTGCCTGGAGATAGCAGAATAGAAGAGAAAGAACTGGAGAAGATAACAAAATACAAAGACCTACAAATAGAAATAGAAAGACTGTGGCAAAAGCAAGCAAGGGTAGTACCAATAGTCATAGGCTCCTTGGGTGCAATCCCAAAACAACTGGAGCACCACTTGAACACCATTGGCATTGACAAATTCGCTATTAGTCAATTGCAAAAGGCGCCTTATTAGGAACTGCTTCCATCCTGCGACGATATCTGTAATACCATCAAACATCCACATCTGCCTATCCCAGATCCTGGGTAAGGACTCGATAGGTAGACAAAATGCCAAATCCAGTCTGAACATCTGGCTGACTGTGCGATGATCGATAATAATAATAATAATAATAAATAATAATAATAATAATAATAATAATAATAATAATAGCTGATGCAGTGCAACAGCATCTAGTTGAAAACAATCTCTTTCCACCTGAGCAGAAAGGAAACCGCCCCAACAGCAGAGGAACAAAAGATCAACTCCTAATAGACAAAATGATCTTGGAAAACTGCAAGAGAAGGAAGACCAACCTGAATGTGGCATGGATTGACTACAAAAAGGCATTTGACTCTCTGCCACATGATTGGATAATAAAGTGCCTAGAAATAACAGGAGTCAGTAGAAACATCAGAAAATTTGTGCAAAGATCGATGGCACAATGGAAGACACAGTTGCAGATCAATGGTGAAGGCTGGGAGAGGTTAATATCAAGAGAGGAATATTTCAAGGAGATTCATTATCACCATTACTATTTGTTATTGCACTGTTTCCTCTGTCAACAATACTGAATAACTCAGGACATGGCTATCAAACATCAAAAACATCTGCCAGACTATCCCACCTCCTTTATATGGATGATCTGAAGCTGTATGGAAAAACATCATCTGAAATAGAATCGCTGCTCAACACTGTCCGTATATATAGCCAAGATATTGTAATGGAGTTTGGCTTGGACAAATGTGCCACACTTACTATCAAACAAGGAAAAATATGAAAACTGAAGGAATCAAGATGCCCCACGAAAATAACATTAAGAGTCTGGATGAGGAAGAGTACTACAAATACTTGGGTATCCTTCAAGCTGACAACATCAAGCACACTGAAGTCAAGAAAAAGATTAGAGGTGAATACATCAAGAGAGTGAAGAAGATCTTAAAATCCAAACTCAATGGAGGAAATACCATAAAGGCAATAGTGGACTGGACTCAAGCAGAACTAAAAGCAATGGATAGGCAGACCAGAAAAATAATGACAATGAATCATGCCCTTCATCCACGCAGTGACATTGATAGACTTTATCTACCAAGGCAAATAGGTGGGCGTGGAATGCTACAAGTACATCAGATGGTTGAAGAAGAAAAAATGGCTTTGGAAGAATATCTGAAGAACAATGATGAAGATGCACTGAAATTAGTATATCAGGAAGGCTTACTAACTACTGGAGAGACCAAACTGGCCTTCAAGAAAGACCAAATGAAGAACAGAATAGAGGCATGGGAAGACAAAGCACTACATGGCCAATACATGAAAAAAATAGCTGGGAAAGCAGATAATAATAAAACCTGGCAATGGCTAAGAGCAGGAAAATTGAAGAAAGAGACCGAGGGACTAATTCTGGCTGCACAAGACCAAGCCTTAAGGACAAATGCATACAAAGTCAAAATTGAGAAGACAGCAACAGACAGTAAGTGCCGCCTATGCAAAGAAGCTGAAGAAACAGTGGACCACTTGGTAAGCTGTTGCAAGAAGATTGCACAAACTGATTACAAGCAGCGGCATGACAAAGTAGCAACAATGGTGCATTGGAAGATCTGCAAAAAATATCATTTGCCTGTAAGCAAAAACTGGTGGGATCATAAAATAGAGAAAGTCATAGAAAATGATAAAATTAAACTGCTCTGGGACTTCAGAATTCAAACAGACAAGCACCTGCAACATAACACCCCAGACTTAACAATTGTCGATAAGAAAGACAAAAAAGTCTGGATAGTGGACGTGGCAGTGCCTGGAGATAGCAGAATAGAAGAGAAAGAACTGGAGAAGATAACAAAATACAAAGACCTACAAATAGAAATAGAAAGACTGTGGCAAAAGCAAGCAAGGGTAGTACCAATAGTCATAGGCTCCTTGGGTGCAATCCCAAAACAACTGGAGCACCACTTGAACACCATTGGCATTGACAAATTCGCTATTAGTCAATTGCAAAAGGCGGCCTTACTAGGAACTGCTTCCATCCTGCGACGATATCTGTAATACCATCAAACATCCACATCTGCCTATCCCAGGTCCTGGGTAAGGACTCGATAGGTAGACAAAATGCCAAATCCAGTCTGAACATCTGGCTGACTGTGCGATGAATAATAATAATAATAATAATAATAATAATAATAATAATAATAATAAGGAAGACCAACCTGAATGTGGCATGGATTGACTACAAAAAGGCATTTGACTCTCTGCCACATGATTGGATAATCAAGTGCCTAGAAATAACAGGAGTAAGTAGAAACATCAGAAAATTTGTGCAAAATCGATGGCACAATGGAAGACACAGTTGCAGATCAATGGTGAGAAGCTGGGAGAGGTTAATATCAAGAGAGGAATATTTCAAGGAGATTCATTATCACCATTACTATTTGTTATTGCACTGTTTCCTCTGTCAACAATACTGAATAACTCAGGACATGGCTATCAAACATCAAAAACATCTGCCAGACTATCCCACCTCCTTTACATGGATGATCTGAAGCTGTATGGAAAAACATCATCTGAAATAGAATCGCTGCTCAACACTGTCCGTATATATAGCCAAGATATTGTAATGGAGTTTGGCTTGGACAAATGTGCCACACTTACTATCAAACAAGGAAAAATAGTGAAAACTGAAGGAATCAAGATGCCCCACGAAAATAACATTAAGAGTCTGGATGAGGAAGAATACTACAAATACTTGGGTATCCTTCAAGCTGACAACATCAAGCACACTGAAGTCAAGAAAAAGATTAGAGGTGAATACATCAAGAGAGTGAAGAAGATCTTAAAATCCAAACTCAATGGAAGAAATACCATAAAGGCAATCAACACCTGGGCAATCCCAGTCATTAGGTACACAGCTGGAATAGTGGACTGGACTCAAGCAGAACTAAAAGCAATGGATAGGCAGACCAGAAAAATAATGACAATGAATCACGCCCTTCATCCACGCAGTGACATTGATAGACTTTATCTACCAAGGCAAATAGGTGGGCGTGGAATGCTACAAGTACATCAGATGGTTGAAGAAGAAAAAATGGCTTTGGAAGAATATCTGAAGAACAATGATGAAGATGCACTGAAATTAGTATATCAGGAAGGCTTACTAACTACTGGAGAGACCAAACTGGCCTACAAGAAAGACCAAATGAAGAACAGAATAGAGGCATGGGAAGACAAAGCACTACATGGCCAATACATGAAAAAAATAGCTGAGAAAGCAGATAATAATAAAACCTGGCAATGGCTAAGAGCAGGAAAATTGAAGAAAGAGACCGAGGGACTAATTCTGGCTGCACAAGACCAAGCCTTAAGGACAAATGCATACAAAGTCAAAATTGAGAAGACAGCAACAGACAGTAAGTACTGCCTATGCAAAGAAGCTGAAGAAACAGTGGACCACTTGGTAAGCTCTTGCAAGAAGATTGCACAGACTGATTACAAGCAGCGGCATGACAAAGTAGCAACAATGGTGCATTGGAAGATCTGCAAAAAATATCATTTGCCTGTAAGCAAAAACTGGTGGGATCATAAAATAGAGAAAGTCATAGAAAATGATAAAATTAAACTGCTCTGGGACTTCAGAATTCAAACAGACAAGCACCTGCAACATAACACCCCAGACTTAACAATTGTCGATAAGAAAGACAAAAAAGTCTGGATAGTGGACGTGGCAGTGCCTGGAGACAGCAGAATAGAAGAGAAAGAACTGGAGAAGATAACAAAATACAAAGACCTACAAATAGAAATAGAAAGACTGTGGCAAAAGCAAGCAAGGGTAGTACCAATAGTCATAGGCTCCTTGGGTGCAATCCCAAAACAACTGGAGCACCACTTGAACACCATTGGCATTGACAAATTCGCTATTAGTCAATTGCAAAAGGCGGCCTTATTAGGAACTGCTTCCATCCTGCGACGATACCTGTAATACCATCAAACATCCACATCTGCCTATCCCAGGTCCTGGGTAAGGACTCGATAGGTAGACAAAATGCCAAATCCAGTCTGAATATCTGGCTGACTGTGCGATGAATGATAATAATAATAATAATAATAATAATAAAGTTGGAAGTTACCTTGGAGGTCATCTAGTCCAACCCCCTGCTCAGGCAGGAAACCCTATACCATTTCGGACAAATGGCTGTCCAGTCTCTTCTTTAAAACTTCCAGTGATGGAGCATTCACAACTTCTGGAGGCAGGTTGTTCCATCGATTAATTGTTCTAACTGGCAGAAAGTTTCTCCTTAGTTCTAGGTTGCTTCTCTCCTTGATTAATTTCAATCCATTGCTTCTTGTCCTGCCTTTGGGCGCTTTGGAGAATAGTTTGACTCCCTCTTCTTTGTGGCAGCCCCTGAGATATTGGAACACTGCTATCATGTCTCCCCTCGTCCTTCTCTTTGTTAAACTAGACCTACCCAATTCCAGCAACCATTCCTTATATGCTTTAGTCTCCAGTCCCCTAATCATCCTTGTTGCTCTTCTCTGTACTCTTTCTAGAGTCTCAACATCTTTTTTACATCGTGGTGACCAAAACTGGATGCAGTATTCCAAGTGTGGCCTTACCCATCTTTTTCATGTGCTGACCACTTCTATATGGGAAGTTTTCAGCTGTCATGGTCAGAGAAGCCTCTGAAGGATGCAAGAAAGGAACTTAAGGGCCACACATGGTTCACCCTAATTTAGTGTCTTTTGGGAATATAGCCAGTAATCCCGTAGGGAACTTCCATATAAACGCTTCCAAATAAAATGCTGCTCCTATTTATGTAAACCTCTTCTTCTCCGATTTACAGATTCCTAAAAAAATTCTATTATCGTGAAAGACTTTTCCCCTAACAGTAGTTGCTAACCATTATCTCACAGTGGAGAAAATTATTTTTGTCCTATGCCACGTATTATTAATTCCAAGGCTCATAATGCAGAAATCATGCAAAGATAAAGCTATTATGTGTTTCCACGGCTTGTATTACTGGAATAAAAGCATCTCATATGAACATCCAATTAATAATATATACCATCCCCAAGTATCACTCAAAGTAGACAAATTTTCAAGTTTGTTTATGTTCATAATCCTATTTTTCCAGCCACAACTTTATCTGATCTTTTTTCTGAATTTGTTTGCAATGAAGGTTGCATAAAAATTGCATTTGTAAAAATTTCGCATGCATTTTTGTACACATCTTAATGTACAAAATATTTGGAAATAATTATCTTTAATATAGTGGTTTTAGCTGCACACCCTTTCCTAATATATGTATTTTTTGCACAGATCTCTCTTGTTTTCTCTCTCTCTTGAGTTATAAAGTGCTTCACAAAATTTGGAAAAATTATGTATAGCTGTATAATTTTCCTGTAATTTGGATGTAGATTCAGGAATTGGATAAAAAATTGCTTTCCACTAACTGGCAGAAAGAGAGGATATCTGCTTCAGAAAGGAAAAAAAAAATCTTCAAGTTGCATTATTCTAAAGAATTTCTAAAGTCCTATTTTTATCCTTAATATCTAACAGAACTAATATGATTAATTCATACACACTCACAAAAACTATCTTGAAGATTTTAATCTGAGTAGCAAGGTAAGCAGTAGTAATGAGGTTGTAGTAATGTGAGGGGCAGGAATGGAGAAAAAGAAGGATGCATCCTGACCTTCTAGTGCAGGCCTCCTGAGGTGGGCACAGACTGAAGAAGGCCAACTGAGGCACCATATAAAGGATAGTCCATAATATGTTCAGTTTATAAGCTCTGGTGAGTCATAGAACAGAGAGAATCTCTGGCTGTTTCCATGGGGTGGAATTGTGTTCCAGAGTTTGCACAATGCTTTCTTCTAAACTCTATCAGGTATCTCATAGGAAATGCCTTAGCCATTGGGGGGGGGGGTGTCTTGGTTTGCCTTGCCATAATAGTGATGAATGCTGGAAGTGGGATGAAGGGTTTGCTTCCTGTCCTCTCAGGTGATTTAATGACCTTTCATTCTTCTAGATCTAATGCTGGATGATGTAATAATGGACAGCTCAGCCAGTGCAGTGCCAGGTACTGGGATGTCCTTGCCGTCTTTGTCTCACGTGACTTTTTGTGCTGTGTGACTTAACGGCTGGCCATGGGTTCTTTGAGTCATCTCACTGGACTGTGTGTAGTGGAAGGTCTTTCTTTGCTCACTCTCTACTCTGCATGCTTTGTTTTGATTTAAACATCTGCAGGCTTGACCTATCACTGACACAATTAATTTGGGATATTTATATGTTGTCTTGGTTTTTGGATAATTTTATTTCTCATCATAAACATTGTCCTCCTTTGCTGCTTTCAGAAAGAGATTTTTGGATGATGTCTGGGTCATCTACTTTAGAGCTATTCTATATATGCCACTCAGCCTTGTAATGTTCTGCCTATAAACAGCTTGGCCCTTTATACAATTATGGATCCGACAGGCTATGCCTCTCCTCAATAATTATTGTTTCTAACTTACAGTTTCCATGCTTTTCCTCCAGGTTCTCTGCATGTTCCTCTTTTTTTCTGCTGAACTTTGGAGAGAAGCAGAGAGAGAGAAAGAGAAAGAAACACTGTTCTCATCTCCCCTTCTTGCCAAAATTTAAGGAAATTTAAATAATTCCTTCTCCAAGTTTCCTAAAGAATCTAGAAGAGAATTCCATTGCTCATAAGAAAGGCAATCACCAGACTAACCAATGGAGACTGGTTTTATGCATTTCTGAACCCAGTGTTCTTCCACATTAGAAGGCAGTTTATATTTGCTTAAATTCTTCTAGCATAGCAATAATGGAATAAACCCAGCATGGAAAGGGTGAATGTACTCACTCTACTTCTAATTGAATCAGGCCTAACTGCCTTTTCCTATAGGTATCTTGGGTATACCTTATGTTCAAATTAGTTTAGGGTGAATTTGATTTACCTTGTGGCCATCAGTCCTCTTCATTATCTCTGAGGCTCCAGGTATCTGTATATGGAATATGTGTAGGGCATGGGAAGAAAGACTCTGCGGAAGCTAGATGGCATTACCAAAGCCACATGTTTCATAGTTATAATAAAAAGCTGCATGCTCTTATTTCATAATACGTCATCTTATAGAGGAAGGATCCATAGATTGTTTGCTAATTTCTCAGTTCCAGTCCATGTACTGAAATAAAGATGGGTGGTTGGACTAAAGTCTGGATGTCTAAGCAGGAATACTAACTGGGATGGCCATACTCATGAGGTAAATTTCTTCCCTCTGGCAATGGAGGGAGGGAGCAACTGGAGCCCTGTCCTTCTAGCCACAGCCGCATCCTACCCAACACATTTGAAGAAGGAATTCAGACAGGAAGAGTGTAAAATGTTTCTGTTGGATAGCGGTGGAAGGAGGTTGCAATTTCCACACTTTAGAAAGTAAGTTTTCTTAAATCTCCCTGGGCACCAACTCCTAAACTGGGTGAGTTCTTAAAGTTAAAGCCCATCTTTTAACCATGACAAAACAGCTAGCTTTGTAATATAGTTTGAATATTGTAATTTTTTAAATTTAACATTGGTTTTTTTTCTACTCCATATAAATTTGCTAACAATTTTTTTGCCATTTTTGTTATTTTTTTTTCTAAAATCAGAATTTGGTTCCCATGTAAAGATACAAGTTCATTTTATTTTATTTTATTTTTCTTAAGATGATTTTACAAGTGCGGAAACCAGCAACCATGTGTTCTGCTGTGGAGTTGACCTTAATGGCTACTTTGCTTACATGAAAAGATGTGACAGAAATAGATAATAATGCAGTTGAACATCAAGGAAGAAAGTTGGGAAGTAGTCAATGGCTCTATTGAAATTTACTAGCCTTGAGCAGAACATAGGATAGAATTTATCTTCCTGGTCCATTTTTGAGGCCTTGTCTTAGAATCTGAATGACATAGCTAGCGTTAGTCCTATGAAGTAATCCGGACAAAGAAGGATAACCATGAGTACTAATTTATTATTTTGATGTATTGCAGCCTCCCACTCCAAAAAGATTGGGTTGCTTACAACATCTAATATGCAATTTAAAACAATTAAAACAATAACAAACAAACAACAGCAAAGCAAATAACAGCTCAGACAAAAACACACATAACAATAAAAAATATGGCAAGGCCTTCTTTATCATAGCTGAACATCTTGTCAGCTCTAAATGAGAAGAAGACACTCTCAGGATTTACACCTTTGGCAAGCCAAGACTTGTGACATGAATTTGACAAATGAGCTGAGCAGCCTAGAGCCAATTAGCGGGGAACCTTTTTCAAGTCGGTCAATTACTTCTTGGTGCTGGCAGCTAAATGGGTGCAGTGCCTATATCACTCTGCCTGATGTGCCACATTCATCTGAAATGCAGCTCTGAAAGAACACCTAGGATTATGTTTAAAAAAAACAATGAAAAAGAATAAGCCAGAAATTATTTATCCATATATTATGACTTAATTAAAATTGACCCAACTTATTTTACTGAATCCTAAATCTCCTTAATGTTGCCATTTCCTACATTTCATTTCAGTGTGTTTGTATATCTATATTCTCCGTATGGGCTGGGAGGCTAAACCTGGGTCTCCTTTTGGATAGATACTGGGAGAGCATCTCATAGATGTGCAATTTCAGTGTGGTTAAATACTCATTGTATATATTTGAGTGTTTCATTATGTTTTGAATGTGTTGGCTTCAAAAAGGGTCATTCATCACGGCAGGCTCAGAAATAATCTCATAATTCTTGGCTTTTGTATATATTAGTTTCAATGCGGTACTTGGTGTTTCTTCGTTGCTGTCTGAGACTCCTAATAGTGCTATCATACATAATCTGCAGTGCTTGTTAGTGTGAAAAGACAGTATCTAAATGTGTGTGTTGCAAGGAAACAAGGAATGCTACATCACCTTGTGCAAACTTTCCTTATTCAAATGAGTAATTTGTATGTGAAAATGTAGGTTGTCTATTCTTGCTTTTGCATTTTACAAGCTGTACCATGTGGGAAAGTATGTTCTATATTTGCATAATCTCTTTCTGTTGATTGCTGGTTTGGAGTGGATATTTCATTTTTTGGAAGATGCTGCCTCTTATAACTAAAAATCTCAATGGGAATAATTTAATCATTTTCCACATTGCTTTTTTTTTAATGTCATTCACTAAAAAGACTAATAAAGCTACTTCTTTAAATGTCAACATTCCTTCCATGCACATCACCTTCAACTTAATATTCCCTGGACAGTTTGTAAATCCAGCTGCTTAGTGATATTGCTTGCCTGTGACCTCTCCTCCATTCTATGAAAGCTTGAGGCAGCATTCAGCTCCCTGCCTGCGAAACATTAAGCAACCAGCCACTTCACGTGCCATTCAAAATGATACATAAATGCCAATGCTATTAGACAGCTGGTTACAGCTGCCACACCAGATCTCTTCACATCATCATTCTAGAAAATCTGTGGAGAAGAAAAAAAGAAGACTGGCTTCAGGCTATATGATGAATAAAAGACTGCTTTCCCACTGGTGCTATGTGTGAGTTGGATCGCCATATAAATTTGTTTAATTCATAAATATTCCAGTCACAATGTAGCACAGATATATATATATATATATATATCAGTGATAATATGATCACATTTTAAAATTTCTCTCTGGTATGAACATTAAATAAAAAATAATAAACATCAAGAAAGAGATGGGGATTGACATATAGTTCTCCACATGATTTGAGAACTGCTAGGATCATGAGTAGGTATCTGAAAACCAGCTGCAGCTAAATGGTTACAGGGCAGACACTTTGCTATTTATAGAAAAAGCAACTTTGTTCTAATTCTACTTTTTGACGGAATCAGGATGAGTTTAAATCAGTGCATGTCCACTCCGTTTCCTCTGGGCCATAATACAGCAGCTTGATTTAAAACCTGTTTTGATCATCTGTCAATATCTGGTGCTTACTGTGGGCTTGTTGGCGGACATCTCCCAGTGGATGCATGTTCTTACTCAATCATTTTATTTTCTTTCCTCCCTTTTCTTCTCTCCTTTACCTACACACATATAAACAGACACATATCCCACTGGTTTCTCAGTGACAGGATGCTATCTCAATTTTTCTAGAATCTTCCAGACTAATTGCAGCATCCTGTCATCCTCAATCCCAATGTATTGTAGCAGTATTTGTGGTATTGTGTTATTTGGTGTGACTCATCATTTGAACAGGTGTCTGTATTTCCCAAGATATATATGTACTGGTACAAACAATGTTTGTTTGAAAGGGGGGCATGGATTTAAGGTATATATTAAAAGTGTCTAAATACCAATATTTACAAACAATCATAAATCTGGCTTCTTGATATCTCCTAAAAAGCAATAATATTGGTATTTGAAAATAAGGTTCCTGCCCACTTAAAATCAGGAGCTGTTAGCTTAAAACCCACAAGAAGCATGGTGTCACTATGTGTGGTTCTTTGCAAAGTAAAAGGTATAATTTCTACTAATTTGCATGACTGGAATGCCAAGCATGACAAAGCTAGTGGTTAGCAAGATTTAGAAGCAGGGCTTACTAAATGCCATATTAATAACTTTATTGGCAGATGCAGAGGCATTAATAAAATACAGCATTGCAAATTTATCACAATAATTTGAATTGTAACTTAAAAAAACTGGTGATAGTGAATGCTCTTGAATCACAGGATAGGATATTAGTTGGAAATACATGGTAAAGACAGACTAAACAAAGTGCTGGAGGTGAAGGGAGCTGTTGGAATACGTAGTATTTTTTTGTCATTTAAAAGTTCATTTTTTTTCTCCAAATCGGGAGAATTGATACCCAAATCTTCCTTGGATATCAAAGGAAAAACCCAAAGCTGGCAGGACCAGTCTCAGTCGCCAGTGCCTAAGCCATGATGGATATACTTCCCCAGTCTACATTGTTCAGAACTGTTTTGCAACTGTTCCTAAACATTTTCCTTTTTTTAAATTGCATAAAAAAGTGAATGGAAAAACAGACAAAAAGACACATCGCATTTTGGGAACAAAAGGAGGAAGAAAACAAAACAAGGTGAACTTTTCACCTGAGGGAGGTATATGGGAGAGGCAAGGCTGATAGTGATTTGGGATTCAGCTATACACACACACACACACACACACACACACACACACACACACACACACACACACACACACGGATATATGTTGTTTGATCTGTGAAGCTGAATTCACACACTGCAGGTGAATAACCTCCCTGTGCTTTTATTTAAATACAATGACTGTCTTCACTCACAGCATAAGGAATGGGAAATGAGCAACCCTGCTTATAAGATTATGCTACCACATGCTTTGTTGCTATGCAGGTAACATTTGCAATCTCAGTATAAATCCCTGCTATATATTAACAGCCTCTTTTGTTATTGTTTGGAATTAATCTGCCAGTCATAGCTGAACCCTTGGATGCCAGTGCAATTATTCATAAATAAATTGTCCCAAAGAAAAGACAGAAATTGTGACATTTTTTCCCTGCCTGAATGTGAATTATGGATAAGCATTGAACAATAAGAGATCAGCAAATTAGAATAGGGCTTCTCTTTGAAAGTGTAACTTGGTTCATAGCCAGGGCCCCAGTTCAAAACTTAATTTTATTCAGACATTTTAGTTAATTTCCTCTTCAGAGTTTTGCATAATGCCACTGAGATATCTCTGTTTTTATGGATATTTATGCAGAATGTTACAGTTCTGATGAAAGTTGTGATTCTGCCAGCTACCAACCTGTCTAGATTTTAGAAATGTATTTAGCATTCAAATTCATCTTGTATGTCTCAATTTACATATTATAACATGACATTCAGGATCAGACAGCATATAGACTAGCAGCAAGTTTTCTCTTACTTTGAAAAACTGGTGCAAATATTTAGGATCATTTGAAGAAAACCCGCAGTGCAACACTTTCCTTTTTCTTGTCAGTTTCAAAAAAGTAGAGTCTCAAGAAGACTCTCTTTCTCTTCAACAAGCAAGAGATATGCAGTGTCAACCCTGCCTGCAAAAATAATCCTATACTCAGCCCCTTATATATCTAAACAAACATTTTACTCAGGAAAAACAGGTTTGTGCTATCATTCCTGACATAATGTGATGACTCCTGACAACTTCACAGGTTTTATGCACATTTGATTCTTTCATATCAAATCAGATGGAAAGATAACATAAATTATTTATTTATGTGGAGGGAGCTGTTATTTACTTGAGGTTTGCAGGCAGAAACAAGACCGTCCTTCTTCCATGCAAAAGGAACACTGAATCCCATCAGTCCCTAAGATGGAATTAGAACATCAACATTTCAGTACCTAGGAGACAAGCTAGATGGCCTCTACATGCAAAACTGATGACTCCTAAATTTAGCTTTTCTTTATAATCACAAATAGCCACACTTCCCCCACCCCAAATGAATTCTTATATTTGCTCAGTGTTGCTAAATACCATACCATTCAATTCCTTTGGCTCAATCATGTTCATAACCAGTTGATCATTTAATTGCAGGCATAATGTTATTTCTGACATCTTCAAGACAGTGCTTTTCATTTGAGGTTGCATTATAATGCCTCTTCAAAAATTGCCCTGAATTATAGACTTGACATTTCCTCATTAGAGATTAGATGTATAATGAGTTTATCTGCTGGAACGTTCAGGGTCTAAAGAGAGAGTGTCATCCCTGATGCAGCCAAACATCAGGGAATCACAGAAATGGCTGCCTTTTAGCAATCATGGAAGATCTAAATGGAAGATCATTTAGTTCTGAGCATTCAGAAAACATTTTTTTCACAAACTGTTTTCCTGAAACGGAGAACAAGGTGTTTCCACTTTTTTTCTCTACTCCTCTAGCATGTACATTGAGATGCTCTTGGGGTATTTATTATTATTATTATTGTTTGGATGTTTTACAATCGTATATCTCCTTTCTCTTTTAAATTTCTGTATTTTACTGTAAAATGCTATTCCACACAGTATCCTTTTATCTGTTCACTGTCTTAAGTGCACTAAGTTCTTGGATAAACTGTAGAGCACAAGCTTGACATATACAAGGTTCCAGGTTATCTGGACATTGCAAAACAAAAGGTATATGTCACAGACATGCAAGCATTCCGTCACAGCATTTCTACCCTAAATATGTCATGAATGATCTCTATGTGTACGACTACTATTGTCAAAAGGCTTTGTGTATCATTTCCAAGTTGCCCCAAACTTTGATTTTTTTCCCAAAACTTTTATGGTTTTTCAATATCTCATGCTAATGCTTCAAGCTGCTGTTATTATGTATAATAAAATTGGTCACATGCCTTTAAGTCTGGTAACAAGAAAATGTAATATATTTAAACAATAATCTTTTTACTAAGATTATTTTGAAACCTGAAATGATTTTATGCTTTACTCACCTTATATCTAGTCACAGAAGCCTGGCTGTTGTGCATGTTTTATTGGAATTGCTCAAACAGGTATATGAATGTACTGTCTTGCTGTGCATTAATTATAGTAGTTTGTAAACACATTTGCCCTACCCCATTCCTGTGGGGGGAAAAAATCTTACTTAAATGAATCTGAAAGCCAGTGCTGAACCTGGCCTTGCGAAAAAGGGATTGTTTTCTAAACTGTTCCTTCATTTTTTCCTTTTCAGAAGCACAGTGTAAACCGTATTACTCTGATTATTCTCGCTTCCGACTTCTGATTCACCAAATGTGCACCACCCATTATCTGGATTTATTCATCACAGGTGTGATTGGGTTCAATGTCATCACCATGGCCATGGAGCATTACCACCAGCCCAAGGTAGGATAGAAGAGTATTGGTCAATGGTGGATATTAGCATCATTGCTAGAAAGAATTAGAATTGCATTTCTGTTAATTAAAATAGAATAATTGGTAGTGAGTTCACTACTACGCTAATGGCATGTTGCTAGAGAGATCTTCACTTTCTTCACTTGGATGGCACTAATTTCCTTTCGTTCTGATTGAACCTGTTACACACACATACACACACAAAAAAACCCACACAAACATTCTTATTTAAATATGTATGTTGGATCTTAGCCAAATATGATTGACTTGAATATTTTAAGATATTCTTTCACAAAGCCTACATTTCTCTCTCCCTCTCTCTCTCTCTCTCTCTCTCACACACACACACACACACACACACACAAAATCATATCTGCACTTTTGACGCTTTGATATTTTTCCAAGAGTTATGCAGTATTTGCAGATGACATCAATTCATAGCCAAATTCATGAAGATCAAATAAGCTGCATTCCTATGGCGTCAGGGAAACATCTAGGGAATATGGTTTCCCTGGATTGGGGACATGCAACAATGAGTTACAATAGCTACAAGGTTGCTTTCCATTGAAGGGCTTTTATTATGTATAAAATAATCCTAAAAGTTGAATGTTCTGTGTAATTTCTTTCAGTCCCAAAGCTTTTCGGTATTAACAGCCTTCTTTCCATTAACTGTTCAGATTTTCAGATATCTAAATAATCTGTTACAAAAAATGAGTGAATAAATATGCTGAAAAATTAAATAAAGATTAACTCAGGTAATAAGCCTTCTTGGGTTTACATCTTAAATCTCGTTGGTGGATAAAACTCAGTAGGAAATTCTAAAGGTCTCCTTTTTTAAGCTTACAGGAGTTGGAAGATGCCATTTAGGCCAATGAGTCCGTTTCTCTGAACGGAATCCCGATTAAACACCCAATCAGATGGCTGCCACAGCTCCAATGACTGGGGCGGGGCTGGTGTCTGTCTAACTGGCTCCTTTGCTGAATCACAGAATTTGTTCCTTTGATGTTAATTGCTGCTAAGATGCTGTAGAAGCAGTCAAGATACTGAACATTGGTTGTGCCAAAGGTAGTGCTTGAGACAAATGTTTCTTAAGGAAGCGCTAAATTTGGTGACTTTTTAATATTCAGAATGCTGTTTCCTCTCAAGACACTCAGCAAGTAAATATATTTCAGTTTGGAGAAGATGGATTGATTATATTCAAAAGAAATATGAGATTGAAAAGTATTGTCTTGCTTATGAGTAAATTTTAGATTATTATTAATAGTTTAATATGGTTGAATTTGTATTATTTTTAGTATTATGGTTTAATTATATTTTATTTTTGTTTTTAATTTGTTAATATTTATCTTGAAAAGTAGTTAAAGTATGTTATGCATTGTTTGATAGTTTAGATGGGTAATGTTAGTTAGATTAAGTTTGTTTATTTGTAATCCTGTAACCAGCTCTGGGAAGTGGGGGAGGGGGGAGGGATTTGGGATATATTGTGTAAAATTTTAAAAAACTTTTAATTTAAAAAAAGACACTCAGCAAGTAAAGCCAGTTTTCTGCTTTTAACCATATGATAATTAGTAGCTTTAGCACTATAGATCTGAATGCTGTATGTTTATTTTGCCTGTGTCATTATGGAGACATACATACAGAAGGTTGCATGCAATTTTTTGAAGCTTTTGTGCTCATTGTGAAGTTTAAGGCAAAAGATGTGTTAATCTACTTAGTTCTGTGCGGGTTTTAGTGTTCCCTAAGCTTACTTTTCATCTTAGAGATGGGTCATTATCAGACTAGGTAACATGTTATAGAAATGCCTGCAAGAAAAAAAAAAAAAACAGGTGCAGATACCATCACGAACCAGGCAAACTCCAAAATACATACAGTATATTCTCCACTATTGTAACTATCTATTTTTGTCTGATGATGACTAACACTGCCAATTTTTTATCCTCTTGCATTTAATTTATGGCTGTTTACATGTGAAAAGCATTTCCAATTTTAGAATATAGAAAATGGCCACAACAAGCCTCAACTTCTTCTCTTCTCAATTCAGACTATCAGAATTAGTCTGATAATGAATCCTTCACCGAAAAAACTAGAAGAAGCCAGTTTTTCTGAGATTTTGACCTTTCCACCAGATACACCTCAGTTCAAAATCCACTATAAATGTAATGCATCTAATCACATAAATACAGTGTGGGGATTAAATGGAATAAGATGTGTAAAAATAAAATACCTGTAACACTCATGATACCACTTGACACTTTTGCACCAACACATTTCCTTCACCCAGTCCCACACCGGTCCCTCAGATCTCAGGTCACAAGAACCTCCACCATAATTTTTAGCAACACCAAGCAGCCCCACCCACTGCCAACTGGCAGAGAAATTGCTAAAAGTGGCTTGCCTTTACATTGCCACACTTGTGATGCAGCAAAAAAAAAAAAACCCCACCATAATAAGTCTGACAGCCCATCCCAAAACTTAGTATATGAGGACACTAGGATAACTTGCCAGCCAGTGGGATGAAAGAAGGGGGGAAAGGAAGGTTGGGAGGTTGGGGGGAATTTAGGGAAAATAATCTCTCCCCTAAGGAGCTCAGCCTCTCAAGTTTCAGAACTGTTCTGCCATTTTAAAATTTGGGAAATCCAGCCAGAAGTAAACTTAATTTGACTTTGAAGCAGAAATGCTAATGAGATATCACAGGAGCCCTGGAACCGTGGGTGTGGGTGTGGATGTGGATGTGTGTACGCATGCACACACATACATATGCAATAGTACATACTGTAGATCTCCTCTTCTTGGAGGCAGAAATGGAGACTAAGTAAGAAAGGATAGGACCAATAGAGTGTAGAAACTAAAATGCTGGAATATGACTATACTATGCTAAGAGAATAGGCCATTTTGCCCTAAGGCGGTCAGCTATGCTGACTCAGGAATTCTGGGAGTTGAAGTCCATGAGTCATAAAAGAGCCAAGGTTGCCTACTCCTGCCCTAAGGGGTTTTTTTTACTGGTGGTGATGGTGGTAGCAATTAATAATATCCAAGGCCAGCTATGGAGTATGGTTGGACTAATATAAGCAAAGTATAAATGTTGATTTTACTGTCCTTATTAAATATTCAGAATCCTGAAATCTTTAACCTTACTTAACTCCATGACTACACAAAATAACAGTCCAACCTGTTCTTGTAGCCTGAACAATTTAATTTTCAGCAGGACCAAAAACTAAGGGCCTGTCTTTCTTCCTGCTGTGATGATTCAGCTTTTTGGCTGAGCAGCTACTCCCTGCTCCATTAGCAGACGCACTCTTCCATTTAAAATTGTACGTTCAAATTATAAGAACAACTGCTTCCAAATCACTTACTTATGACAGTTAGATGGAAATGGCTGCCAATTTGTGTACCGGAGTTATTTTTATTTCCTACCGCTTTGAGAAGAAACAAATGCCATAGGTAAACGAAGGTGAAGTAGAGATGGAAACTCAAAAGTACTTAAAAGTCTAATATGGTGAGAAAATATGGCAGTGTATGACCTCGGTGGCTGCTTCATCTTGAACAAGTGGCTGGCTCTTATACTACGATCCAGTAAATTTCAAGCTAAAATAGATTGTTAATTATGTCTTAACAGTGACTAGCTTTGTATGATTATGAAACACAGAAGGATGCAATCACTGGGTTTTTTTACACAAATGTTTAGCTAATTCTGTCAGCCAGTGTCAGCATCTAGAGCTAATAATAGTCTCATGCCGATACAATGAGCCAAATAAGTTTGATGTAAATTGAACTGAATGTGCAGTACATTTAGTACATTTTGTCACTAAATACTACATAACTTCCATTGAAACATGCAACCACAGCTTCACATATCTCAGTGGCGGATTTGTACTTGCATCTTCATTTGGATACACTCTGAGTTCATGTGAACTTTGTGATCCAACAAGTAGCAGCAGAAACTTCCTTCCACGGATGATTCCTGAGCTGGCGCAAAGAATCCAATGATAAACTGCTTCTATTGTCTTTTGGCAGGATCAAGCTGGTTGTTTTGGAAATTAGGCTAATAATGATAATAATAATAATAGTATAAATAGTAACAAGTGCCTTGGTTGCAATCCCAAAACAACTGGAGCACCACTTCAACACCATTGGCATTGACAAATTCATCATTAGTCACTTGCAAAAGACAGCCTTACTGCTTCTATCCTGTGACGATATCTGTAATACCATCAAACATCCACATCTGTCTATCCCAGGTCCTTGGTAAGGACTCGATAGGTAGACAAAAATGCCAAATCCAGTCTGAACATTGATCATCCGTTGCTTCTTGTCCTGCCTTCAGGTGCTTCAGAGAATAGCTTGACTCCCTCTTCTTTGTGGCAGCCCCTGAGATACTGGAACACTGCTATCATGTCTCCCCTCATCCTTCTCTTCATTAAACTAGACATACCCAATTCCAGCAATCGTTCCTTATATGTTTTAGCCTCCAGTCCCCTAATCATCTTTGTTGCTTTGTTGCCCTTCTCTGTACTTTTTCATGACTGCAAGGAAGATTGAAAACTGGAATTGGGACATTTGCCTCTATTTCCATGATGCTTTATCTTTTCTATATTTTATCCACAGGTAATCCTGATAGCTTCATGCACTGTGGCTCAGCGACTTCTTGCCGTCTTCATGGTAAGAAGCCTCTGAGCCACAGCCTGGCAAGCAGCTCTTATGGCACTGCTTGCTGCCCCATAAGCCAGAGTGCAGAATGGTCAAAAAAGCAGAGATAGAGGGCAGATAGGTTTGTGGGGAATTGGAGATAGTCCCTTATTCTACTGAGGCTTGGGGCTGGGAGAGACCAAGCGTGGAATGGCTTGTTTTGGGGTGGGTCCTCAGCTAATGACCAGTAGAAGTCAATGACAGCAAATGGGAGTGCCAAGAATGCCGTTGCTCAGTTATGTGGTCATATGATATTGTGCTTTATAACCACATCACTTAACAACAGAAATCCTGGTCCTAACTGTGGTCTTAAATCAATGACTTCCTGTACAGATCTTTTCCCTCTAATAACTACGTGATATTTTCTTCCCATAATAACCTATTTTTTTCTCTCTAAATTTGGAATCGGGATTAACTATTCATGAAGTACTTTTATTCGACAATTAGAATTTTATCTCCCAAAAGTCTCTACTCACCGATACATTCTTGATAGCAATATTTGATAAAAGGCAGCACTGACATATTAGTAATAGATTCTGTCTTTTGGAGAACTAAGGCGAGGGGAATTGTTATTTGTCCAGCCTAAATTGTTTATTTGCTTGCTTGCATGCTTGCTTGCTTGCTTACTTGATTATAGTTGGATTTATATGCTAGTCTAATCCAGGAAGACTCAGAACAGACCATAAGACCCTGTCCGGTTAGGCGATTAAGAAAGGGCAAGGCAAATGCCAGTGACTGACAATTACAATACACTTTGCACCAAAAGGATAAACTTACATGGACATGTCTTGTAGCAGGGGGCCTCTCTCTGCCCAACAGTTCCTCAATGCAAACTTTTTGGAATAGTTTTCTGGACTATTAACAAGGAAGGAGCCAATCTAATTTGCCAGAGGGGAAAGGATGCCATTTGGACTGTCTTCTTATTCTTTAATTTAAGAAAAGGTCACCTGCAGAGATCCCAGAGAACAGCCTGCTCAGGAGCATCCCCACTTCTTTGGAGGGCTCATACTGAGCAAGTAGGGATGCTGCTGAGAAGGCTGCTCTCTGGGATCTCTTACATAAGGGATGAAAAGAGAGTTCACTCCTCCCGTTCTTTTGGATGGGCAAAACCCAGTGGATGTAGGCAGTCCTGATGATATTTGGGTCCTGAGCTTGTTGTTGTTGTTGTTGTTGTTAACTTTCCTAAAAAGCATCGAGGGTTGACTTTGGCCATTATCATCTCTCTACTTGGAATGATAGCAACATTTCAGAAGCTAACACACTCTCCTGGTGTCTGATATACTACATTTACAGGCTTCTCTTCATTTAGCAGTTCACTCTTTTTCCTATAAAGCAGAGGATAGAATGGATTCAACTGAAAATGAAATTTGCCAATATCCTCCTAACAATATGCAGTTATCTACCATTTGTCTCTCTCTGCTTTCAGATTCTCGAGGAAGCTCTGAAGATCTGCAATTACATTTTCACAATCATCTTTGTCATGGAATCAGTTTTCAAGCTCATTGCATTTGGGTTTCGTCGGTTCTTTCAAGATAGGTAATAATGATTCAGAATAACCTTGCAAGGTGATTTTGTGGTGGTTTATTTCCTTCAAAAAGTCCTATTCCTTTTTTTTATTTTTTTTATTATTATTTTTCACCATACACCATACAAACTTAAAATACATAAACATAAATCTTTTCTTTTAACAGAACAGTACTATACATTTTAAGCATTCTTTACATCTTATTTACATTTTATGTACATCAATAGTTATATCTTTTCCTTTCTCTGTTCTAGCCAATTATAACATTTATTCCAAATTTCATAAAATTCTGTCGCCTCCTTGTCTTTTAATTCTAACATAAGTTTGTTCATTTCTGCGCATTCCAAGATTTTGTACATAATCATATCATTTGTGGGAATATTTTCACTCTTCCAACATTGAGCATATGCTATATGAGCTGCAGTCAATATGTGTATAATGATGTGTTGGAGTTGTTTTTCTATCTTTAAATTTATTATGCCCAAAAGAAATAATTCTGGTTTGAAATCCATTTGTATCTCAGTTATCTCCTGTATCCAATCTCTTATTTGTTCCCAATAATTTTTTGCTTTGGGGCACAGCCACCACATGTGATAAAATGTTCCTTCTCTGATTTTACATTTCCAACACTTTGGGTCTATGTTTTTATACATTTTAGCCAATCTCGCCAGTGTTAAATGCCATCTATAAATCATTTTATATTGATTCTCTCTGTATGCAGTTGATAGCGTCAATTTGCAATTTATGTTCCATAATCAAAAAGTCCCATTCCTAATGCTTCCAGTACAGCTCTTTCTGTTGTCTAAATATATGGATGTAGATGATTTTTTGGACCATTCTTAATGCTAATGTGCTAATTAACAGAAAAATTAGTTGAATACATAAATAGTATCTTTTTTGTGACAGTTAAAAAAATAGAGAAAACCTTCTGGAAAAATAGGATCGCCCATATAGTAATTTTCTGCCTTTTTAATTGTACTTCAAAATCTTTCTAAAGTGGATCCTCATCATATTAGGATCAGCCTTGATTTATATATTAGAAAGTTTAATTTTACCTATCTGTTTACCATATTTGGCAATTGCTAATGACTTAATAAAAAATAGGAAAATAAATAGGCAAAACTCAGAAAGATGCCAAGTTTATTTCCTATTAAAACTAGCTAGCTGTGATCTGTAGAAGTATTTCCAGCTTCTTATATTGATATTTCATCTCTGCCAATTGAATTCAAATTATACAGAAGTATATATGAACATGAATACCTACCTTTCTTAATTTCTGCTTCCCTCTATGAAGGAGTCAGTGCTTTGCTAAACTCTTTATGATAAAATCATATAATGCGGTTGTTGTCCCTAAACTCATGTCATACTGGTGTATTTTGCTCCACCACCTCTGCACACCACATTTATAGCAGCTGTAACTCTCTTATTACAGGTAGTCTTCAACTTACAAACATTTGTTTAACAGTGGTTTGAACTTAAGATGTTGAAAAAGTGACAACTGATCCTCGCACTTATGATCATCACAATGTCCTCAAGGTCACTGATCATAAGTTGAATGCTTGGCAACTGGCATGTATTTACAATGGTTACAGCATCCAGGGGTCATGTGATCACCATTTGTGGCCTTCCCACGAGCTTCGAAAAAGCAAAGTCATCAGGAAAAGCCAGTATTACTTAACAACTGCATGAATCACTTAATGACTGCATTGATTTGCTTAACGACCCTGGCAAAAAAGTTATAAAATTAGGTGCAACTCAATTAATGACCACATTAAAGTTCCAATACCAATTATGGTCATAAGTCAAGGATTACCTATAATGCACAGGTATAGTATAGGGGGTACCTTATAGTAGTAACTGTGAGAGGGACCTCGGAGTCCTAGTGGACAATCACTAGCTGCCAAAAAGGCCAACACAGTGCTAGGCAACATTAACAGAGGGATAGAATCAAGATCACATGAAGTATTAATACCACTCTACAATGCCTTGGTAAGGCCACACTTGGAATACTGCATCTGGTTTTGGTCACCGTGATGTAAAAAAGATGTTGAGACTCTAGAAAGAGTACAGAGAAGAGCAACAAAGATGATTAGGGGACTGGAGGCTAAAGCATATAAGGAACGGCTCTGGAATTGGGTATGTCTAGTTTAATGAAGAGAAGGACAAGGGGGGGGGGCATGATAGCAATGTTCCAATATCTCGGGGGCTGCTACAAAGAAGAGGGAGTCAAGGTATTCTCCAAAGCACCTGAAGGCAGAACAAGACGCAACGGATGGAAACTAAGCAAGGAGAGAAGCAATCTAGAACTAAGGAGAAACTTCCTGACAGTTAGAACAATTAACCAGTGGAACAACCTGTCTCCAGAAGCGGTGAATGCTCCAACACTGGAAGTTTTTAAGAAGAGATTGGACAGCCATTTGTTCGAAATGGTATAGGGTTTCCTGCATGAGCAGGGGGTTGGACTAGATGACCTCCAAGGTCCCTTCCAACTTTACTATTATTATTATTAATGTGAACCAATCCTGTTCCCATCACACTGATATCTTGGGTTGTCACTGTAGCCCTCGTAGGCACCAGAGAAAATGCTAGCTCCTCCCTTGTTGCTTAATATAGCTTGTGCCTTTATTCTTTTATGTTTTTATAATGAAAAGTTAGCAAGTTGCAATGCAAAATACCAGCCTCAAACACAATCTTTATTTCCAAAAATGCATTTACCCTTGAGGCATTCTTTTTAAAGAAATGAAAGGAGACTGCAGCTTGGTGTGCCTACTTATTTAGTAAAATGTCAAAGGCAAACTGAGGTGACAGCTGCTATATGGGGAAGATTAGAGGGGACGGTGAGGAGCAAGCTCAGGAAAGATGGTCATGTTTGCCATGGCAGCCATTTTGTGCTAAAAGTGTCCAGGTGTGCCAAATGGGGATCTTGAATCTTATTTCCTCATGAGCATGTAGAACAGTCAACTGTTAGTGTCACTGTCATATTTCTTCAGATGTTCAGCAGTCCCAAATAATTCATTTACTCAGTGCTTTTTTTGTAAGAAAAAAGGTGCCGGAATTCACATGTTGTTAATCTTTTATTTACCTTTTGCATGTAGTCAATCGCTGTACACACACCCACACACCTCAGTTGTATAACGAAACATAACGGTCGCTGTCTGCAGTAAGCACTCAGTGCGCAACCACACAACCAATCACAAGCCGAGCAGTGCCACAAGCCGAGCAGTCCCATCACAACCAGCACAGACGAAGTACATATGCATTGGACTCGACACGCAAGCAGCCCACAGGCACCGTTTTAATGATTTTGCTGCCAACCTGCTATGGTCAACAGGGCGATTCAAGTCCATGTGGATCAAACATCAGTTTTTCAAAAGTTACTTTTAAAACCTGGAAAATCCATCAAAAAAGGTGCCGGTGTGTCCTATGACAAAAAAAAGCACTGCATTTATTTATGGAGCAGTAGCAGCAAGGCAGAGTTTCTCAGTACTAGTTATTTGTCATTATTTTAGTGAGCTGATTAAATTGTGAAGACCTCTCTCAGACATAGACACACATACATAGACACAAATACTGAGTTGATTGAATAAACGCAGATGATATAGAATTAATGTGATACTCTCCATCAAGAGCATCTTGTTCTTTGTTTGTACCTGAACCCCATCTTTGCCATATAACCTTGAATATTTTCCTTGCATTGCCCCCCACAATAGCAATTAAACACAGGGCAAGTCTTTTTAAAAAAGATTTTGGACAAACTAAGTTCAGTTTAATAAAATATTTAGAGAGATGTAGCTTGAATAAAATATTTAAAGAAACTGAAGTCAACGTTGTCTTTTTTTTTTTTCTGTTGCCCTGCAGATTAATTCATTCCAGGTGCTGGTGTATTCAGACTTGACTAAATTTGTATTCTAGTAATGCATCTTTTGTTTAATTCGTTTTATCTCAACAACTGCTAAAGGTGGAGTGTCAGTTCATGAATGCATAAATGCCTGAAATGATTGACATTCTTTGTCACATAACCCCCTCCTTTGCTAGCAAATAATTTAGCAGAATTTTTTTCCATTTGATTTTTGTCTCACCTTCAGGTGGAATCAATTAGACCTAGCAATCGTCCTATTGTCCATCATGGGGATCACGCTGGAAGAGATTGAGGTGAATGCATCACTGCCCATCAACCCTACCATTATCCGCATTATGAGGGTCCTCAGGATTGCTCGAGGTCAGTCCTCCCCATCGTTTCTGGAGCTCTGCACCCTATAAAACTTTTGGCCAAATAGGAACTGATCATTTCTGGCATAGTAGACTCTTCCCAGTAGCATGTATACATCTTAAGCATCCACTACAAAGCTAATGCTAACCTTGGTCTATTATTTTGCTTTATTAATCGAGCTAAGAGCTGTGGTGGTGCAATGGTTAGAATGTAGTATGGCAGGCTAATTCTGCTGACTGCCGGCTGCCAGCAGTTCAGCAGTTCAGGTCTCACCAACTTAAGGTTGACTCAGCCTTCCATCCTTCCGAGGTTGATAAAATGAGGACCCAGATTGTTGGGGACAATAGGGCTATGTCTGTAAACCATTTTGTGAGGGCTGTAAAGCACTATGAAGCAGTATATATAGTAAGTGCTATTGCTATTGCTATTGCTAATAACTCCATTGTAGCCAACCCATTGTCTAATTTTGCGTGGAAAAAGTGACGATTTGATCTCTTGCATCCCCGGAACTGATTATGGGCTAGATGAAACAGTGATTTCTCTCAACAGAAGGAGCTTCCTCCATTTCTGGGTTCTCAAGGTGTTCCCCCAAAGTTCTCCCTTTCCTCCATTTTATGCATATAGTTAAACTGAGACAACGTGACCAATTCAAGCTCACTGACCTTCATGGCTGAGCAGGGATTTGTCTCTGGATCTCTCCAATCCTAGATTAGCATATCTTCTCAAAAACAGATTTCTGTTACTGCTGCAAACACTTGGTTGGTTGTCAGACATTACAAATAGTAATGTATTAAAAATGTTTGGTCCCAACTACTCTGATTAATTTGTGCCACTATATTCCAATGGTGTTATTTATTAATTATACATGGTGTTGTTTGCTCCAGGCAACAAAGTATTAAAGGAATTTATTATGGAACAAGTGGAGGTGATATTAGGCTATAAAATCCTCAGCTTGGAAAATCACAGGCTCACTATTGCTGTATCCTAGATTTGGAATCAAAGAGTACAAACAACTTTGATTTCCTCCTCAGTCTTGGTGCCATTTAAATCAGTGAGCATGTACTTGGCCTCTTAGCTCTAAGATCAAAGATGAATTTTCAGAAATTGTAGATTAGATAAATTTCTGACCTTTGAAAACTGGTTTGCTTTGCTCAGTAACTGCCGTATGTGTGCGTGTGCATGTGTGTATGTGTGTGTAAATGCCCCCTTTCAGTGGTGGGATTCAAATATGTGAACAACCAGTTCTCTGTGTGAATGCCACTTCCGGAAGTCCATTCTAGGCCTGAGCAACAAAAAATTAGCTACCGGTTCTACCGAAGTGGTGCGAACCGGATGAATCCCACCACTGCCCCTTTTGCATTCCTGTTATAATGTTGACATCCCCTCAATTAGTGAGTGAAAGTGGAACTTCATTCTTGGGACCTCTGTGTAGAACATAGTTTTTACACATTTTAGGCACTGTGTTCTGAGGATAGGCTACCTCATTGAACAGCTTTTCCAGTGCAAAGTTTGGGAATTGAAGTCCAATACATTTGAAGTATTCTAGACTGAAGAAGACTCCATAAAACATTGTCTTGCACATTAACTTTTAGTGGAGGATATTAGGACACGATTCTTCGGGTAATTGTTGTGAATATTAAAATTTACATTTTCTTTCCATGTATCATTATTATGATAATGATATCACAAACCTTTCATTTTTCTGCAGTGTTAAAATTGCTGAAGATGGCTGTAGGGATGAGAGCTCTTCTGGATACAGTCATGCAAGCACTGCCTCAGGTAACCTTTCAGTCTAATCATCCAGACTTCAGTTAAGTTTCCTTCACTGTCTAATTATCTTAGGAATTTAGATAATTTTGTGCAAGGTTCCTATATTTGTGTCTTCTTGAAGGCTAGAACTTTGTTGTGGATTGGCTGAAATGAACTGCTTTTCCCCTGAATTCTTCAGCTAGCATTCTTTTTCTAGTATGTTTTTCAGTGTAGTTTGCCTCCTGCTCAGTTTTGTTACCTATTTGCTAATCATCACAGATTTGCTTGCCCCTATCCAGTTGGGAATTTAGCCTTTTCAAGAAAATTGCATCAAATATAAGTGGGGGTGGAGTTAAAAGAGGGATCAGCCTAGAATCCCTATGTAGTTAAATCTGTTTGTGGCTACATAGGGATTCTAGGCTGATCCCTCTTTTAACTTTGCCCTCCAGGTTTTGCTATTCCTTCCAAAGTAAATGGCCCTACATACATACTCCGAAGTAAATCAGTAAGTTGATACAATGAGAAAAAGGAAGAGTGAGGGAATTAGGATTGTGCCAATTCAGAAACCATCTATCTATTTAAAATAAGGTTTTTTTAAAAAAAAAAAGTAAGAAACAATTTGCATTAATAAAACAGAGGGGAAAGGCTGGAGGAAGAAAATTGCATTATGTTTGTCCATCCATGAGCAAAAGACATTGTGTGTAAGTTAGTGCCAATTCAGGAGAGAACCTTTCTTTCCAATGAAAAGATTGCAATCTCTAAAGCTAATTAGTTGAGATCTCATGACAACACTTGCTGTATTTTTGAGTATAATTCACACAAATTTAATGGTGTAAAATTAAACCTGTTTTGAAATTTAAAAACTCGAATAGAAACGAAAGTTCAAAAATGTAAGCACTCAGGTACTTTTTCTTTTCCTGGTTTTTTTTTTCTGATCTTCAGAGCAAAAATCAATTCTACAGCTCAGAAATGCTAATTTTCCAGACCCTGAACAAGTTTCTTCATCCTAGTTCCCTTCAGATGTAGTAATTCTCATAATTCCCAGGCAGTATGGCCATTTGGTGTTATAGTCCAATGCATCTGAAAAGCACCAGGTTTAGAAGACAAGATTTCTTGTTAGTGCTATATGGTGGGCCAGGTGGTAATCTGATATTGTGCTTATGCACCCTGCAATATGCACAACATCCCAAAGCTACAACTCTTGATGGAGCAGAAACATATGCTCAGCTTTTAAACTTTCAAATATTTTGCTTTTTTTTTTTTTTTACTCGAGCAAGTTGTAGTCAGTGGACTAGTCACTTGACATTTAAAACTGGTTTATTTATTCAGCTGGGCATTTGGGGATCAGGAAAAGCTTTTGGAATCATTTTTCTCAATGCAAATCCTTCTCTCATTACCAATACTTATGGACATCTAAATTTAAAATATGTGTATGTGTTCACACAAATAAGAAATCTTAACAATAGACTAGTGACCAGATGAGATTTAGTAAAGCTAAAGAAGGAAAGGAGGGATATTCAGGCGCAGGAACTTGCAAATGACCAAATACTGATGAATTACAGTTCTTGGCATCCCTCACTGCTGGCCAGGTTTACTGACAAAACGAACTCAGCAGTATCTGGAAAGTGGCACGTTCTCACCTTTGGGAAACTAATATAGCATGTACATTCCTCATTGTGAGAGTTACTCGGGTGATGTATAACTTCAATGAGTATTTTTCCTCTTCGTCTCTTATCTCGTTGCAGGTGGGGAATCTAGGTCTCCTCTTCATGTTGTTGTTTTTCATATTTGCAGCTCTTGGGGTGGAGCTGTTTGGGGACCTTGGTAAGTTCTCTGCACCGCCTGAACTATAGAATTGTTTGTGGCAATAACAACCAAACAACCCCTTTATGACTAAATTGTCTTTATTTATTTATTTTTTTATTGCACACATAGAATGTGATGACACTCATCCCTGCGAGGGTTTAGGGAGGCATGCAACATTTCGCAACTTTGGAATGGCTTTCCTCACACTCTTCCGTGTATCCACAGGAGACAATTGGAATGGGATAATGAAGGTAAAATTATCTGTCATCAGAAAAACAAAATGAGCAGAAAAACACAATATACATTTTCAGGTTCTGAAAGACTTGCACAATTACTGTTTTCAATATTTTCATTCTCTGAATTTTAAGTATAAGTAAGATGCTGTGGCAGTATTCAGAATATACAAGTGAATAACAAATTATATACTTATCCAAATTGTTTCTTCTAAGTTTTGCAACAATAGGTATCATTTTCCCCACCCCATGCCCATTCTTGATTAAGCTGTCCCTTTTTCTGCATTATTCATGGAACGACCTTAGTCAATCAGGCATCACATTGTGATTGTGACATCATCAGGATCATGGAGAGGCAACCCACAGAACCATGGGGTTCACTGATATTTGCAGCTTTCAGAATCCTTTTATAATTTGCATCTGAGGTTTGGCATCATGGTTTGTTTGTTTTGAAACTTTTTAAAGCACCTAATTTTAAAAGGCTCCTAGCTATGCGCAATGCCATTTTGTACCAACCTACTATTTTATTTCAATTAAAGTGAAGGCCACCAAAAAGTGGCTCAGCACTAATCAAAAGGAACAGGCTTAATATGAGTAAAGCCAGAGTAATTAGCTTCTGAGTTAGGTAAATGTTTTCAAACAATGCCAATGACCAAACTCAGCACATCATTGATGTTATTGGCATTTCCCAGGCCCTAATCACCCCTAGAAATGCTCTGGTGGATTATGCCTATTCAGTTGGAATCATGAAATCATTCTGCCTTGGCCAAAGCAAGAAAGCAGCCATTGCAAATACACTGAATTATCTATGGATGTCAGAATGTTATGCAGTTCTAAATGTATTGTGGCCTTTGTGTGGGACGGTAACCTTTTCAAAGATTTCATCCAGCGCATGAAAAATAAGACATTCTAGTACAGGGCTTTTCAACCAGTGGTACAGGTACCATCTGTGGTACATTGGCACCTGGCAGGTGGTACACAACCATCCTAGAAAAATGGTAGCGGGGGAGGGGAATGAGCTGAACCAGTGGCAGCACCGCACAAGCCTGAGTGAGAGATGGCTGGAACTGCAGGGCTGTCAGGGCTGAGTGGAAGCTCCAGGATCAGCGCCAGGCTCCAGCTGGAGCTCGGTGCTGATCCTGGTACTTCTGCTGAGCCCAGAAGAAGCACCGATCAGCTGGAATGTTGCAGCATCTCCAGAGTCTTGTGATTTACATTCAGATGCTTGGCAACTGATTCATATTTATGATGGTCACAGTGTCCCAGGGTCATGTGAAGTTACCAAAACCTGCTGCAACCACCCAGCAGATGGGGGGAATAAAAACCAAATACTCCCACCCCACCCCCACTGCCAATCCTCAACAGAAATGCTCACAACAATGAAAACCTCGGACAGGAGAAAGAGCGCTGCCGGGTGGGCAGGTAGGTGTCTTGCTCGGCTGTGGCTTGGGAGGCACTTTTTTTCAGTGCCATTGTAACTTCGAACAGTCACTAAGCAAACTGTTGTAAGTTGAGGACTACCTGTACTTCATCACTTTTTTCCAAGTTTTTGACACCTTGCTAAGTGACTGATGGTACTCGGATGTTGCCATATCCTAAAAGTGGTACAATGGGTGAAAAGGTTGAAAAGCCCTGTTCTAGTAGACCCAGAAGAAGGATCTTTCAGTGGTCAAGTTCCTAAAATTCTGTAGAAACTGATCAACCTGGAGGACACTCATTCACCATCTTCCACATGGGGTCGGACCATATAGGCTTGAAGTTAGAATCTGAGTGACATAAACTGCCAATTCCAACAAGTAGTTCTCAGCCACAACCATTTCCCCTTCACTTCCCTCTGTTCCCTCCCAGGACACTTTGCGGGACTGCGATGAGGAATCTACCTGTTACAACACCGTCATCTCGCCTATCTACTTCGTCTCTTTTGTGCTGACAGCCCAGTTTGTCCTGGTGAATGTGGTGATTGCTGTCCTGATGAAGCACCTGGAGGAGAGTAACAAGGAAGCTAAAGAAGAAGCAGAACTGGAGCTGGAGTTGGAAATGGAAATGAAGACAATCACACCGGGTGGGCACCCACCTTCTGATTCTTTCATGTGGACAAGCGGTAACACAGGAGAACGGCCTGAGAGTCCTGGAGGATACACCAACCCCATGCAAATCAAAATGAATTCTCAGCTATCCATGATTCATCCTATGGTGAGAACCTCAGGTGGTGGGTGAAGTGGGGAGTTACCTTCACTTGTCTCCAGCAACATACTGTATGCACTCATATCTAAGTTTGAGTGGTTCCAGTGATTTATCGGAGAGTTGTATTCCTTTTTCTATGCAAAATTCCCCCAAAAAAGCCTTAGGCAACAAAAGCAGGCCAAATATTAGATGTCCATGCAAAGTTAGTAATCGGTTGCAAAGAATGTTCTGCAGCCCCTTGACCAGCTCATTTATAACACAGGCCCTGAGACCTCAGACAAGCTTTCATTACTGGCAGTGCTAGAGAAGAGGCCACTAAGGTTTTTCTCAAATACTCCTTTGCAGTTTAAAGGCTGCTCAATGGAATTGTGCCTACAGGTAGTATCTGAGATGTAGGGCACCTGTATAGATGAGTGCCTGTTCATTATCACATCTGCATGTCTGGCATGCAGTTTAATTATTCACGTATGTGTCTGCTTTTTACCATTACAGAGCAATATTCAGTTTCATTATTTAAAATTTCCAGCCACTGTTCACATGAGTGTAGCATCAACAGTCAAGACTGGAAACCTCCAGATCAGTAGAATGGGGGAAACCTCCTATTTCATATCTGGAAATTGCCTTTCCTCATCATTAATTGATCATAAGTTCATTACCTGCAGAAATATTGCCCATTACAAACTGCTGTGATATTTTTGTTCATTACTCAAATAGGTTGTTAACTGTGTCTGATCAAAACTAGAAGGTTAAAAGTTCTCAAAATTCTCTAAAACTGCCAATTCTTTTTTCTGATAAAAGCCTATCACAGAAGAAAAGGTGTTTCTTGATTTAAAAACAATACTTCTGAAAATAACATTTGCCCATATTACTTTGCCAATTATATATTAAAACTCTTGAGTGTCATTTTGATAGCTAATGGAAGTACTCTTTCTCCTTGCCAATGTCCCTTTAATTAAAATCTCTGCATTCCATGAAATGGCTGATGAAAGAGGAATACAGTTCCTATATTATAATCCTGCAGAGTCATATGATCAGCATGCTTCCTTGCTTGCATGTTCCATAAAATATATGCATTGTTGTATTAGGTTATAACTGTGGGAACTCATGGCATCATACACATTGGCTGTTTCCTGCATAGAAAGTAGTACTGCTGCTAAGTTATTACTCCTCTTGTTACTTCAGAAGCTTTACAGTGTATATTTATCTCAATATCTCAGAGGTTTCTGAAATTGGGAGCCTGACAAATGGAAATTAAGAATCATTTTTTTTTCAAAGATTCTTTGGCTTTCAGAATCCTGTGCACAATCCAGGCACAATATTTTAAGGTTCAGTCCTCAACTATTAGAAAATAAATTTCTCTGGATTTAGAGCAAGCATGTATAGGATGACAACTCTTAATTATTTCTGTAACCTCAGATTATCATGAAAAGTCAAAGGGAACTCAGTGATGCTGTGTATATAATTTAAACCAGAGCATTTGGATTTCAAATGGATTAGACTAGTTGATTTTGACAGCTGACTAGATTGCAACATAAAGCTGGAGAGACTTTGAGTTTGGACTATAGCATGTGCTTTGTGGCAGGAATTACCTTGAGGCCATTCAAAGTGCAGCCATTGTTCTTATACCATCTTAATTATGAGACTCATGAAGATAATCTTAAGGCTGAGTTCAGATAGTACTGTATATCCACTTCTACAAAACAATTCTAAAACATTACTGTATGTAATAGTCCTTATTCCAAGCTTCCACAGGTAGCCAAACTGAAGCTCTCATGAACCCTCTCTGTATATTATGTGACTGAAGTAAATAGGACTCTTCCCACTAAGGCAGGGGTCTTCAAACATGGCCCTTTTATGACTTGTGGACTTCAACTCCCAGAATTCCTCAGCCAGGCATGCTGGCTGAGGAATTCTGGAAATTGAAGTCCACAAGACATAAAAGGGCCAAGTTTGAAGACCCCTGCACTAAGATATATCACAATACTTCCAATGTAGTTCTGACAACTAACACTAATATTCCCCATGTTCATATGTAGCCACATTTGTATTTTCTCTTTCTAGAATTCCCTCCCACCTCTTCTGGACTACAGCCATATAAACTCCCCAATCCCTTGTTTTTCTCAGCATCCCCACACAATAGTTTCCTACACAAAGGTGATTCATTTGGCTGCATTTTGAGCAGGAAGTCCTGTTACCAGTGACCTTTTAGGTCTTTTATTTGAAAATTCCTCCCATGGCCGCAATTCCTAGTCTAATGTTGAACTCCAAATGCTTTGGAATTATCGTACCAGATGAGGTGAAAAGAAAAGCCTATACGGAGTTCTTGTAAATCACCCTTCACTTGTAACTACCAGACCAGAAAATATCGCTGTGATTTAGATTTTGAAACCAAGTTGGTGTTTCTTTTTGCATTCTGCATTACTCAAATGTCAGCCAGACTCAGGTAAGTTCTGCCTGTATCTACATCTGGGAATGGGATTAAGAGCAGGATTTCACCAGCCGTATATGAGATTTATTTGCCAGTATTTCAAGAAAATTATTCCTGGCTCAAGCAGGACATAGGCAAGAATAACTCACTGCTGCAACAACTGAGTTATAGTATTTATTTTCCAAGAACTGAGAGGAAGCATTTATATGCCTGCACCAGCAGATAGTGGTTGTGGAAAACCAGTGTTCGTTCAGTCTCTTCCTGTTTGCCTTGCATTCATTCTTCGGAGGCTAGATCAAGGGTCTGATTTTTAGAGATTGAGAGCACTTAATTCACAGATATGGCAAGCCACCAGCACCTCTGAAAACATGTTATTCTCAAGTGGTTACGGTGATGCTATTGCGTGATGCCAATGCTTCATGCTGGCTTCCATTCTCACCTCCATTTGAAATTGTGCACATTTGTTGTTTATTTCTGCTGAACTTGTTCCTTGTCATGTTGGTATGATAGCCCTGCAAAAAAAGCTGTACTTCTGCCAATTAGTAAATAGCTGCCAGTTTGCTGCTCTGGATGAATGTAATGTGTCCCACTGCCTTTACCATGCGTTTAGTTTCAGTCTTGTGTGTAGCAATGTCTTAGAAAAGTTCTGACTATGGTATTACTGCACTCTTGTTTTTCCCTTCTCTGTCCCTGTCTTTTCTTCCTGGCCATTTCAACAATGACTGTTATGTCTGAAAACATTTTTTTTTCTGTCTCTCTTTTCTTCCTTCTTCTGTCTTCTACATGTTCTTTCTCTCTCTCTCTCTCTCTCTCTCTCTCTCTCTCTCTCTCTCTCACTCTCACTCTCTCTATCCTTCCCCATCCCTCCTTTTCTCTCCCCCTTCCATTTCTCTCTCTTTGGCCTGGCCTATTTTTCTGCATGCTATTTGGCCTTCCTCCCAGGAAAGACACTTGTTTGATACCATATCACTGCTGATCCAAGAATCTCTGGAAGGAGAGTTGAAGCTGATGGACAACCTGTCAGGCTCTGTATGCCATCATTATGCCCTTCCAACTACTGACACTTACAACCCTGAGAAACAGGTTAATATTATGAATTTCCAAAAGGGTTTCTTATTTGATATAAAATAGACTTAGCTAAGAATGCCATCCGGTATGCATGCATCTGTAAGTTTCTCCCATTAAATTCAGCATTGCTTATTTCCAAGTAAACCTTCTAAGGATTGCACTGTCAAATGAAGCTGTGGGCAAATGGATATCTTCTTGTTGAAAATAGGCATTATTTTCAACCTAGTCTTATTAGTGTTAAGTCAGAAGCCTTGCTGAATTCAGTAGGATTTAATTCCATTACCATGTATACAAGTATAATCGTAACAAAATTCAAGCCAAGGATTTAGTAAATGAAAAGCCATGCCAAAGATTTCTTTCTGCATGTCTTGGATCTTTTATTCCATGCAAAGTGCAAAAAAAACAAAGTGCCATGCATGGTTTTTTTATCTCCTTTTGCAGAGGGCAAAATAGTTTCTGCAAAACAATACACAAGGGGAAGATGATATCATCTTACTTTGCAAGGGTAGATTCTTCAGTTTAATTGAAGTTATTTTTAAAAATGCATGGACATATAGGACCAATGAATTATCCATATGTTACTATCTTTAGAAATTGAACATCAGACAAAGCTATGGAATTTAGACTTAATAGGCAGATTCTTCTTCCTTCCCCCCCCCCAAAAAAAAAATTTGGGAAAGGAACTCCACATATACTTCTGAAATGATTTCTTTTGTTCCCCTTTAAATTTTCCCTCCTATTTTCATGAGCATGACAATTTAAAGGGGGAAAAGCAGCACTGCCATACAGTGTCTTGAGGTCAGAATCCAATGAAAAGCAATTTCCTGTAAAATAAACTAGTATGGAATTGAACTGGACAGCTTCTCTATAACTGTAGAGATAAGGTGTTGATCTTTCAATTCATCTACATGGAACTTAAGCTGAAAGTTGTGGGCTGTGTTACATGTCAACAAATGAAGAACTGGCCTGCTTGTAACTAGTGGGGAAAGCCAAGAAAATGTACAGAGATTCTTGGCACTATATTCAGTACATTCATTGGGACAAAAGGGTTGAAGTAACTTAACATTTTAAATATTAAATTAATATTTAATTTTGGTATCTAAAGGAAGCTTCTTTTCTTTTTTTCTTTCAAATCCAATTCTGACTGAGCTAAAATAATCTAATTACAATAAAGCAATAACATCATATTAAAATACAGTGGAGCAAATACATCCAAAATACATAGAGGCAATGTATTTCTTAGGCCAGTGATGGCGAACCTTTTAGAGACTGAGTGCCCAAAAACTGGCCTCGCCCCTGCTTCACACCCTGCCCCACCCCCACCCTGCCTACCTGGAGGGCCACTCACTGCCTCCAGAGCCCACCACAGATCGCCCAGGCAGCCCAGCAGCACCATGACGGCCACGCCCTCTGCCGCAGCATCAACTGTGCGCGATGAGGCATGAGGGCAGAGTCTTGTCTACGCTGCCCGGCTGCCATGTCCTTGGCTGTGCTGCTCCACGTGGGCCACGCTCGGGGACAACTCTCCTCCTGGGGGGCTGTTGATAAGGAGGGGGTCGTGGGGGGAGAGAAGGCTTGTGCAACGGCACATGTGCCCACAGAGAGGGCTCCGAGTGCCGCCTCTGGCACACGTGCCATAGGTTCACCACCACTGACTTAGGCCTATAGTATTGAGATTTTACAAAATTTCTGTAAGCTTTGTTTCTTCATTCAACAAGAGTTGGAAGAGCCTTTGAAGCAATATATTCATTAGAATCTGATAATATTCAATGTCCTTGTCCAAAGTGCTCCATCTGTAACCTTTTCCCACTGTTTTTCCCACTAACCCAGTTTCCTGATTAAAGTTTTTCAAACTGCAACATTTGCAACAATTCTTTGGAAGCTGAGTTGTCCTGATAAACATATTATTTTTTAAAACATTCTTAATTCATATGCATTTATATAAGTAAGGTATAAGACTACCAACAAAGTTTCTCTCAGGGACAGGGACAGGCATATGATTCTTAAATTTCCTTTTTGATAGTCCTTAGAACTCTCTTTAATCATAAATGTTGAAAACAGATAGCACAGATTTCAATCATTTTCAATCATTTTGAGATCTAAAAAAATGATTTTAAAATGATTTTAAAAAATGATCATTAAAAAAATAGAATGATCACATTTAAATACCAGCCCTCTCACACCTTCCATGTGTGAATCACCAGCTGATAATATGTATTTATTTTATTCATATAACTATTCCTGTAAAGAGATTTAGTTTGCTTAATGAAACATCAATCTGCCAGTAAGATTTCCTAGTAGTTCTGGTGCCTTAGTAAATTAATTATAGTTTAATTGATCATTGAATTAAATTTGCAGATGGATAAGGATAAAACTTCTGAAGCAAATCTTAGATTTTCCCTTAAATGGTGCATATAGATATCCTAAAAGATATAATCACAGAAGAGTACTTCTTTCTAGGTGAGAAAAAAAGCTTTTATCAACTCCCAATTACTGAAATCAACTAATTTAAATGATTAAATTAAACACGAGTTAAGGTTTCTTTTCTTCTCATTCAATCATGTTGGATTCTCAGAGACTGCTTGAAAAAGTCCCTGCAGTTTTCTTGGCAATGTTTTTCAAAAGTGGTTCCTTCGGCTTCCTTCCAAGGGCTAGGAAAAAAAAACTAGCCCAAGATCACCCAGCTGGCTTTGTGCCTAAGGCAGCAGTACAACTTACAGTCTCGAGGTTTCTAGCCTGGTGCCTTAAGCCTACACCAAACTGGCTCTCTAAAGTTCTTACTGGATGCCTTTTCAAAGATTGTCAGCCCACTAAATAGCAGAACATTTGTCAGAGGTGAACAACCAGATCCACGTGTGAAAGTTCAAATTAGCAACTTTATTATTTTATACCTATTTCACAGCAATCTTCCCAGACTGGCAGTTTGCACCTGAGCCATTCTAGATAAGGTTCAATGGCATTCAAGCAGGGTTAAAACTTGTCCTCTTGTGCCTACATAAAGATTCCAGACTAAATCCTCACTTGACCCCTCCCCCTGGCTTGACCACTCCCTCTCCAACAAAATTATAAAATTTCTTGGTCATGAGGATAAAACAAATTTATTATGATGCAGCAATTTACAACATGGTGGAGACTATATGATCTCAGCTCCATTTATCTATGCTAGTAGATTGGCCTTCACTTTAGAGAAAATATATAATAGTTCAAGGGTGATTTTCTCCAAAATATACTTATCAAATCAACTTTCATTTTTATCAGCTGAAATAACAAGTACTAATATCAGTCTGGAAACTTCATTTCCAAGAATAATTTAAGACAGTGTCAGCAAACCAAACAGACCAGAGAGGAAACATGTCAAGATGAGCTAACTCTATTTTATTGTAAAGCTACTGTCATGGTTCCGATAGATGAGACCAACTAAAAGAACTTCAAGGCAAGGATTTCTTCCTTAAAGAACATTTTTATTTGGCTACAAAATAATGGCACGTACAAAGTTGAACCCAAGACTAAATTCCTCTGCCCCTGGTTACAAAGTTGCAAAGTTGTAATTCCCACCCTGATTAAATGTCATAAATCACATTCACCAATTGCTATTAAATGCAGCCCACCAAAACGGTAATCAGCAATGACCTTGGTTCCCACACCTAAGAATTGTTATGGCTATCTTAAAACTACACTTCCCCCACTCCTCCCTTACTAAATATGTGGCAACTGAAAACAAAGTAAAAATGGCTTCAGTTCAATTTGTTGCAGCATTGACAGCTATGTTAACAGAACCTTGCAAGTCCAAATGTACAACTCTCCCACCATTACTTTTTACTGCTTGATAAGTAGAGTAGCCCCTCTACTCTAGTAAGCCTCCCTGCTATCAGCCCCCTTTACCACAAAGATCCTGCAGGAAAAGGGCAGTGTGGACAACCGTGGGATCTGGCAGGGTGAGAGCTGTGAACCATAAACACAAAGCTTTCGCTGTGTCCCTGCACAACAGCTACAGTGCTCTTGCTGACCTTAATAGGGACATTAAGGAGACTGGTAAAGGTATTTGTGAAGATAACTCAAATAAGCAGGGGATTGTGGTCCGAGATGAAGAACTAGATTTTGATAGGGAGAAGTGTGAATCAGGTATTGCACATCAGTCATGCAAGAATAGAAAGGCTCCCAAAAAGAGAAGCTACCTTCTGGTAGGTGATTCAATTATAAGGGATGTAAATTTAGGAAAGGACACAGAGGCTTTGAAAGAGGTCAGGTGTCTTCCAGGTGCTACTGCCAGTAGGGACAAGAAGCGTATTTCTAAAATAATCAAGAATGGCAGCAAGGACTGTGATGTGGAGGCTATTGTACATCTTGGCACTAATGATCTGTCCCAAAAAGATGTACTCTCTGTGCAGAATGATTTCCAGAGCTTGGGGAAGGAACTTAGCAGAATAGGCTGTAGGCTTACTTTCTCAGAGGTTTTACCAGTGTATAAGGAGCAAAACGGAAAAGGCCAGCGCATAGCACAATTCAATATGTGGCTAAAGGAATGGTGTAAAGGGGAAGGCTTTGGATATATTAGTCACGATGTCAGTAGCTGGTCCAATCAAAAGATGTACAAAAGAGATGGTTTGCATCCATCAAAAAAAGGGACTGAGTTACTCGGCTATAAATTCACAGATTTTCTGGAGGGAAATTTAAACTAAACAGCGGGGACAGGGAGTTAATTGATACGGAACAACCCTGTCCCCGGCAATTTAAAAACTATAGGGCTATCAGTGCATGTAGCACAGATGTGTGTGTGGACAAGAATACCAACCTTGCTACCAATCAAAATGAAGCCTCTAATAGCGAGTGCCATATAAAGTGCACTAACCAAATAGGTGGTAAGACAATAGGGGAACTCAGGCACCACACAGGTTATGTAGAAAGGAAACACAGGGCCACCCACAAAGGACTCAAATGTTTATACACCAATGCACAAAGTATGAACAGCAAACAGGGTGAACTAGAAATTCAGGTTAATGAGGGCAGATACGATATTGTTGCCATTACGGAAACATGGTGGGATGAAACTCACACATGGAACACACAGCTAGAGGGATTTAAATTATTTAAAAGAAACAGACCAAATAAAAGAGGAGGTGGAGTTGCTCTCTATATAAGAAATAACTACATCTTCACAGAAATAGAGTACAACAATGATAAAAACTGTCTTGAATGCATTTGGGTCAATATAAAAGGGGGGGGGAATGACATTGCCATAGGTGTATACTACAGACCACCCAACCAAACAGAGGAAATAGATGAACTTTTTGCTAGTCAGCTAACTAAGGTATGTAGGAAGCACATCACAATAGTAATGGGGGACTTTAACTACCCTGACATCAACTGGGAGACAAACTCCGCACCAAGTGGAAGATCAAACAGGTTCCTGGCAAACCTAGCAGACAACTTTGTCTCCCAAAAAGTAGAGAATGGAACTAGGGGATTAGCCATTTTGGATCTAATTCTCACTAACAGAGATGAAATGATAGACGGTGTTGGAGCCATAGGAACCCTGGGAGGAAGTGATCATGCAATATTAGAATTCAACATTATAGAAGCACAACCAATAGAACACAGTCAAACTAGAGTCTTGGACTTCAAGAGAGCTAATTTCAATAAACTTAGAGAGGGCTTGGGAAGGATTCCATGGATGAGAATCCTCAAGGGGAAAACAACTCAAGAAGCTTGGGAAATTTTGAAAAATGAGATAATAAAAGCACAGTCTAGCACAATACCAACAAAGAGGAAAAATAACAGCTCTCAAAAGAAACCAGCATGGCTGCATAAAGAACTCTCTGACAAATTGAAAGATAAAAAGGACAAGTATAGAAAGTGGAAAGAGGGGAACATAACTAAGTCAGAATATCAGCAAATAGCCCGAGCCTGCAAAGATGAAGTGAAGAAAGCCAAGGCTCAAAATGAACTGAGGCTTGCGACCAAAGTCAAAAATAACAAAAAAAGCTTCTTTCAACATGTAAAAAACAAGAAAAAAGTGAAGGAAATGATTGGTCCATTAGTGGGTGGAAGTGGCAAGAAGGTGACAAGCAACAGGGAGAAAGCAGAACTATTTAACTCATTTTTTGCATCTGTCTTTACACAAAGGGAAAAAACAGACCAACCTATCAAAAATAGTGCCACAAAAAACAAAACAGAAACACAAGTTAAGATAGGCAAGAAAATCGTTAGTGAGCACCTGTCCAGCCTAGATGAGTTCAAATCGCCAGGACCAGACGGATTACACCCCAGAGTTCTCAAGGAACTGGCAGATGTGATATCGGAGCCACTGAACTATATTTTTCAAAGATCCTGGAACACAGGGGAACTACCAGAGGACTGGAAAAGAGCTGATGTAGTTCCCATCCTCAAAAAAGGAAAAAAAATGGATCCAGGAAATTACAGACCTATCAGCCTGACCTCAATACCTGGGAAGATCCTGGAAAAGATAATCAAACAACGAATCAACGAACACCTAGAGGCAAACAAAGTCATTACTAAAAGCCAACATGGGTTTGTCAAAAATAGATCATGCCAGACAAATCTTATTGCATTCTTTGACCAAGTGACAAAATTAGTGGATCAGAGGAATGCTGTGGACATAATTTACTTGGACTTCAGTAAGGCATTTGATAAAGTAGATCACAACCTACTACTTGACAAGATAGAAAAATGTGGGGTAGACAGAACCACCACCAGATGGATCCGTAGCTGGCTGACCGGCCGTACTCAGCGAGTGGTCCTCAATGGAACTGCATCTATATGGAGGGAAGTGTGTAGTGGGGTGCCCCAGGGCTCTGTTCTGGGCCCAGTACTCTTCAACATCTTCATCAACGATTTGGATGAAGGGATAGATGGGGAACTCATCAAATTTGCAGATGACACCAAGCTGGCAGGAATAGCCAACACTCCAGAAGACAGGCTTCAGATACAGAAGGATCTGGACAGACTTGAACACTGGGCACTAACTAACAAAATGAAATTCAATGGTGAAAAAAGCAAGGTTCTACATTTAGGCAAGAAAAACCAAATGCACAAGTACAGCATAGGTGGCACCATGCTCAATAGTAGTAACTGTGAGAGGGACCTCGGAGTCCTAGTAGACAATCACTTAAATATGAGCCAGCAGTGTGCTGCAGCTGCCAAAAAGGCCAACACAGTGCTAGGCTGCATTAACAGAGGGATAGAATCAAGATCACGTGAAGTATTAATACCACTCTTCAATGCCTTGGTAAGGCCACACTTGGAATACTGCATCCAGTTTTGGTCACCACGATGTAAAAAAGATGTTGAGACTCTAGAAAGAGTACAGAGAAGAGCAACAAAGATGATTAGGGGACTGGAGGCTAAAACATATAAGGAACGGTTGCTAGAATTGGGTATGTCTAGTTTAACGAAGAGAAGGACAAGGGGGGACATGATAGCAGTATTCCAATATCTCAGGGGCTGCCATAAAGAAGAGGGAATTAAGCTATTTTCCAAAGCACCTGAAGGCAGGACAAGAAGCAACGGGTGGAAACTAATCAAGGAGAGAAGCAACCTAGAACTAAGGAGAAACTTCCTGACAGTGAGAACAATTAATCAGTGGAACAGCTTGCCTCCAGAAGCAGTAAATGCTCCAACACTGGAAGTTTTTAAGAAGAGACTGGACAGCCATTTGTCCGAAATGGTGTAGGGTTTCCTGCCCGAGCAGGGGGTTGGACTAGATGACCTCCAAGGTCCCTTCCAACTTTACTACTATTACTAAATTAGGCAAATCCTTTCTTCTTTTTCTGCCCTCTATTCAACTTTAGCCCCCTCCCCCCCTTCTTTGTCTGGTTATTCCCCAGGAAGCATCTCTTTCCCTGATCTCCCAAGGCCATTCCCATATACCATTATATTTAGTTATTTTCCATGGGACAGAGGAGAGTTGAGAGGAATTTTTCAAGATACCTGCTGTACTATCCATTTCCAGAATGTTTGCCCTACATGGACAGTAAAGAATTATTGTTTTAATTTTTATTGACGATAGCATGAAAATCTGTCTTGTTCAAATTGATATAGTATTTAGTTCTCACTCTCAGATCCATTCACTACCAAATTGATACCTGGAACAGTACAAGACATGCAGAATTCAGACTATGCTTATAATAGTACAGTGCTAGAATTCTGTGCCTCTGTAGATTAGTTTCAAGTGCACAGAGCTTATTTTTGATGTCATTTGCTCTATCTTCGTTGAATTAAAAAATGAAGTGAAAAGTGACTGTAATTTAAATCTATATCTATATTTTTCCAAGGAGAAATAAACTTGCCTATAAGAATTAAGGGTGCATAAGAATCTTCTATGCAATGTACTTTTAGCCAATGTTTTAACTGACAAGTTCTCATATATGCCTCTATATCGGAAATCTAATTGCAATCTGGGAAAGCGTTGGAATGCAGCAATGGAGGTGAAACATCACTGTTATAAATTTAGCCTGGACTATTTCTAATGCTGTGTGTGCACCATAAAGCATCAACCTTAGTACCTTTGCCTTAAAGGCTTTTACTGCTTCAGGGACAAAATTATTGCCTTTGCTGCTAGCAAATTGAGTTGGAAGGGGAGGGAGGTTGGTACATGTTCATTTGGTTCTTCCACATTAAAGAGGATTTGGAAGATAACTTCCACATATTTAAAATCTTTCACTTGCTCAATGGTGACATTATTTATCTTCCAATTAGGCATATATCTGCTGCATGTCTTGGTAAAGATTACAAAGAGTCTTTAGTTTTGGTGTAATAGTTTTTTAACATTATTTTTTATAGTATATTGTTAATTGCAAACTCTACCTTAGGTCCAACTGGGATAAGATAAAGTCACTGCATTGTCAGTTATATAGAGACAGGCTAATTCACCAATAATGGAAGATATTACTCATTTTTGGTTCAACTTGAGTAATAGATTCCTTCTTGAAATCTAGGGTTTGCTTGTTTCCTTCTTGAAATCGAGGGTTGGATATGCAATTTGGAGGGGTGCATCTGACTTGCATATAAGTATTTTCGTGTAGTATAATAATCTACAATAGAAGATTATTTAATGCAATAAATTGAGATGTCTGGCCAATTGATTTGAAACAATCTGTCTTGAAACATTAATTTTTTTTCAAACCGTTTTTAAATCAATGGAAATAAATTTTAAGAGATATAAGATACAGAGAGAGCCAGTATGGTCTAATGGTTAAGGCACCAGGCTAGAAACCGGGAGACAGTGAGTTCTAGTCCTTCCATAGCCGGGAAAGCCAGCTGGGTGACCTGGGTCAGTCACTCACTCTCAGCCCAACTCACCTCACAAGGTTGTTGTTGTGGGGAAAATAGAAGGAGGAAGGAGTATTAGATGTGTCCACCATCTTGAAAGGTGGGATATAAATAATGAACAAGTAAATTTAAGACATAGGTTTATTGGATATGCACTAAATAGTTGAAAATATTCACTCAGCCCTTCAAGATAGATCAAGGCAGGAAACATATTCCACAAGAAATACTGGAGCACTTTATTGATATAGGGTATACAGTAGTAACAATCTTGAAAGCCTAACTGGCATTTTCCTTCCCTCCCTCTTGTGCTAAAGGGAGTCGAGGCAGAATCGCTTCAAATTTCTTTCTAAATCTTTCTTCATTTCCTAGGTTAGTTCATGTTTCGCTGACTCCTACATTCCTTCTCCAAGGTCATTTCTGTGGTTCTCTATGTGTCCTGCCTTTAACCATGCTGTTGGTGTGATTAAAGGAGTGTGTAATCTATCTCCCCTTGATCTTGAGACTTGGAATGGAGAGGTCATCTTTATTTTTGTTTGTTTGTTTTTGAAATTGCTTATTTCCTGGCAAAAAAGGGATTGGGAAAAAAAATACTCTTCATAGGTGCTCAGTATATGAAGTCCAGTTTTGAATATTAATTTCACCTAAGTGTTATCTATACAATTAAAGAATCATTGAAATCATAACTGCTAAGTTATTTTAGCTCTCCTATCTGATGTTTATCTTTTGTGACATAAAATTAAAAAAAAAAGATTACATTGAACCCTTGACAGTTAAATATAAAGGCTAGATCTGGTGTGTTGTGGTGAGAGTTCTTCTGCTGTATTAAAATGGTTCTGCTTGAGCCTGGGACAGTAAAGCTTTCAGAAGAGTGGGATAAGGCAGCTTTCAGATACTTGATCTTGTGTGATGCCAGGTGCTTCTTCTCCACCAAAGAACAAGCCAAAATCTCATGAGATTGCTAATCTGAAGAGTTGTGCAACTTTTAAGTTCAAATTGCTTTAACGTTGCTTCAAAATCATTTTAATTGGGGCGAGTTGCACAATTTGAGGAATAACATGTATGAAGGTACCCAAAGGCTCTGTGTTGCCAAGCCCTTTGAACAAAAGTTCCTTCTGTTCAAAAATTAGGGGATCATAGCCTTTTTAGGTGCAATCAGATTTAATTACATGGTTCCTTGCTAAATTCTTTAAAGCAAAAAAAAACAAAAAACAAAACCCTGAAAACATCAGAGACAGTGACTACTAGAAAGAGAGTGCTGCCCTAGTGTTTTGAAATTCGGAGCTATAGAATTATATTTCTGAAAATATGTATCATTTAAATATAATTAGGATAGTTTTTAAATGTTCTGGAGATGCTAGCACTTTGATCCCTCAAAGACAGTATTATCGGTGCAGTTTGTGGCTTCCATTTTGCTTATTTGTAAGCCTGGTTAAATTAATTAGGAAAAAAAAGGAAGAAGACAAAAAAAAAGAAATAGTTGCTTTTTCTGATGATCTTAGCTACACAATAATGTACATGACACAAATGCACTTAATACTGTAGCAGGGGAAGCACCTCACTGTTTAAAGCATAATGATTGTGGTAATAGCTTTCTTTTTTCTCAAAGACTTTATATGTGTCCTGGTTTCTTATGTTTGATCATCTCTCCCTTGTTTAGATCCCTCTAGCTGAGATGGAGGCTTTGTCTCTGACGTCAGATATTCTCTCTGAAAATTCCTGGTCCTTAGCTCTGACGGATGACTCTTTACCTGATGATAATAACACACTCTTACTTAATGCCCTGGAGAGCAATGTACATACACTGGTCGCTGTATTTTATGATGCTAACAGGGTTCTAAATACTGTTATCAAGAGGGTAATATCAGCTATGGCATTTTCAGATGAGCAGTTCTTAACCTTTTATTAGCATAAAGAAATCTGTTCCATTGGGATTAGCCTCAATACTACCTTTGAGGTGTGTTTGTACTCCTTGTTATGTGTATTACCCACTAAGAAAATCAGATTCTCTTGAAAAGTATATCAAGCAACTTCAAGGTGATTACATTGCTTACAGTTACATGGAAAATGCCATGATATAAAGGATCCCACTTTGAATCAAAACTGTTACAAACAGACGTCTAGGAAGTTTTCTCAACTTACACTCTAAAATTTTAATCAAAAATGGCTTTTTAAAACATTGTGAAACATGTTTATCAGTATTTTGAGCCCTGCTTTAACCATCTCCTCCTGAAACATTAGATATTATTAGCTGCTTAATAGCGATCAAATGCTTTATTTCTGCTGTACAACAGACATAACTCCTTCCCAACATTAAGCGGATCCATTCTTATTTTTCTCTTGTTCACATATCTACTTTTAAGCTGTGTGTTGTGTTGATGAATTCTCTTATCATTCTAGTAGATTGCCATAACAGTTATTACTTGTGTGGGACACATCTCTCTTAAACCGTGACGGTATTTCCCATCATGCTTCATGGCATCATTTGCAAAAGACTTAGAAGGCTCCGGTGAAAGTTTTCGAATGGTGAATTTCCATTCAAAATGAGATACCAAATGAAGGGGAGCATTTTACCATCTATCAAGATAAATCATAAAGTAGGATTATGGCTCCGGAAAACTCTAAAGTCCCATAGATTACTTGTATCAAATCACAAGTCAATCCATTCACTTGACGAAAATATTAAGACCTCTAACTTCAGACAAACTGTAGAAGCTTGTAAACAAATTTAAATATTATTTAAGAATGCATACCTTCCATATGAATAATTCAAATTGTTTTAATGTGAATTGCTTTTATATTATTACATAATATATAAAAAACCTTTCAGGACTATTAATACAATTGAGAAAAGCTATGTTTTTAAAATGTGGCCCTTTAATTTTAAAAATATTTTGAAAGAGTTCAGTATGTTACAAAATTCATCATTTTTTGTTTTAAGGCCAGTTTCAGATATATCACAAATATAAAATGAGTTTTATTTCTTCTTAGGGAACTATGGGTATAACTGCACCAACTGTGTTTTACAGTGTATTTAATTAGCAAATATTATGTGTGGCTTATAATATTTAGACTTAATCTGACACCTTATCCCACTGTGTTTTCTCAGTATGATTTAGTTGTAAGAAGTGAATTCTTCATAAAACTGCTACTAATTAAGATTGGTGCTTAAATACAACAATGGAAAACATTCTCTATTGCTTTTCATCTAAGCTATTAGGTCATTCTTACTCCAACAAGACCCAAGAGCTTATTGTAATTATTATTAACAGTTTATTTATGTTGACTAATTTACTAATCTCCATGGATACTTTTACTCTTGTTGTTTCAGACTGTACAGTATCCAATTATTTTACAGTTCTATAATTTGGCAAAGTTAAATATCTAAGAACACATGTGTGCGTTCATATTCTTTTGAAAAATCAGTAAATTTCTAAAAGATTGGGTTGGATCCAGACTAAATCGTATCATATCTCATTGAAATTAATGAGTCTTAAGTTAGTAATGAGTAGTAAGTCTATTCTGAAGTATCCTAAAGGTTTTTCAAAAAGTAGAACATTCTAGATCAGACATGTCAAACACAAGGCCCGGGAGCCAGATATGGCCCGCGATGTGGTTTCCTGTGGCCCACGAAGCCATCCTGGAAACAGTGAGGAAATGGCCCCTGCTGCCTTGGCCCCGGCCCTGGCCGCCTGGGAGCCAATGTACAATTTTGTGGTGGCCATCTATGCTGAAACGCATTCAGTTTTAGCTCCACAAGGCTGTCTGTAAACAGCAAGGGACCGGCCCCTGCCACGTTGGTCTTGCCCCCTGGGTGCGTGCTGGGGAGGTGTCACCCTTTGTGAGGAATGAAGAAATGCACCATCGCCTGGAAGTGGCTAGCAAATGGCCCTCACTTACTTCACATATCGGCTTGATGGGCTCTGGGGGAGGGGTTTCAGCAGGCTCTTCCAGTGGACCATGCCTTGGCGCTTGCCCTGGTCCCACCCCCTTCTATCCCACCCCTGCCCCCACAGGCACTCTTGACGCGATGTAGAGCTGGCCATGCCCGCCCAGTAGGCCACACCCACTCCAACCACGCTCACCCAGCAGGCCGTGCCCACCCTGGCCACACCTACCCTCCCACCCCAAGGACAACCGCAATGCTGATGTGGCCCTCAATGAAATTGAGTTTGACACCCCTGTTCTAGATGCCAAACCGAATGACAAACTGCAACTATTCCATCTATCCTATCTTAACAGATTTTAGATTTCTATTTCTACTAAAAGAAATGAAACCATGGGAAAAAGTAGGAATGGTTTTGAAGGCAAAGTGATGAAAGCCTTATTTGGAAGTAACCTGTATCTGCTCAGGCTGACAGTATTGTTAGAAGAGCAAATGCATACAGAAAAGCAAAGATAATAAAAGTTTTTTTAAAAAAATCTATATGTAGACAACAGCTGGAGCAGCTGGTATAGATTTATCCAAACCGTAATTAATGTCAATTTTATCTTGTCAAATGAATTTCCACAACTTGCACATACATTCATTGAAGCTGTCTGGGCATAGCCCAGTATTTGCCATAAAATGAAATATATCACTGCAGTAGGGAGGGGAAGATCATTTATATAAGATTCCACTGATTTTAATTGAATTAGGATATCATCTAATTTAACAGATAAAAAAGACTTGATAGTAGTGTACAATGCATTTAACTGTGTTTATCTGAATCATTAGCTATAGATAATTCTAATATCTAAATCCTTAATTGAAAACAAGAGTTAAATTCGTTCTATGTGTTAGGGAAATTAAAAACTATTGGCTAAACATACTGTATAATAGGTACTCTATTTATATTTTGTTTCACTGTGAATTAGATTAAAAAATCTAACATCATATTTCAGCTGGAATGAGACCAGAGACTTTTGTAACAGTACATTTTTATTATTTAGATTTTTTTTTCTTTTAAAATATTTTCCTTATTGTTGAAAATACATTATCAATGTTCCTTTGTAATTCTGCTTGTATATGCAGGCTTATTTTTAGCAATACAAAATAAAGGTCACAAACAGAATATACTTTCCATAGATCAAGGTAGCTCCCTGTTTGTTAAAAAAAATTAGCTAGAATTATGAGCTGATTCCTGCAAAAGCTTCCTTTGAGCAGGAAGAGATTGAAAAGATTTGTATTACTCATTTAAAAGACTAAAGTTTTGCAAAGCATGCAACTGTTAACCAAGCCTTGAGGCATGATGCTTGTTCAACTAATCCCGAAATAGTCATGGTTTATTGTTGTAATGTTGTTTCCCTGTTCCCCTGTATTGTATATTTTGTTTTTAATGTGGTTCATTCTATGTTGGTGCTTTAGTAATAGTAAAAATGTAGGGTTATTGCTTCCTGGTCAACTCATGTGTGCAATTTCATTTGGTTATACTAGAAGTTGTACAGCCTAATAAATTGCATGCTCACCACATCTCATGTCTGTTGCAGTGGTTGTCACCACAGTTCCAGTACACACATGCTTTTTCCACTTCTGTGACATTCTCTTTCTCTTTTTTTTCTTTTTTTAGACTGATATTCCTTCCATTAATGATGACCCCCTGATTCTCTCATCAAATCAGGATCTGCTGAGAGTAGGGAAGACTTCTGTGGGCCGCACCCATTCTCTGCCAAATGACAGCTATATGTTTCAGGCTCCAGATACTGGCCCCCATGATACTTCCTCGGGAGAAAAAAACTCAACTCATCAAAAATCTCAGTCAGGTACAAAGCATTTGCCTCAAAAAAAAAAAAAACCCATACAAATGTGGCTTCCCAGGTAGAGCTTTATGGAAGTGTTAGTTGGTTTGCCTTTTTTAAACCTTGGATATATTTTGCAAGGTGTATGGAAGTCTAGTGCTGAGACTGAAATTCCGGATTGTCGAATTGAATGGGCCTTGTGCATAAATCCATACAAATCCCAGCTGACTTGAAATGGAAATGGATGATGAGGACAAGAAACAAGCTGGGCTGGCAAGAATGCTCAATTTCTTGTTGCTTCTCTGCTAAAACCTCTCCTACCAAGTTTTATATGAAATAGCATGGCAATTATTTAGACCAGGGAAGAGTGACAGATCACCTGCCTCACGTTGTTTTACCACTCCAGATTGGCCCACCTGAAACAGCTTTTTCCATGAATCATACACCCATGTAACGTAGAGCAAGGCCCTTATTTTTTTAAAAGAACCTGAACTTTTCTAGGGATTGCTCCTTGCTCAAATCTTTGGATCGTTAAACTTGTCCTTCACTGCTGTAAGTACACTCATCAAGTCATTTCATGTCTTCACTTGTTTTCTCCATTGTAAAATATCTTAGGTATACATTTTTTTTTAAGACGTGTAAATTGGAACTCAAACTTGTTAGATTAATTTACAACGGATGCTAAGACAAACTAAGGCTCCCTTGTGACATTGCCACCCCTCTTCCTAACACAATGAAAAGCTGTGAATCTTGCTGTGGCACTGCTGAAAATTCTGCCTGACCAAACACAGAGCGGTGGAATAGGTGGGGAAGAAGAATATACAATACAATGAGATTGCATCTCCAACAATATTACAGGATGAGAATAGGGAGTGATGCAGGAGTGTTTATTTTGTGTGGCAGCCCTTTATTAGCCACTCCAACTTGTTTCAGGCTGAGTACTGCTCTCCCTTAGCAGTAATGTGAAGTGATAGGACAACATCTATACAGTATTCGTTTTTCTAAAGAGTTGAAATTGCACCATCACTTCTCTGCTCTCTGCAATGAAAAGCAATCTTATTAAAGTCCCCGGAAGAAGAACTAAGGTTTCCTTAACAAGAATCCTAGGGGATGGTTTGAGACTAGTTTCTCTCCTAATCTCTCTCTCTCAGAAAGCCTGTTTTAGGATCAAGGAGAATTTATTGTCAAGTGTCTTCACCCAGCACTTGAGAAAGGTACAATATGTGAAGAGGTTAGTAGAAAGATATTAAAATTTGCATATTAATTGCTGTTTAGCAGCAGGAATAAAAATGCAGAAACTATAGCTATTAAGCAAAGCAAGGATACCTTGACACTTTAGCTTAGCATAAAATAATGTAAAATCACATGCAGTATTCAACATAGCATAACTTAAGAGTTTATAAAATTATCCATGTCTAGAATGTCAAAATCAAGGAATCAAGCTTGATTTCAGGGAAGCACAACAACAAAATCTAAACAAAAAAAACCACTAGAATCTTATGCTGTATCAATCTGGTTGGTAATACAACAGAAAACTGAAGTTTTATAATGAAGATGAACTAACATCTAGATATAGCATATATTTTTTAAAAATACTAGAGTATCCATAATTTATACTTGCATATGAATATAAATGACATTTATAAACCAACTATGAATCACAGTTCCCTAGGCAGTGTATAAATTTCTTGGCAATACAGGATAAAATAAAAAAGTAGCAACATATTTCATATAACAATAAAAATCATAATAAATGCAGCAGCTAAAATCCCAGTAGAACCTACATCAAAACAATATTCTGTTTTCCCAAAATACTTGGGACATGGTACCCCAAACGTCAAACTGGTGTCCTCAAATTCCTGGAAAAACAAAAATGTCCAAGGATCAATGTGAAGACTGCCCCCAAAAAGAGATCATATGCCTTTTAATTGCTTCCAAAACAGAATAGGTCTTTTTCTTTCAGCATTCACAAAAAACAAGTTGCCATCCTTGAAATACAGTGGGAGATGGATTTCTTCTAGAACAGTGGCTCCCAACCTTTCCTATACCTTTTCCTTCAGATTGCCTAGATGCCTGGCAAGGTTTTTCAGAATTGGTTTGCCTTTGCCTTCTTCTTTTTAGGGTTGGCAGAGAGAGACTAGCCCAAGGTCATCCATCTGGTTTTATGCCTAAAACCAAACTAGGACTCACAGTCTCCTCGTTTGTAGCCTGGTGCCTTAACCACTACATTAAGCTGGCTCTCTAAGACTAGCCTGTATGAAAAGAATGGTGAGGATGGGCACACGTGTGCATCCATGCCTATGGGCCAAAGAGGGAGCATTCAATTTTGGGAATCCATGCCTGCAATAGAAAGCAATTAATACGGTTCAGATGTGATTGAGCACTGACCACAGGCAGACCCTTATCAGGGCTTTCAGGAAAAAAATGAGATAGATTGTTCACCTGGAATCAAATCTATATAGTGTAAAATGGGGAGGGGGGTCAGTGAATGTAGGCTTCTAACTAGACTGTGCAATCTTTGTGAATATTTTTCTGCAAACTTTTTTCTCTCTATTTATAAAGGCAATTGCAAGCCTTTGGCCAAATAGAAAACAGCTATGTATGTTTCATAACCCAGAAATGAATTAGGGGCTCTTTGAGTTCTTCCTCAAGTAGGAAATCAAAGCATATGAATCAGAAATCAGGCTATTTCATGATTACAAATTATCATTTTTTCTTCATTTTAACTGTTTATAGTACCTTTACACATCTGCAAGATGCAAAAACTTTATCTTTAGTTCCATTCAGGGTATGGAACTATAGTTTGCAGAACATTCAAGAAATTAAGAAATGAAAAAAGAAACTGGCTGAAAGTTATGCGGGAGAGGATTACACTTCTTTGTCATTTGTTAGCCTAGTGTATTGGTCTAACAAATGAAGAGATAGGGGACCCACAACCCTCACACTGTCCTGCCAGCGATGAAGCCTGACGTCTGACCAAAACAGAGCGACCTCTGGTTTGACACTTAGCATCTGTGAAAAAGTTGACTTTCAGAAATGATTGCAGTGACCTCTGTTTATTAATATGCAATTCTCTAAAGTGCTATGCGGTTACTTAAGGCCATATATCACCATATGTTAATAAGATTAACATGAGATTTCAAGCTGGAAAAGGATGTTGTGTTTAAGTAAACTTGGCCTTTGCAAAAGTTATTTGTTTCAATAATCCTGCATAATAGGGGAGATATTCTGGGAAACAGTCCAGGACAAATGAGGTTCTTTCTGTGGGAGATGGTTCAGATACAATGAATTACTTTTTCTAATTGCTTTTTTTTCCCCACAAAAAGATCGTGTTGGATCTTGTAGGGAAAAGTTTTATAAGGTTCTGTGTGCTGCAAACGTTACAATCCTAGATCTGGGAATAAGAAAGTAGCCAGTGAATGTAGTGGGAGCATCCACAGGAAACCTATATCCACTCGCCCTTCGTATCCACCTTTTCTCTATAAATCAGAAACTGGGGAAAAGAATATGGGATTGCCCCACATCATGCCTCTTCCTATAATGTGTTATTTATTAGACGTGGCAAAGGTGATTTCACTTGCAACCTAAAGAACTTAGTAGATAATGTGATTGTTTTGAACTTTCCACGAATGTACAAAAACCAGAGGCATAATTCAATTGGGAATTTACAAAAAAAGAGTACTGCTCTGTTTTAGAAAAGTCCTAGTTTGGAAAAGTGTGGAATATTTGAAAATAAAACTCTGATCTGTGGAGAAAAAGCTCTGATCTGGAACAAAATGGACACGTCAGAAAAGGAAGGGCTTGTTTGTTTCTCTACAACAAACCATCACATCTATGCCCCGCTGGCTACTTCCTCTCCGCTGGCCATTCCTTTCCAATTATTTCTATACTTGGGCACTGATATGTTGAAAATTCAAAGACATCTTTGATGAGGGAAGGCAATGGCAATACATCTCTGCTGCCTGTTTCCTGAAAGAAAGTGCAACTGTCCTGGGAATCACCATCACTCCTCATCCCATTTTTTTTTTAATTAAAAGTTTTAAAAATTTTTTACAATATATAATCCAAATCCCTCCCCCCCCCACTTCCCAGAGCTGATTACAGGGTTACAAATAAGCAATCATAATCTAACTAACATTACCCAACTCTACTAACAATCAAATCCATAATATTCTTTAACTCCTTTTCAAAATAAATATTAACAAATTAAAAACCAAAAATAATAATATAATCAAACAATAATACCAAAAATAATATAAATTCAATCATGTTAAACTATTAAAAATAATCTAAAATTTACTCATAAGCTAAATAATACTTTTTAGTCTCATATTTATTCTGAATAGAATCTATCCATCTTCTCTCTCCTCATCCCACTTTTGGGAGGCTGCCATCTACACTGTGCCAGATGCTTAAGTGGCATAATTGTATATCTGTATATCCCTCTGGGTTCGTTTTCTGTGGTTAAACTCTTGTCTGGTTCTGGATAACATTAGAGACTCGGATATATTAATTTTGCAGTCACTTAATCAAGATATAGTCACCACAATTATTTGTTTTCCCCATGTGAGAATGCATTAGCAGAAACAGAGTTTCGAATTTTGTGGCAGTTCCTTCCTAATGCCTTATCACTATTGGTTAAATGGTGATTTTTTTTCCTTTTATCAAAAACAAGATTCTAAGAGAGAGAGCATGTATTACTAGATTATAGGCTTGAATTCCCAGAGTAGAATTACTTCTTCTCATACACATTCAAAAAACAAAACACAACCCCAATCTGAATGGTCTTCCCATCTCCTCCAGAGCCAATTTATGGAAATGCTTTGGAAGTACTTGTTGCCCTCGACTTACGACCACCATTGAGTCCAACATTTCTGTTGCTAAGTGGGACATATGTTAAGTGAACTTTGCCCCATTTTACGACCTTTCTTGCCACAGTTGTTAAGTGAATCACTGCAGTTGTAAAGTTATTTACAACTGGGTATTAAATGAATCTGTCTCCCCCATTGACTTTGGTTGTCAGAAGGTCACAAAAAATGATCACTTGATCCCAGGACACTGCAGCCGTGCTAAATACGAACCAGTTTGTCAAGCATCCAAATTTTGATCACGTGACTGTGGGGACGCCACAAAGGTCACAAGTGTCAAAAATGGTCATGTCACTTTTTTCAGTGCTGTTGTAACTTTGAACGGTCACTAAATGAACTGTTGTAAACTGAGGATTATCTGTATATGCCAGGAATCAAGCACACCACATGTGTAAAGTAGCTGCAGAGATGAGATCTCTATTCAGTTGTGGATGTGTTCTCTTAGACCAGGGGTGTCAAACTGCTGGCCCGTGGGCCAGACACGTCATCCCAAAACTGTGCCCACCCCATTGCCGGCAATGGAGAAAAAGCTCTGATACGTCACACGTCACATGACGTCACGAGTTTGACATGCCTGTCTTAGACCATTTCTTAGCCGCTTCTTATTCCAGAGTTTCCAGCTTTTCTAGAGTCTGAAGCCTGCCTACATAATGCCTTTACTGTTGATACAGCCAGCCACCACTGCTCTTGTCCTGCATTAGCCATACCAGTAAGTCCCCAAATAGAGACTTGCTGATTAAGTTTCTTCACTACTTCAGAGGATTTGCTACTTTAGAGACAATCTGAATTTGATCATTAGAAATGAAATTAAGGAACGGAATCTGTTAGATGTGATTTCTCAAGTTTCCTGTCCTTTCCTCAGGGTCAGCTACGTCGGTGCAGTCTCAGCCTGCGAGTATTGATGCTGCTCTACACATTGCCAGAAATCGATTCCACCCTCTCAAGCCCCAATACAATCTTGACTGGGAAAGCAAACCCAAAGTTGCTCCACCTGCACGTTCTCCATGTGCAGAACGGCTACTTCGTAGACAGGTAAGCTGGGCTAGCAAGGTGGTCCTCTCATTTATTTTCATTCAACGTGCAAGCTGCAGGCTTAATCTGATGTGATTGCAAAATTATATAAGAAGCAGAAAAAAATTAGAAAGGTTGAAATAATGTGTCCAGGCTCCTCTCTCTCTGATGAGTAGAACATACATCTAGCGGGACCATAGTAACTGTGTTGGCCAATGTGGGCTGTGCAAGTCACATGTATGACTTCATGAAAAAAGCATTAATATCTGGCAAGAAGTGATAACTTTATCCTGATCCAGTCCTTGTTCTTGAGTCTTGCTGGCAGACTACACCCAAATTTATTCAAATGCTGTTTTAGTCTGCTGACTACTTCTAATTCCCTCTTTTGATGTCCCCTAGCTATGTAGTTGTGCCTCCTATAGAACATCTACCTTCATAACTGCATCAATTTATCACAATATTATTTTTAAGAAATTTATTTTTTCCATGTGTTGACTATTCTTTACATTAAATGAATTTTTAAGTCTCGTTGGCCCAAGCATTTTATGATGCCAGCCTTTCAGCTTGACAGTGGAACTCTCTTGAAAATTCTACAATTTTTATCTATGTTTTTTTTAATTTAGATCTTTTGCATTTAGGATTGAAAAATTGTAATCTTAAATGCAAAAGATCACTGTCATTTTCTCCAAATAGCATATTATACAAATTTAAGATTACTTCAGAGCTCAGTTTATTTAAAACCATTATTTCCTTTTCCCTGCTAACCAAATAAAGTGCATTTTTTTCCAAGGCAACTGTTTACATTAATATGGAGTATTAAAGTGGCAGGCTAAATTCCTAAAGTCTATTAAATCAATGCTGGCCTAGTCCAGGGTATAATAACAAACAATCAGATCGATTTCATGGCTCCAGCTCCTGAATGTGCTTCTTGTTGTTAAAAAGCTAACAGTCCAAACCTTTTTAATC